>NC_137464.1:52618684-53227237 GCF_964235325.1 Thermobia domestica
TGATGAGTGGATCCAATTTTACACATCACAGAATATTTACAGATGGTCTTTCTAAAAAAGCCAACAAATATTCTGCTCAGTAACAAAACTGAATGGGTCACACAAATTTATATCTTTGTATATTTTGAGTACTACAAAATTAAATAAAATGGCCCTTTCCCGTTTTCTTCTATAGAACACCCAAATTTATTACTTCGTTTATTTTAGTAGAACAAAAATACTGAGCTATTTAAATTTTACCTTCTTCGCTTTTTTTCTGCTTAGTACAAAACTGATTAGGTCACCCAAATTTATTCCTCCTTCGGTTTCCTTTTTGTCGTTGGTGCTCCATTTTTTTGTTGGTACATGAAAAAATAGGCCATCCAAATTTATTCGTTCTTCATTTCTTTTTCTTATTTTGCTTGGTACAAAAGTGAATATTCTACCCAAATTTATTCCTTCATTTATTTGATTAATGACCCTTCACTTTTTCCAGTTGGTACATAAGGAAATAATCCAATCAAATTTTTCTGGTTCGAACAAAACTAAACACTCCATCCAAATTTGAGTATTACAAAATAAAATGAAATTCTGAGTTAGTTAGAAAATAGTCCTTCTTGCTACAAAATTGGAAACCTCACTCAAGAGACCTTCGTTTGTTTAAATAGTACACTGTTAGCTAAATTGGACCTTCTTCGCTTTTTCTGGCTAGTACAAAAAACAGGCCACTCAAATTTATTCCATCGTTTGTTTAAATAGTACAAAAATGTACAGAAATTCTCAGTTAGTTAAAATGGGCCTTCTTCGCTTTTTCTGGTTACTACAATTTTATTCTTTCGTTTATTTGAGTAGTACAAAATGGTATAAAATGATCCTCTGGTTGCTACAAAATTAAATAGCTCACTCATATTTATGCCTTCGTTTATTAGACTAGTTAAAATGATTCTTTTTTGCTTTTTCCTTTTGTTTGTTGAAGTTGACACAAAATAAAAGTCCTTTGTTTATTTGAAAACTCCAAAATGGTACAATATTCCATTGTTTATTTGAGTAGTAAAATTATGAACCAGTTAAAAATGACATTTCTCATTGGTACAAAATTGAATAGGTCACTTAAATTTATTCTTTCGTATATTCAGCTAGTTCATTTTTTCTCGTTGGTATAAAAGGTAGAACATCGAAATTATTCTTACATAAATTCTGAGCTAGTTAAATAGTCAATTTTCGTTTCTTTAAACAGTACACAATGAGCTAGTTAAAGTAGCTCTTCTTCTCTTTTCCAGTTGGTACAAAAGAAAATAGTCCACCTAAATTTTATTCATACTTCACTTCTTTTTTTCTAGTTGGTACAAAACTAAATATTCTATTCCTTCATTTATTTTAATAATGACCCTTCACTTTTTCCAGTTGGTACATAAGGAAATAATCCAATCAAATGTTTCTGGTTCGTACAAAACTAAACACTCCATCCAAATTTGAGTATTACAAAATGAAATGAAATTCTGAGTTAGTTTAAAAAATGGTCCTTCTTGCTACAAAATTGGAAAGCTCACTCAAGAGTACAAAATAGTATTGAACTTCTGAGCCACTCAAATTTATCCGATTGTTTATTTAAATAGTACAAAATGATTTAAAATACGCAGCTAGTTAAAATGTATATCGTTGCTTTCTTTCTCGAAGTAAGCCAGTCATATTTATTCATTCTTCACTTCTCTCTGCTTGGTACAAAACTGAATAGGTCACACAGGCTTTGTTTAAAGTTGTTAAAGCTTAAATATTTGATCTTTAACCTCGATGGTAAGTGTTTTCAGAACATGTAGTAGTTGATTACTAGATTTGGAAACAGCACCTCAATACGTTGCTCTGTTTAAGAGTTATTTGCGTTCATTGGTTCATTGGGCTTTCATTATTTTTGAAACTTGTAGTACCTGATGACCAATTACTAAATGTGGCAACAACACCTCAATATTTTGCTCAGTTTTCGAGTTATTAGGTTTTAAGTATTTTGACCTTTGACATCGATGACCACTAATTTTTGGACATGTAGTACCTGATGACCTATTGCTAAATATGGAAACACCACCTCAATATGTTGCTTCGTTTACGAGTGATTAGGTTTTAAGTATTTTGACCTTTGACCTCGATGGCCACTATTTTGGTACTGGTAGTACCTGATGACCAATTACTAAATGTGGCAACAACACTTCAATATGTGTCTCAGTTGTCGAGTTATTAGGTTTTAAGTATGTTGACCTTTGACCTCGATGATCAGTATTTTGGAACTTGTAGTAGTTGATGACCTATTGCTAAATGTGGAAACACCATCTCAATATGTTGCTTCGTTTACGAGTGATTAGGTTTTAAGTATTTTGACCTTTGACCTCGATGGCCACTATTTTGGTTCTTGTAGTACGTGATGACCAATTACTAAATGTGGCAACAACACTTCAATATGTGTCTCAGTTGTCGAGTTATTAGGTTTTAAGTATGTTGACCTTTGACCTCGATGATCAGTATTTTGGAACTTGTAGTAGTTGATGACCAGTTACTAGATTTGGAAACAGCACTTCAATATGTGTCTCAGTTGTCGAGTTATTAGGTTTTAAGTATTTTGACCTTTGACCTCGATGACCACTATTTTTGAAACTTGTAGTATTTGATGACCAATTACTAAATGTGGAAACAGCACCTCAATATGTGGATCCATTTTCGAGTTATTAGGTTTTAAGTACTTTGACCTTTGACCTCGATGACCACTATTTTTGAAACTTGTAGTAGTTGATGACCAGTTACTAGATTTGGAAACAGCACTTCAATATATGGATCCATTTTCGAGTTATTAGGTTTTAAGTACTTTGACCTTTGACCTCGATGACCACTGGCTCCGTTTCCGAGTTATTAGGTTTTAAGTATTTTGACCTTTGACCTCGATGGTCATTATTTTGGAACTTGTAGTAGTTGATGACCAATTGCTAAATGTGGAAACAGCACCTCAATACGTGGATCCATTTTCGAGTAATTAGGTTTTAAGTATGTTGACCTTTGACCTCGATGGCCACTATTTTGGAACTTGTAGTAGTTGATGACCAATTACTAAATGTGGAAACAGCACCTGAGTATGTGTCTCCGTTTTCGAGTTATTGGGTTTTAAGTATTTTGACCTTTGACCTCGATGGCCACTATTTTTGGGATATGTAGTACCTGATGACCAATTACTAAATGTGGCTCTGTTTTCGAGTTTTAATTTTTGACCTTGATGGTCAGTACTTTTTTGATGACCAATTGCTAAATGTGGAAACAGCACCTCGATATGTTGTTTCGTTTTCGAGTTTGACCTTTGTTCACGATGGTCAGTAGTTTGAGGACATGCTTATGTCATTTCTGCTATGTTAAAGTGTTCAAATAGGGGTTGAAAAAGTAATCATAAAAGGGAACGAGTTCACCCCCTAAAAAGTGTTCATAAAAGGGAACGAATCTTATGTATTATCTGCTCTCCTATGTAATTTCATTAGGGGTGGAAAAAATGGTCATCAAAGAGAATGAATGAATACACCCTCTAAAATGATTATCTGTAGACCGTGGGTGTTCGATTGTAATCTTTGCTCGTTATGTTAAAATAAGGGTTGGAATGAGTTATGTATTCTTATGTCATTTCTGTTATGTTAAAATAGGGGTTGAAAAATATGCTCATAAAAGAGAACGAGTTCACCCCTAAAATGGAGGCCTGCTATGTTATGTAGTCTTCTGCTCTTATATGTGTTCGTAATCTTATGTTACCTACTATGTTAAAATAGTGCTATGTGTTATCTGCTCTTCTATGTGTTATCTGCTATGTTCAGAATAGGGGTTGGAAAATATGCTCATAAAAGGGAACGAGTACACCCTTGCTATGTTATGTGTTCGTAATCTTATATGTTATCTGCTATGTTAAAATAGTGTTATGTGTTATCTTCTCTTCTATGTGTTCGTAATCTTATGTGTTATCTCCTATGTTAAAATAGGGGTTGAAAAATATGCTCATAAAAGGGAATGAATACACCCTTGTTATGTTACGTACTCTTATGTGTTATCTCCTCTGCTGTATGTTACGTAGTGTTATGTGTTATCTTCTCTTCTATGTGTTCGTAATTTTATGTGTTATCTCCTATGTTAAAATAGGGGTTGAAAAATATGCTCATAAAAGAGAACTAGTACACCCTTGTGTGTTACGTATTCTTACGTATTATCTGTTCTGCTGTATGTTCATAGTCTCAGTGTAATTTCTGCTATGTTAAAATAAGGGTTGGAAAATAAGCCATGTTCTTTTATTAGCTGTATTTCTGCTATGTTAAAATAGGGGTTGAAAAATATGCTCATAAAAGGGAATGAATACACCCTTGTTATGTTACGTACTCTTATGTGTTATCTCCTCTGCTGTATGTTACGTAGTGTTATGTGTTATCTTCTCTTCTATGTGTTCGTAATTTTATGTGTTATCTCCTATGTTAAAATAGGGGTTGAAAAATATGCTCATAAAAGAGAACTAGTACACCCCTGTGTGTTACGTATTCTTATGTATTATCTGTTCTGCTGTATGTTCATAGTCTCAGTGTAATTTCTGCTATGTTAAAATAAGGGTTGGAAAATAAGCCATGTTCTTTTATTAGCTGTATTTCTGCTATGTTAAAATAGGGGTTGGAAAATATGCTCATAAAAGGGAACGAGTTCACCCCTAAAATGTGCACGTAAAAGGGAACGAATACACCCCCTAAAATGTGGTCATAAAAGGGAACAAATTCACCCTTAAAATGGAGGTCGTAAAAGACCGTGGGTTGACGGTTCACGATGCTCGATTTCTCGTATCCCCCATATGTCCCCCGGCATAGTGTGTCGGGCGGCACTGGGAAACTCGTTGTCTGCTTCAGGCGGGACTGAGAAAGTGGGTACAGGGTCAGTGGCGCAGAAGCCTCATGGCGCAGACGCCTCACATTCTTACTACTTTCTCTTAAAAGGCGTAACATGTTTAGGACGATTCCTTTCGTTTTCCATTAGAGTTTCGAAAGAGATTATTTGTGTTTCAGTGTAGGATCTTTAGTTTCCTTTAACCGACACTTCTAGAAAATACAACTTAATTCACACAGCAGTTTTTAAAAAAACTCGCACTGCCTTAGAAAGAATTCCTAAAAGCAGAAGCTGCATCATGCATCCTGAACAGTGACGTAGCTAACGGCAGTGCGTTGAGGGAGCCCAGAGTAAAACGGAGCCCATTGAAAATTCGTACTTCCACTATTTTACCTCGATGTCTAAAATGAGAATACTTTAGCCTTACATGAAAAAGAAGCTGTGGAGCGGACTGCGAAGTCTACTGAAAAGATTTATCACGTGCTTGCAGCAACAACTTTAAGTTTTCGAACAGTAAGGAAGAACAAGATTGATTGAAATTTTAACTTAGAATGAAATAACTAAAAATCTAATCTTATATAACTCTCATTCATAGTAGTGTTCCGTATTTGTCTAGACGTCTATTCTTTTTTAACTTTACCTATGGTGCATGGGGTCCTTGGTTCGATCCCAGCTCACGCCGAATGAACTTTATTATGGACAAACACCGTGTGAATGAGTGTCCTCGGGGTTCTCCCGTTTCCTCCCACTTTTTTCATTAAACAATTTCATTTATTTCTCACCATTACTCTCTCCATTAGCATAGTCGGCATAATCGTGATACGTAAAAATTAGATATTTCATTTCATTTTTCTTTTATAACTGTATATCACTTTTTCTGTGACGAGAGCAACATCTAAGCGAGTATTCAGTAAATTAAACCACTAAAACCTATATTCATTGCACAATAGTGCAGATGAAGTTTAGCACTTTGGCAATCTTCAGCATGGACAGCAAAGAAAGCCAATACATTGATATTGAAACAGTAGTTAACGAAATCCTCTGCGATAAAGACCACCCGTACTGTTGTGTTTCAGATGATAATTTATAATTAACATTATACTTATTTGGTTGAAATTTCTCCATAGTTGTGGGGGCGAGATACTGAAAAAATCCCTACTAAGAGGTGAAGGTGACATGTAAAAGTAGTCAAATACGAACGAAATTAGTGTCGAATTCATATGCAAAGATGAAAAGTGACACTGTGGATGCTGCGTAAGTCCAAAATAAGCCTTGGTTGGCTTCGAGTTGACAATGGGAGGGTGACAGGAATGCAGAATCGAAAATATCCTACATTTGTGTCGAATTGATAGTTTTCGGGATCACTGACATAAAAGGTGATATTTCAGATGTGTATATGTCCAAGGTTAGTCATATTGAAATGGGGTCATAGGAAGAACCAGTAAATACTTCAGAACAGTTCCGTTTTGGTGTGTTTCAAGACACTGAGAGTGAAAAGTGATAATGCACAAATCACATTCTGAATTATCGGAGATATGACTTCTGGGGAAGTGTCGTTGCATTACTAACTGATCACTCCCTAAAATCGTCACTGTTTTGCAGGGCCGTAGACAGAAATTTATTTCAGCGATCGAAAGCTTGACAGGAATTTATTTCAGCGATTGAGGGCATATTTTACTAAAATGTCTATCATCCAGGGGCGGAACCAGGATGATTGTTTGGGAGGGGCGGTCGTTCGAAGGCAAATCTATGTAAGAGCGGATTGCAAAAAAAGAAAGAAAGAAAAGAAAAGAAAAAAACAAATTTAGAAAAGGAGAAGTAGCTCTTCTGCAGAATTAACTTTCTGAAGAAAGTAAGGCCTATCTACTTTAGGCTTTAATTTAAGTTTATAATACAAAGATGAAATATACTTATGATATGTTTTTTTTAAAATACAAAGTATAAAAAGTTCCCTATTCTGGGGGATGTGATCGCTCGAACGCACTCCCCTGAATCCGTCCCTGCTATCATCATCTCTAAAATTAGATATAATTTAAAAAAAAATAGTGATTTCGTGGGAGCAAAAACTCCTGATTGCAAAGGCCTGCATCCTGTGTATGTCCCTGCTGCTCTGAATTGTCAAAAGCTCCTCTTCAAAGGTAAGACATAAGATATAAATAATAAACGTGTAACATAGAATAAAATATAAATAGAAAATATGTTATAATTAAGAAATAGAAAATAATTGTAAAATAAAGTTGAAGGACAATTAAAAAAAACAACAAAACTTAAAAGTAATATATACTTTTAAAACAATTTTGCATTTATGCAGGGCTACAAACAGTGAGGAGGGCCATGTAAATTTAGTAACACATATAATATTGGAAAATTATTTCGAATTAAAGTTGCTGTGACTACATTACTTCAAAATTGAACTTGTGGAATATACAGTATGAGCGTAGCTCAAATAAAATAATCAATAAGAATGGTCTTGATTGGAAGCTCGGACCATCCACGTAGAAGTAACTTACATTAACCATTCACCTAACAGACAATGACGCACAGGGCTTGGCACTACTTTATCAGATGGTTCTATCAAATGTAACTTAATTAAAACAATAGTAACAAATTTTAAAGCTTTAAAAAGTGTCCTGAAGAAGAGGAAGTTCATTTTGCACATTGTAACTAAGTTACAAGAGGTTTACGTTCTATCTGAACGGCACATCCACCGAGTCAACTTTTGGAATATCCCCTTAAGGTAGCTTTCAACGCAGCTAAGGGAAACGTATGTGAACCAGTAATAGAATTCTCCGTAGCAGAATGGATAAAGTCATGGTTCGATAACCACAAGGGTCGTGGTTCGAAACCCGTCGCCGAAATCAGATTTTTAAAAATCTTAATTCCTCAGTTCTGAAGATCTTTCTCTCCTTTCGTAATCATCTGATGTTCTAAAAAGAGTTCTCCACATTAATTCGACAACCGACTAATGTGATCCTCGCAGTTCGAAACCTTCCCTTCTTATCTTTCACAAAATCAGAATTTTCGTCATAATACGAATGCTGTCCGATCATTTTTTCCCCAATTCTAAATCTGTGTATACAAATCATCCCTCTCTGTCTCCATACTTGAATCTCTCTCTCTCTCAATGTCACCCAGGAAGTCATATGGCTTGAGATCAAACCTTCGACTCTTGAAACCAAATGTAAGCTCTTTAGCAATGTGCTATCGTGACTCTATCGGCTTTTTGTTAAAACCGGTGTCTTTTAGACTTTATTCGGCGGGGGGGGGGGGGGGGGGAAGAGATTCTCCGGCGACATAATATTTTCACTTTTTATTAGTGTATACCCTATTACTATACATTTGATCAAAAATACGTATTTATGAAGTTCAAGAGAGGGGGAATTACACCCTCCTGTCCTGCACAAATGACGCCCCTGAAACATTTGCTTGCACTTACTGAAAAGAAATTAAATGAATCATTGAATAAACCTCGTTTCTGTTCTTAGATATTTTAGAGCTCTTGGCAATTTCCATAGATTTCTGAGGGAGCATCTAACTAGCTTGCACTGTTTAAAGAAAGAAAAGAATGAAACTAAAGATATTTATGAAGCTCTGGGAAGATTGTGTGACTTTCCTTTAATTTAGGCTCTTAAAAATATTTCAGAACAAACGAATGGAAAAGACTGTTTTAAAGCTATAAAGTTGTAAATTTGATTCCTGTTTCTTTTTCAGCTGAATGGAAAGAGTGTACTACGTAACACACACTGCTTTAGACAAGGAGAGGTGGTGGACGGGAAGGAGTTGGAATAAATACTAGAAGCAACTAATAGATTGATACATGTATTGCGGGAATGCATAAAAAACTGGGCAAGAGTTTGTTATTAATTTGGACTTAGAATTTTTGTAACAAATTTTATGCCGCGAACTGTACATACGACAACGTGAATGATGTTATTGACCTTCCCGTACACAAGATTCATCACACTCAAAGTTTTATAATTTTAGGATATGGTGGAGTAACCACCTCGGGACCACTTTTTATGGATTGACACAGAAACGGGAACAAACTATTATGCAAAGTTTGATTCACCGGAGAATCAAAAACAAGTTGAAAAATTACCCTTAATATAAGTAGACCGAAAAAAATATTCGGGTTATATTGATTTTAACAGTACATTAGTAATATGAATAAAAATTCCGGAAACCGTCAATGTTTAAAATACGAAACTTTGATTAAGCATAAATTGAATTGAGTAAAACAAAGTCACAAAGTTGATTCACAATGGGAGACTATTCATAATTTTTATGATAGATCAAACTCTATTTTGGGGTCAAACAGACCCGAACAGAACAATAAGATTAACATTCAAATCAATCTATTTGTCAGATATTTGACTCGGCATTTTTTTCCATCATTGTTAACAGATGTGGTAACAAACCTCATTCTTTGATACTACAAGAAGTATTTTCATTGTAATTCATTGGAAGTCAATATTTTCAAACAAACGAAAAAGAGGACCTTATTTTTTTTAATGTTCACCTTCCGTGTACCTCGAGACAACTGAATGATCGTGAATAGGAATCAATTTAGAAATTTTGCAATAAAAAGCTGAGCAGTGCTGTTGCTCTCCAATAGTGATCACTAGATACGTTTCAATAACAAACATAGCATTTGTAAATCAAAGGGAACTGTTTGACGTTATATAACATTTTGAATGTTTTCCGAGATGACATGTTTCCTGTGACATGAGCATATAACACAGAAATACCCACATATGCTGTTTCACACACACACACACACACACACACACACACACACACACACACAATCAAATAAACAAACACACATTCTTAATTTCCTTTCCCCATACACTCACAAAATGCAAATCCCCTCCACTCTCCTCCCTCAAATAAAGAAAGAAATGTGTCTAAAATTAGTTGACCCATAAACAAGTATTTCCTGTACAAGTAATATGTTTGCATAGTATTGATTCTGTTGAGAAGAAAACACTAGTTTGTGTCTTTTTTTTGTCTATCTGTCTCTATCTCTCTCTAACAAATGTTGTGGTATTTCTCCTTTCGGGTACAAAGTTTTCAGCTAATTTCGCCCTCAACATTATTGACATTCACTCATACCCTATGAGTCAATCCCTTTGTTCCGCGCTGACACAAAAGAGTTTTATGTATTAGGATATGATCCCTCCAAGCCGTAGTATTTTCCTCTCTTCCAACCCTCCCCCCCTGTAACTCACTCATTCGTTGCGTCTGTCTCTTTCTGTCTCTCTCTCTCTGGACCAACCACCAGCTGTCCCACTCGTCTAGCATCTCATCTCGTCCACTTTAATTAGGCCATGCACTCACACTCATGCATAGGACAGCCATATACGCAGTACGCTCAACGCAAATACGTTTCCAGTATATATATATATATATATATATATATATATATATATATATATATATATATATATGTGTGTGTGTGTGTGTGTGTCTATGTATGTATGTATGTATTTATTTATATGTATGTGTGTATGTACATATATATAGGGACATACGCATCGCAGCCACACAAACGCAATTGAAATGAGAGCATAAGCGGAAAATCATTAGCGCAATGGTACAACCAAGAGGCACACAAAATCTAAATACGCTTACAAAATGTTGGAAAGAACATAAACATGAGTACAGGGTAATAAGTAAGTTACGTACCATTTACATTCTCCAGTTCTCTCTTTTTTTGTTTGTTTCTTCTTTGTTTCATGTCTCCCCTCGTTCACTGAACACGAACAAAGTACATATTTTTCCGTGCGTACATAACACACTAACAAATAAAGCACGTAATGCAATGGAGAGTTTCAACATGGTTTTGGTGGTAGTTTCTCACGTTTGACCCCGAAATCATGTAATTTTCATTGGGCTGTAGAGAGTGTGTGTGATTAGGATTAGTTGATATTCAGTGATGCACGTCCACAGTGCTAGATCACACTAATCGACTACATGTGCACTAACCTGATACACAGCATGCAGCAGGTGTGTCAAAAGACAAATGATGCAATTCTATACATACGTATGACTAATAGAGATGCATACTCACCCAAGTTTCTGTAGCATTCACCTGGTCTTCTTCAAACTTATAAGAATCAATCTATAATGGAAGTGCCAACAGCGAGAACTTAACTAGAGGAACTATGAAAAATGCTATACAGTAGAATACCGTTTATGCGGCCCTCGCTGATTCGGAGACTTTTTTTTATTTAATATTCACATACTAACTAATTTTTAACTATGATAGCAAGGACGTAACTATACCTATGCCCAACATTCTCTTTTTATTTTGATTAAATGTAAAGCTTCTGCATAGAGTGTACAATAAATTTGGGAGTACTGTACATCAAGTCCTTAGCTCCAAGTGGATTAACTAACCAGCAATAAATAGCTTCGATTTTGGTTGACCTTGAATCCCTACCTTACTCTCTCTCCCACAATCTGCACGTGGACAAGGATGGAGTGATTAGACTGCAAAAGCGGTCGACACATGCAGATGCTACGCAGCAACTGACAAACATCATGACGTACCGGTACCACTCCAGCTAAATTATTAATCATAAAGCGCTTCCGTAACCTTGCTTCATTCAAACGCCACACGTGTTTGAAACAGAAGACAGTAGACTATTTCTTTGTTAAGAAACGATGTGAAAAGTTATAGTAATAAACGGTAAGTCAATTTATTTAAGGATTTGTTTTGCTTATTACCAATATTATCTGGATTATCCGGAGTTTCGATTTCCGGATTGCCTTTGGTCCTAATTAGTCCGGATAAAGGAGGTTATACTGTATTCTCAAATTTAAACGAACGCAAGATGACTCAGTTATAGAGCGCTAAGCTTGTTGCCAAAGGTGATTGATTCGATCTCAGGCCGTGTGAGTTTGTGATGGGACAACATCAGTACTTTGTTATATAATTACCGACACTCATAAATATTCATAAGTCTCGATATTTTGATATTGTAAGAGTTCTTAATGCTACATTTCATCATATGTTGTAGTTATATTTACGGGCGGTCTTCTATAGTATGACAGTTGGAATAATTGGTATCTCCTTTCTCCGCATATTAATTAATCACTTAGTATATGTAAATGACACAGTAGAAATACGATAATATATGCAGCTATGAATTATGAAGCTTACGGACGTTTCATATGGAAAGGGAATGTCACGTATAATGAATGTTTTCCGCTTGAAGAAATGCTAATTTGACAAGCAGGATATAACTTGCCTTTAGAAATGAGAACATTGACACGTAAACATGAAACATTTTCCGACATTGAAAACCATATTATTCAGTGTTCTTATATTAGTATTATAAATTAACTAATGTACGGTGTAATGGGATATGGAGGCTACAGGGAATCTAGATTGTTTATTGCACCGGGAATCGAACGTTACTAACAAAATATCACGAGTCGACGATTCGAGACATTTTACGAGTGGACAAAGTTTGTTCACGTATCTCTAATTTATGTATCGCTAATTTTGATACTAACAGATAGTTCTAGGCAGTAAAGTGAGTTATGTGATCTTATGTTTCGTGAAGATGGTGTTGTCCGCCACTATAAAATTGTTGTCCATCACAAATTCACATATTCGGAGATTGAACCGTGTAATAGCATTTTACAAATAATACCTGGTTCATTTTTCCAGTTTTAGCTACTGGCATAAGCATACGAAGTCATCATCTGAAAAAAACAATCATTATATTGTTTGGTGGTCATCACGGATAGTCTCAGCTTGAGAACAGAGGCTGCTTTCCTTAATTCTTTTCAACGGTGGAAGTTTCCAAGTTTAATCCACCTCAGCATGTTCTTATTTTGTTCATTGTCTTTAAAGTTTTACATTAAATTTTTAAAGAAGTTCCAAGGCGGAAGACAGCGAAAACACTTATTCCAACAAGGGTCTTATACACCCATCTAATAGAATTATAATTGAATGCAATTATATGAAGCTGTGATATTAAAACCTCTTCACCACCAGTGGCATATATGTGTATGCCATGGTGATGTGGCTCCCAGGATCCAGATGGCATACATGTATATGCCATGATTCTAATTAAAACAGGCGGAAAGAGACGAATTCTTAAAATTCAATATGGCTGCCTTCCGCCATTTTGAATTTCTAGAAAAGGTCCTAGAGCATGTTGTGGACCTCTTGTGCATCATTCACTATGAATCTAGCATCAACCTAGCTTGCATAAATTATGAGAAATAGGCTTGAAAAATTATAATATTCTTCAAGAAATTCTGGCTCCTCACAACAAGTGGGCGAATTTTTGCTGGTGGCGAAGGGGTTAAAACTGATACTTCCATGCTTCAGCCCCTTGATGTTACTGTTAATCGCTCCTTTAAAAGTTCATTCAGGAGACTTTATAATGATTGGATAATTGCAGGAAACCATGACCGTACCCCCAAAGGTAAGATCAAACGTCCGACTGTGAGGCATTTGTGTGAATGGATTCTGGCAGCCTGGGAAAGTGTTAAACCTGAAACGATCGTCAAAGGATTTTTGAAGTGTGAAATATTCAATGCTCTGGGCGACTCCCAGGATGATATGCTATGGGATATCAGCGATAGTGATCGTGATGCCAGTGATGCCTCTAATGTAGATACTGATTGTGCAAGCAACCCCTCTACTCGTAGTGACAGTGGTAGTGACAGTAAATAACATTACAACTGTACACTTTGAGAAACCTCTCTAGTGGTAGTGACAGTGTGATTTTATATTAGATCAAAAAAGTCTTAGTGTGTGATAAGTACATACACATGATTTTATATTAGTTGTAGCTTGATAGACATTCTACCCGCGGCTTATCCTTGAGATTTTTTAAAACGGATCTAAAGGTAAATTTTTAAGGGTGCGGCTTTTACACGAGTGCAGCTTATACATGAGTGCGGTTTATACACGCGAGAATACGGTACATTGAAGTTCATCGAGATGGTAATACTACAAATTATGAATGCGTTAAATATCAAATAATACTCTTCGGCCAAGTGGATAACACACCTTAAACAGATTGAATCTACTCTATGTAAATGTAGTGTCAGAAAAACTTCAGCAAACATACAGGTCTTTACCAATTTAATGAAAACACCTGGACTTCGAAGCACATCAGATGTCAAGGTTGAAAACGGTCAGTCGATAAGCGTATCCCCCGGGATCTTGTGGTTGTTGTGTATTAGAATAATCCCTGTCCTATGCGAGAAGCTGTAGAACAATAGTGTGCAAGCTAAAATATGTAAATTATATTTTCAAAGAAGCAAATGTGTAGAAGGTTATAATGGTTTAAAACGTTCACAACAAAACGACATCAACGAAGGTAAAGAGTGGTCGGAAGAAAACCATCAGTGACAGGTCCTGCTGCAAATTGTCACTAAATCCAGCCTGCAGCTGGGTGGAAGTAAATGAAATCAACTCACGCGTTTCCTCCCACACACTCTCTCATCTATCGTGTATTATGTGACATGAATATAAGGATTTACGTTAGAATGACAAAACCGTTAAAAGAAATCATCTCGCTTTAGCAAAGGGGGGCGCTGTGGTTCAGTGGTAGAGCGTTCACCTCTGGTGCTTGGGGTCATGGGTTCGATCCCAGCTCCCGCCAAGTGAACTTTGTGGTGGACAAACACCGTGCTCGTGAGCTTTCTCGGGGTTCTCCCGTTTCCTCCCACTTTCTTTATTCCACATTTCACTCATCTCTCATCATCAACGTCTTCTTTAGCCTAACCGGCATAATCGTGGGACGTAAAACTTAAAGATTTCATTTCATTTTTTTCGTTTTAGCAAAGCTCCAATACTGCTGCGGACATACAAAAATGCACCGCTAATAATGAGTAAAGTTCTGTAATGTAATGGGATAGTTCATTGTTGACCTTATTTCAAAGTCTTGTTTCTTTATAGGACACTCCCTAAAATTACTATTCGAGTTGTCTCCGTCCAAACATAAAACATGGCATCGGGTCTGTCATGTTGTGTTATACAATAGCATCATTTTCAGTCAATCCTGTGCTAACGCTTGCCGGTTACGTCAATGCATTTGGTTATGTTCATTTTAGTGGGACATGCGCATCTACTAATCCACATGTTGTTTTCGAGTAATGATAATACGATATATATATTCTACAATATATTCTACGATGATAATATGTCCATTCATCGCATCAGAACGACTCTGTGAGCGAAGTTGAATTCCATACACATTTTTCTAGCTGAAGTAATACTACACATTTTTCCTTAAATTTTCTGATACACTAAATGCAGAAATTGTCTTGTTACAGCAGTATACGAAGTAAATTTGCATTAATTTTTTTACTACAATATTTTGTTACTAACGTTTTTTTTTGTCAAACTAAATTTCAGAAATTTTTTGTAGCAGAAAAATATACTACATATTGTTTTTAACTTTTCTGACAACTTTTTCTTTTCATTAAAAAACTGTATTATGAATATGTTTTAAATAGTATGAATAAAGACATTTACCTGTCTTCATAATAACAATACTCAGTTTTCAAACTAAATATCAATGTAATCGCACTAATTGAACTTAAAATTGTAACCCATATAAACATTTAACAGATTTAAAATATTACTTTCCACCGCTGAAAACTTACAAATAATTGAATTGCTCATTTACGAAATAATATACTATGGGGTGTTCTTCAAACTGCTAACTAGATGTTTCATTAAATTGTAACTTACAATAATAGTCTAAAACAGATATAACTTAATCAATACCTCACTGTGCACGAAAACTGGCACTTACGGCATATCAGGTAATTATTCATAAAACACTCGTGGTCTTATAATACAGTTAAGATAATATAAAAGAAATGCTATATACTATGAAAATTAATTTTCCATAACAGTTCATATACCCACCAACTTCATTGGAGTTGTCCCTACTGTGGTTCGGAATCCATATTACTGTTATTAAATAGTTCCTTATAACCTTGGTGTTATATAAACATAAAATTAAAAATCAATCCAAACATGTAGTCTACAACCTAATACGAAATAAAATCTTCTCAACACCAGATGAAAATATAATTTACTAATTTACTTATCAATCGAAAGTCCCAACTACAGTTAAAATGGATTTTGATGTGAGCAATAGTAATTTAATTTTTGTGCAAACATTCGTTTTCATAATGATACTTTAAACGCAGTCTACTTCTCATCTGCGTGAAAGGAAGTCCACACTTCCCAATAGAAATACGTTGTCGTTACAACCAATAGTAATGGTTCAAATTCCACTTTAAACAACAGCCATCCCCAATCAACAGAATCAATGAAACAACAACTAAAAATTTCCAAAAATAGTACGATCAGCATTTCAATCCAATACAATTGCAATGGTCGAAAGACCAAGACAATAATTCGCCTTAAATTACCAAATCTAATTCAATAAGTGCAAACTGCAGAACATAATCTCCTTAACGTTTCGGAAAATCTAATTTCGTAAGTACGACACTTTTTATTTGTTATAACTGTATGTCATGTATTCGCTCACAAATATAGCTGCTCTGTATATGCGGATAATTAAAACATTAAAATACTGTTTCCTTAGGCATTTGTAAGGATTGCAATAAAGTTTAAAGTTATCGACTTCAAAATAGTTTTTATTATTAAATCTAAAGTGACAAACACCTATTTCAGCTGGAAAAGAAAGACATGTTAGCTATTACCTATAATAAAAAAATATTAAATTATTCCCCTTCTAGTGATCGTACCACAATTAAAAGAACATTTTCCTGTTTTTTCAAACTTAGAAACAGCATCTATAAAATAAAATATTCTTTTAGTTCAAACAAATATTCATTACACTTTAAATCGTATCAGGCTGTCTGTGAATATTATGTGCAACCATCAAAACATTTTAAATTGTCAGTTGCATAATCTTGGTGTCTACGTAAAATATTCATACTCATTATTATTATATACACAAATGTCTCGGTCTCTCCAATACGTTACTTTTCACAGTTCGCAGTCATGCTAATAGTTATGGCCAAAGGTGTTGGTTACCTTGTATTTAATGTTAAAAGAAGTCTAGAGTAATGCAATTTAACCGAACTATACGTTCAAAGTGGTATCCCTTATTTAAAACAATTGTTTCCATCTGCATATAAGACTAATCCTAATAAAACAAGCAAACCATTAATATAACTCTGCACTGTTGGATAATTGTCCGTCTCGTGTATTGCCTTAAAAAGTGTCGCTACCTACACGGTTTTAATAGTGTCAAAATTGTTCCTAACGTACATTACCTATTTATTACATATATCTCCTTTACTAGTATGTATGAAGTTAAATAAAAATCTAATTTTGTATAAAAAGTTTCGAAGAGGATAATTCTCCATTAACTGCTACAGTAAGTTTCTTTCCTCGTTTATAAACGTTAAATAGCGCCAATCATAAAAGTCACTTATGAAACGAAATACTTTGGCTCATTCAGAGTGTATTTCTAGTTTTAAACATTGTGTTTGCAGTTCTCGCGTTTCCTACTACAATCTCGTTCCACCAAATTATAAATGCGTACTTTATTCATCCCTCTCCTTTATCCAAAATATAATACAAAGAAGTGCTGTGGTGGGTACGCGATACAGCGTTCATCTCTGGTGAATGAGGTCCTTGATTATAAGTAAAAAAGTTCGTACTTCAAGCAGTAAAGGTTTAGCGTACGATTTTTTATTTGAGAGCCCGCTTCGGTTCCCGATATACCTGTCAACTCCCTGTTCAATATGAATTTGTTCATACACAGTGAAGTTTATAACATTTATAAGTGAAAACTCCGCAGTGCAAGCAAAAGGTATAGAGTACGGTTCTGCAGGTGGGAGAATCCTGGATCGAGTCCTGGTAAGTCTCCTAACATACTGTTCAATAAAAGTTTGTTCTTACACAGTAAAATTTATACCATTTAAAATTACATTTAACTGTAAAGTCCACAGAGCAAGGACAAAAAAGAATTAGCGCATGGTTCTCCACGTGAAAAATCATTGGTTCTATTCCCTGTAGTGTCATACCTTCGTGTTCAATATAACTTCCATCTTAACATATACTTTCTAAATACCTTTCATACGTCTTACACAATGTATAGCTACATATGTTACAGAGTCTGCTGAGCAAAATGTTTAGTGCACAAAGTTCCACGCAAGAGTCTCCCTTTCGATTCCTGGTTTATCCAAGTGGGAGAATCCTCGTACGATTCCCGGTGCAATAAACAGTTTAGATTCGCTGTAGCATCCATAGTCCATACCTTAGTTAATTTATAATTCTATATAAAACACTGCATAATATGATTTACAATGTCGGAAAATCCGCAGTCAATTCCCGGTAAAACAAACACTTCCTTCCTCTTATACTCTCAACAATTACGAGTGTTTTTACAAGTATTTCGTTTTTAAAAGTATTTACAAGTACTTCCCATATAAAATAAAAAATGAACAAGTATAAAAATAAAAATGGGAATACTACAAACATAGTACCTACCAACAAATGAGTCGGAATTTATATAACTCTAATAACCTTGAAAGCAACCTCGAAACTTCCAGAAACTTCCTTCCTCCATTCCAACGACCAAAATTCCATAATATTCTTTCCCTCAATCCAACTACCAATATCCGCTGCCATGCTCAATGTCATGGATATAAATGAAACAAAAATATATTAACTTCTTATACGTGTGTGATCTGTATATTTCATTTCTAAAGGCAAGTTATATCCTGCTTGTCAAATTAGCATTTCTTCAAGCGGAAAACATTCAGTATACGTGACAATCTCTTTCCATATAAAACGTCCGTAAGCTTCGTAATTCAGAGCTAGATATATTATCGTATTTCTTCTGTGTCATTTACATATACTAAGTGATTAATTAATATGTGGAGAAAGAAGGCATGAATTATTTACTGTCATACTGTTGAATATAACTACAACATATGATGAAATGTAGCATTAAGAACTTTTACAATATCAAAATATCGAGATTTATGAATATTTATGAGTTGCGATAGTTATATAACGAACTACTAACGCCGTGTCTGTGGACTTTTCTTGATGCTTCAGAGTTCGTGGATTTTCTAAGTGTACTCCCGTTTTCTCCTACATGCTATTTCCACCAATTCTTCCATTATCATACACTTACCTTAATCATCCGTATCCTTTGACCTAAAAGAAATAATCGTGGGACGTTAAACTGCAAGATTTCATTTCGTTGATCTCCCTTTTACTTCCACATTCTCATTTCAAGTTCTTTCATAATAGTTAACTTTTAGTAATAGCATGTCTTCTTAAACTTGCACGGCATACAACTGAAAGAAACTAAAAAATTGAAGGAATATTTTCCATAAGGAATTCACTCAATTTTTAATGTTAAAATTTTGTTTTCTGCCTCAAGCAAACATAAAAATAATGCTGCTTATACAGGACAGAAAGATGAGACTTAAACACCCCGAAGTTATTGTCTATTAACTACAAGGATAATGTACACAAATCTAAGTTAAAAAACTCATTCAAGTTTTCATTCTTGATCAAATTGAAAAGTGAACTTCGAAGCTTTAATACATAGATGAAATACCAAATAGGTACAATCTTGAAATATGTAGGGAATGACAATCTCTAAACTATGTGAGTTGAGTTAATTTTCAGTTTAACTTCCCTTTCAGCAGTGAGGCTATATGAGATCTGGACCTACAGGTTAATATGGAATCACATGAGCTCATGCTGAAAATCAAACGTGGATCTCCGACGCTCAAGGCGCATACGCTAACCCAGGGATACAAATAACCACTTGCCCGGTTATTTGTCTAAAGATGAGACATATGTCAATTGATATAAATTGGTACGTTATACAAAATGATATGCGTGAGTGTAAAACCATACATGTGTACTTTAAAGAAAGATTTTTCATTCAGTTTAACGTTTCGCAAATAGGCCCTTTAGGCTAAAGGAGACGATCATTAAAGCAAATGATAATTGATGAATTGATGGAATCAGCAAGTGGGATGAAACGGGAGTACCCAGAGAAGATCTACGGATATGATGTTGTTCACCATAAGGTTACTTGGCTGGGAATTCAACTAGAGGTCCTACGCACCAGAGATAAGCGCTCTACCACTGAGCCATTCTGTCCCCACTGACCACCAAGTTGGTTGTCTGAGTGTTCTGGACATTCTACAAGACGAGGTGTTACGAGCGCGATGCATTAAGATAACAAGCAGTTACAAAATCACTTTATCTTGGCGACTAGTAAGCAACTATATTTGTAGAATTGTTTAAAATATGTTTTACAAAGGGAACCTTGTTTTCATTTTCCTGGTCCCAATATCCTCGTCAGTGAGAGCGGAACCAATGGAAGAAATAGCTACTGAAATCGAAGCATTGATCAGAAAACCAGTGCAACTTTTACCAATGTGGTCTTCTTGGCTACGTTCTCTGCATACTCGAAAGGTTCTAAATGCAACTTGAATGAGATTCAAATTGACAGCTTAACAACAAAACGAAACGATTTTTACCATTGTTAGAATCAATATAATTTTGTGATTAAATTTCTAACTCGCAAAGTTCAGGTAATCAGCATATAGTCCCAAGTGTCCTCTGTTATTACTTTTTGAGAATGACAGCATAGAATGTAAGTACTGTTGGAGTAAACTGTATTTTAGCCTGGATAAAAGTGAGGATGAACGAGGAGGGACGCCGTCCCACCACTTCCAAAAATATGTACAGCGTCCTTCCAGTTCCTAAAAAAATTACAATGTAGGCAGGGGGTCGGCGTGACGTGATGCCGCTACCTACCGTCCCCTTACATTTTCAGAACCACTTTTACCCCTGAATAGTTGGACAGAAATTGATTAGGAATGATGATACATGCAAGTATTGGAGGTGGACTAACCAATCGCTTGATTGGCAGTTGTTAATAGTAGCACAATAAGGGCCGGAGTTATATAATGAATGGCATTATAATTCAAGATTACGATATGTGATTCTAAGCCATAGATATCGAGTTGTATAGAGACTTTTGTGGATCAAATAAAGCAAATCTTAAGTGGTACATAAACTCTGATTACTTATGAGAAGTGTTACGCTTAAGAAGTAGTTTCTGAATATCCGTTATATGATGCATAGATAAAAAATATGAGGCCTACGTTAAAACGTAGGTTATATGCGTAAATCCCGCAGTATTTGAAATTAAAGCACAACTATATTAACATCCTGCAGCATACGTGTAACTGAAAACTTATCTTTTAAAATACTTTCCATCTACGTGTTTCATCTGTACGTAGTTTCTATATAAAGGAAATGAATATAGGTGGTAAAGATCTTACATACAAACGGAGGTATATAACATATAGCTTATATATGTAACATACGTATAGGTTTGTAATATACGGAAGACTGTCAGATGTCAGACGTTCAGCAACGGCACGATATAACATCTAAGTGGGAAAAACGCAGTACATATGTAACATATGGATGCTCCGTACAGATTTCAGTAATAAACATATACGTTCCTTATATTTATACAGTATACCGCTGTGTGTATAACAGAGTTTTCTTAGTGTGTATTTATATTTAGCAAATGTTGCATAGATTCGGGTGTACTCGGCTGCATGAGGACGACTTAGAGACCTTACATATACAACCATAACATAATTATTTCTCTACAATAAGGAAGGTACGTATTAGTATAGTGTAGTGGATATTATTCGTTAATTAGAAGAAACTTATGTTTTATTTCATAGTTAGTGTGTATCTTACCACAATAAGGGAAAACTAGCGAGGAAAGCATACTTTCCAGCTCTGACTTTGAGGGTTACGTACTGTGAAATTGATATACCATGAATTTTGATCCTTATTAACATTTTCGATGAAGACTAAACCAGTGGCTTAATGAAATGTATATAGAATGCTGGAAAGACCACAACTCTGGACCACTATGAAGAACGTATTAACATGCATATGTTGTTTCTTTTCCTCAAAAGATACCTCAAATTTAATCTCCTTAGCAACATTACCAACGCTGAGACTTCTAAGAAGGATTGGATTATTATGAATGTATGTCCAGATACATTTTTTTCTAAATTATTAACGAAATTCAGCTCTGATACTTCCTTCAGGATGGAAAGTGGTTTTACGATTTTTCCTCCTTTCAGTGTGGTTTTCATTGTAAATTGATTATTCTACGTCTCTATTAAAGCTCTTCACCATACCCACCTCCATTTTTTTTAATTTACTGACAGTGAAGAATATCAAAAATACAGACAGCTGAGCCAGGAAGTATCTACAAAATGTTAATAGATAATCTAATAACCATTTCCAAACCTTTCGTTATAGGTGAATAAGTTTAAGACATGAAATATATAAAAATATTGAAAGTTATGCAGTCAACATCTACAGAATGTTATTAGATAAACTAATAACCGTTTCCCAACTTTTTGTTAGAGGTAAATAACTTAAAGATAATGAAATATATTAAGAATATTGTAGATGAACCAGGTAACATTTACATAATGTTATTAGATAAACAAATAACTGTTTCTAAACCTTTCGTTATAGGTGAAAAAGTTTAAGACATGAAATATATCAAAATTATAGAAAGGAGGCAGTCAATATGAAAAAAATATTACTAAATAAACTAATAACCGTTTTCAAATCTTTCCTTTACGTGATGAAAATGAGCGAGGTATCATCTACAAAATGTTAGATAAACTAATAACCCGTTCCAAACCTTTCGTTATAGCTGAATAAGTTAAAGACAATGAAATATTCTATAATTATTGAAAGTGAGCCAGGTAATATCTACAGAATAACTAAAAACCCTTTCTAAGCTTTTCTTTATAGACCAGAGATTTGGGTGTGTAGTTGGTGACGTCATAATTCCTGTGTATCCAGATTTATACATTATACACAGGGAGTTGAAAGCAATTACTAATTCATATAATATCGTTTTGTAGATACTGGCCAGCTCACTTTCTAGATTTTTTGATATTTTTCTTTCTTTTTCACTTATTGATTGGAAAGTGGGAATGAATTTTGTGAAGAGCCTTAAGAAAATTATATTATTCTGACTGAAAATTAGTATTATTTCAATATATATATACAGGGTGCTAATGAACTATACCGACAAACTATAAGAGGTGGTTCCTTACATCAAAATAAGATAAAAAGTTCATATGGGCCTATGGCGAAAAGTGCATAGTTTTAGAGCTAGGGCTGTCCAAAATCGCGAGAAAACCAAATTTCAACAAGCCCTATTTCGACTTTCACGAACTGTGGGTGGTGGTCCTTATCAGCGTAAAGAAAGCCATTCACACACAATCCAAAAATGCATATTTCATCAATTTTCAATAGATGTATAGGGTATTCCCTAGAGGGTATAATTCTCAGATATGCTCTCAATAGTGTTATATATATATATATATATATATATATATATATATATATATATATATATATATATATATATATATATATATATATATATATATATATCCTGATTTCAAGGAGAGCCTAAAGTGGGCAGGAGAAAACGTAAGCCTTGACAAGAATGGATATAAAATGCTTTAAAGGGAAGTTGGAAGTGTTAGGAACTGTGAGCTCTATGTATCTTTGTGTTCGCAATAACGTGTTATGATATGTATTTCGTGACGGTATATTTCACGTTTTCTTCATTTATAAGAATGAAAGAAACCATCGCACCATGCGTTTTCCCGAGTACGAGAGACCATGCTACTGACGATTCCTAACACTTCCAACATCGCGCCAAATGATTCCGTGTTCACTGCTATGAACACTTATCGTTTGCCTACTTTGGACCAATCATAAAATCAGAATGTATCTCAAAATTCGGTTGATGGCATGTCTGGGAATTTCACCGTGCAGGGAATAGTCTGCACATTCATTGAACATTAATGAAATGTGTATTTTTGGACTGTGTATGCATGACTTCTTTCACGTTGGTAAGGACCGCCATCCACAGTTTTTCAAATTCGAAATAGGGCCTGTTGAAATTTGGCTTTTTCGCGATTTTGGACAGCTCTAGCTGTGAAACCATGTACTTTTTCCCACAGGTGCATATGAACATTTTCTCTTATTTTGATGTGAGGAATCGCCTCTTACAGTTTGTCGGTATAGTTTATTAATACCCTATATATATATATATATATATATATATATATATATATATATATATATATATATATATATATATATATATATATATATACCAAGATCATGGAATAAGTTTGCCTGATCAAGGCATGGTTGAACTTTAGCAGTTAATTCCTTTCTATAGTTGGTCCTTTAATATAATTCCATAGTATACATACCTTATCAGATATAAACAATGTCAGAAGTCTACATTATTAGTGAACAATATTATAGGATACAGTACAGTGACGTTGTATGGATTTTTACCTCTTCTGAGTGTTTGTTGACGTTATTGTTAGAAACCATGGACAGAGGTAAGATCTTAAGTGAAGAGACCCTCGTTGGAGTGATTGAATGTCATAATGTGGGCTTTCCTGATTCCAATTTCTACAGGTACTCCGATCACAATTATCACTGGACCAGCAATGGTTTCTGCACAGCAAATCTTCAACGGAGTGCCACTACTCTCAAACGTCGATTCACAGTAATAACTTAAATATTTCTATGGTGACTACGTTTAAATTCTTATTGGAGTTCTGGTGCAGTAAATTTCAAATTTCTGTTGCTAAACACTACAATAATACGATCTTTCGTACGTGACGTAATATGAGATCTTCCAGTTCAATTTATGTCCACGTTCTTTCGTCTTCACTGAGAAAAAAATTGATCACCAAGAAAGGAATAAGTCTATATCAATTTGAAATCGATTTGATGAATACGAAAGCCCACATTATGACGCGCAATCACTCCAACGAGTACCTCTCCACTTAAGGTCTTACCTCTGTCCATTTTTTCTAACAATAACGTAAACAAACACTCAGAAGAGGCAAAAATCCACATATCACTGTTCGAAACGTTACTGTGCTCTATCTTATACTATTGTTTACTAATAATGTAGACTTCTGACATTATTTGTATTTGTGTCTGATAAAATCTGTATACTATGGAATTATATTAAAGAGGCAACTATAGACAGGAATTAACTGCTAACGTTTAACCGTACCTCGATCAGGCAAACTTATTCCATGATCTTAATCACGTTATTTTTAATTAAGATAATCGCGCCAACTTGACAATAGATCAATAATCTTTCATTTCTACTCTATGTAAACATCTTACTTAAAGGAAAGACGTCTATTATGCTCATGACTTACACAAACAAAACATTTCGAATTGGTAATTTTCCCTATCAAATATATATTGATTAGTTCATTAAAATGTAAACTGAAGCACCTGTCCGGAAACTTTTGACCGGCAGTGTATATACAAAGTGTTTATAAACTATACCGGCAAACTGTAAGAGATTATTCCTTGCATCAAAATAAGAGAAAAAGTTCATATAGACCTGTGGGGGAAAGTGCATAGTTTCAGAGCTAGAGTTGTCCAAATTAGAAAAAAAGATCAAATTTCAACAGGCCCTATTTCGAATTCCATAAAATGTGGGTGGTGGTCCTTATCAGCATAAAGGAAGTCACACATACGCGATCTAAAAATGAATATTTCATTAATTTTCAGTAGGTGTACATAATATTCCATACAGGGCGAAATCCCCAGACATGCCATCAACCGAATTTTGAGATATGCTCTGACTTTATGATTGGTCCAAAGTAGGCAAACGATAAGCCTTGATAGCAGTGAACACATAATCCTTTGGCACGATGTCGGAAAGTACTCGGAAAAACGCATGGTGCGATTTTTTCTTTCAAGCTTATAAGTGAAGAAAATGGGAAACTTACCTTGACGAAATACATCACATCACACATTATTTTGAACATGAAGCTGTCGATTCCTAACACTTCCGACTTCCCTCTGAAGCATCGGATGTCCATTGTTGTCAAGGTTAATTTTCCGCTTACCTTGAATCCTCCTTGAAATCAGAGCTCCTCCGTAGCTAAGCGGTTAGCGTACGCGCCTTTGGCGTGGGAGACCCGGGTTCGATTCCCGGCGGGAGCTCATGTGGTTCGGATTCCACGTTAATCAGTAGGTCCACGTCTCATATAGCCTCGCTGCTGAAAGGGACGCTAAACTAAAGTCAACTCAACTCAACCTCCTTGAAATCAGGCTATCTGAAAACTCTATTGAGTGTTTATCTGAGAATTACACACTGTAGGGAGTAGGGGAGTGGTTTGCAATGGCGATCACCTAAGAAAAATGGGTTATTACGTAGTTTCATTTGCAAAATATATTGAAACAAATTTGTAAATACGTATTCCAATTCTTCTATAATAAGTGTGTAAAATAAAAAGAGGATCATCCTTTCAATTCGGGAACACGATTGAAAAAACTTAAATTGATACTTTGGTCGCCATTTCCATCACACGTTGGTAATGGTGATCACAGTACAAGCTTAATAAACACACACAGTTTCATAGGTAGTTCAAGTTTATTATTATCATTATTATTATTATTATTATTATTATTATTATTATTATTATTATTATTATTATTATTATTATTATTATTATTATTATTATTATTGCTAAACTGCGCCTTAGAAAGACTGAGAAACGTAAACTGAACGTTTTATTGATGTTTTTTCAAAGACACGTCACAGCTATATCTGCGTGGTAAGTTCACAACAGTACAGTTAGCATGCACCCATGATCCACAAAGGTTACACCGATACCAAAATTTCAGTGTTTGACTCAAGTAGGCGTATTAACTATATTAGGTTTAGCCTCTTTTATAATTCCAAATGTTTCTTAGGAATCGCGATCACAATGATAGTAAACCGATCACGTTGTTCGGCATTCCCAACATTGCGCCATTTTGAAAATTGAGCTGGTTATACTGTAAAAGGTAGTTTTTTAAATATAACTATGTGTCATCTATTAGACGTAAATATAGCTTTTTATGAATCTTAGTAACTTCAAGATCTTACAACTTAAAATTGTGCGTATGTGAGTTAAAATATGCAGATCCTTATAAGAAAATCAACAAAAACAAGTTTCAGCATGTTGTAGACTTCAGTCTTCTCTGTCATCTTCCTCGACAATACACAAGAAATCTTGCTATAAGAGGTAGATGGCAGCACTAGTTTGACTTCTCCTCAAGTCATGCAAGAGGGCGAAGTATTCTGATCGCCGTTCCCAACTGATCGCAATTCCTTTTCTCTCCCCTACCCTGTATACCTCTTGAAAATTGACGAAATATGCGCATTTGAATTGTGTATGCATGGTTTCCTTTACGCTGATAAGGACCACCATCCACAGTTTCCGAAATTCGAAATAGAGCCTGTTGAAATTTGTCATTTTCGCAATTTTGGGGAGCCCTGGCTCTGAAAGTATGCACTTTTCGCCATAGGTCCATATGAACTTTTTATCTTATTTTGATGTGAGGAATTACCGATTACATTTGTCGGTATAATTCATTAATACCCTATATATATATATATATATATATATATATAAGACATAGTCAAAAATAACCGTAAGTTTGTAATAAAGATAATAGTTATATATCTTATTTTGTTGTTGGCCCTAAATTCTAATAAATACAATATGATCTCCAGTGTGATATTACTGACCGTAGCATGACCACCGCTCCTTTGGAGTCATGGACAAGAGAAGAAGACAGGAAAAAAACAACAGTGAGGATGAGAAAACAACAGGCATTCATGGAAGAGTGAAGATTCAGGATCACGATTTCTATGTATCGAAGCAGCAAGTGTATGAGTGGTGCAGAAAGTAGATTGTCAACGGAGAGTGATGCAATGTGTTTCGGTTGTCCAAAACTGCTGCTACCTCATTTCGTCGAATTAGATGGCTTTCTGACACAATAATCAATGTTAATGAATTCTGGATCTGCTACTTCCAGCCTGAAGATACATTATCACTTTAGAGGAACTTGAAGCTGTCATAAAAGCAATCTTGAAACCCGATCTTTCTATTTACTATTTACATATTACAACTTCTTGGAAGCAAGAAAGGTATCACCACCTATGCAGCACTGCACTCTGGTGGACAAACAGTGAATCTCCTCATTAAAAACGTGTATTTTGGCGCACTCCCTATCCCTGTCCAAAAGAATCCGTTGTTTCGGAAGCGGCGAAACTGGTGTTTCCTTTATGTCAGCGGGAGGGCGACAGCAGGTAGCAAGCAAGACGTCCAAGAAAGTTGCACATTGTTCAACTCCTTGCAAGATGAAAAAAAAATGTTGTTTGCCCTTTTCAAGACTATGTTTACATTGTGAAATATGGTAGGGTTTCAAGATTTTTTTAATGACAGCTACAAGTTCTTCTAATGTGAAAACACGGTCTAAGACTAAGTGAACGAGTACAGTAGTGCAAGAATAGTTATACAGTAATTCTCAAAGTTCCTTCCTTTGGAAAGTAGGCACCAGTGAAACGATGGCATACGCGCATTGCACGTGCAGGTAATTAGGCTGAAAAGTGGTATGGCATTTTCAGTCTCATTGTATATACGTAGTAAATGGACATAAATAGCTAGGATAGCTTTCTAACCTCTCTTGTATTTTCTTCCATGACTTTTTTTTTACTTTTTATTTCATATTTGCAATTCTTTGCTTTTAAAAATTATATTTGATATCTAGAATATGCATATGACAAGCTACTCAATATATCTTTGCAGTGATTTAAGAAGTTCCGAGATCTAAGGAAAGAGTTTGATCAGTTTCACAATTCGGACATAAATGGATATGATATGGTTGAGACTACACAACCCGTTATTCAGAATGTTCTTTCGGGTTGCATAACTTTTACCAAATATACAGGGTGACCCATTTCAATATTTCCACGGAAATATCTGAAAAACGGATGAACACAAATGAACCGAACAAAAACTGAAATAGAAAATGCCATGGGACACATCGACAGGTGTTGTCAGGGCGTCCCCAGGACCGCCCTTCATGGGGCCCAACTTTAAAATTTTAAATGGAAACATGGAGCAAGTGATACCTCGTTTGATAGATCTTTAAAAAAAAAAAAAAATCTGAAGCGTTGTAGCAAAAGATTTTTTCATATTGGCCATCGTATTCAAAATGGCCGCGAAGGCACGTTGAATGTGTCAGAGAAAACGTCCAGTACCACTAATATGAAAACGGTTGAACATAAATGAACCGAACCAAAATCAAATAGAAAATGCCATGGAGCACATTGAATGGCATTGTCGCGGTGCCCCCAAGGGTCGCCCGTCATGAGGTCCAGAGCCCAACTTTAAAATTTTTAATTGAAATATGAGGCTTGTGATACCTCATTTGATAGATCTTTAAATACTAAAGAGTGCTGTGGAAAAAGATTTCTCATATGGGTAACCGTTTTTCAAAATGACGACCAAGACATGGTAAATGTATCAGATAAAACGTCTAGTGTCCATTGAATGAAAACGAATAAAGCTAAATAAACAGAACCAAAAGTCAAATAGGAAATCACAGAGAATATCTTCATTCCACGGCTCGAGAATGTTGCAACAGAGGAAAAGATTATTAGAGTGAAAGTGCCATAATTCAAAGGATTAAATCAAAATTATCGCTCCAACCTTCCTCCGTAAGTGGATGAAGCGGGGAGGAACGGTGAAATTTCAAATGAGTACCTTAGATTTTACCAATTGAATCTATGCAACAAAATTATCTGAAATGTGATTTTGTAAGAGATAGATGCCTCTGTAATGGGAAACATAGGTAAAATTCATGTTAAATGGTATTTTCCATTTTGATTGCAGGCAGTGATTTGATGCAAAATTGAATCAACTGAAATGAGAAACAAAATTGTGGTACAATGTCATTTTAGAACAATGGATACAAACGTTGGTTTTGTTCAACAGTCGTCTGCATGATATCTGTTCGATTCTTTTTCTTCCATGTCTTCTTGTTTGTGATATAATACGAGGTTCACTGAGATGTTGCCCACAGTTACATGCCGAATAACTTTCGGCGGTAATTTTAGTTGTGATCCTTAGTAACGAAACGGTACATACTGATGCAGGTGCCTCCCAAACATCTTGCACGCATTATGTAGGGGCGAAGGGGGACGGCAAAGTGTTTGCACATTTCAAAAATGTATTATCAAAAATCTTTGCTTCTCATTTCAGTTGCTTCTTTGTCCCAATCGAATCACACATTGCAATACAAATGGGTGTTACCTTTGAAAGGGAATTTCACCTTATTCATTACAGTACCAGTCACTTGTACACACAAATGTTTCAAAAAAAAAAAAAAAAAAAAACATACATATTGGAAGTAAAAATGGGGTTTTCATTTGAGATTTTACCATTCATTCCCGCTTCATCCATTTATGGAGGAAGATATGAAAAATAATTGTCTAAAAATTAGATTTTCTCTTTTGCATTATGTCAGTTATAATTTAATCATCTTCTCCGTTGCATTATTCTCAAAACGTGGAATGATAAATACCCTATGTGATTTCCTATACTAGTTTTGTCCTGTTCATTTATCTCCAACCGTTTACATATTAGTGATAGTGGAAGTTTTATATGATACAGGCACCATGTCTTGGCGGCCATTTTGAAAAAGTGAACCATATGAAAAATCTTTTGTCTCAACGCTGTTTAGTGATTGAAGATCTATCGAGCGAGATATCACTAGACCCACATTTTCGTTCAAAAATTTCTAAGTTAGGTCCATGACCCAAATGAAAGACGGCCCTGGGGGCACCGCGACAAAATCATTCGACGTGCCCCATGCCATTTTCTTGCTTCACTTTTTGACTGTTCACTTATCTCCAACCGTTTTCATATTAGTGGTACTAGATGTTTTATCTGATACGGGCACCATGCCTTGGCGACCATCTTGAATATGGTGACCGGTATGAAAAATCTTTTGCCACATGGCTTTTTAGTTTTCAATGATCTATCGAATGAGGTATCACCCGCCCCATGTTTACATTTAAAATTTTAAAGTTGGGCCCTAGGGCACCATGGAGGACGGCTCTGGAAGGCACTACGATAACACCATTCGATGTGCTCTATGGGATTTCCTATTTCAGTTTTTTTGTTTTGTTCATTTATGTTCAACTATTTTCGAGATATTAACGTGGAAAGATTAAAATGGGCCACCCTGTATACAACATATACAATTATAGAAATAGTATACGAATATCTATCCAACACAAATAGTATGAATAAACACTCTGCATAAATATACAGAGTGTTTCAAAACAACACCGATAACATTTGGGAGGTGATTCGAAAAGGTCAAAAGAATAGACCAACCTGGATGCACAAATACTTCCTTTCGAAGTTATAGGTTGCCAAAACATAAAAAAAAATAAAAATAAAGGTTCACAGTTCCAAAACTATGGGACCTATCGTAATCGGGTAAATACTTCACATAGGAATTAATATGTGCGCTATTAAAAGATACACGTTTCAGAATCCTAAGGTACTGACACAACAATTTTTATAGAGAAAATTTGGCTACGGGCATATAAGTTGAAGTGCTCACCAACTACCTCTATAAAAATTGTTGCAGAAGTGCCACAGGAGTCTGAAACTTGAATATTTGGATAGGGCATATATCAGTTCCTACGTGAAGCCTTAAACCGACTACGATAGGTCTGCAGTTTCGGAGCTATAAAGCTTTAAATTTCACTTTTTTCATGTTTTTGGCAGAATATAACTCCGAAAAGAAGCACTTGTGCACCCAGGTTGGTCTTTCCCTTTTGCCTTACCTTGTGTCAGGAATCACCTCCCAAACGTTGTCAGTGTTGTTTTGAAATATCCTGTGTAATTAACAGATTTTATATCTGATGGACATTACTTTTCTACTCCTATTTCACTCTATATAGTCAATCGATAATTAGTTTATATGTGGTTAAGTACCACAAAAGACTTTTATTAGTTAAAATATAAATATTATCATTTCATAGTTTCCATTACATCCATGAGGAATAGGAGTCGAAGAACCATGCTAATAGTAATGCATGCATTCCTATTATCACACTAATATCACACTGTCACTACTTTTCCATAAATTTAGGTGCACTGTTCATGGATCAGTAGAGGAGGTTCTACCAAGGCATTGGAAACGTAAGAACAAGGTATCAGTATCGATAAGATCTGTCCATGCTGGTGGAATACTGCTGATGCTTAGTGCTGGTGGTGCGTTAAGGCCAGGGGCTCAAGTAGACACAACACTCTCTTGCAACTAAACAAAGAATCATACACTTCAATTTGATGAGCTTCAAATAACCCCAAGCTTCTTTGAGCATTTTATATCTGTTTTCGTTACATTTTGTTATTGCTAGTCACTTTTATACACATTTCGTATTGTGGCTGATATTGAATATTTGTTGCTAATCAGTAGGTTAATATTTCATCTGTACATTGTAGAAAAGCCTTGTATGATACAGAGAAAGGCTCGGTAGGTATGAAATAAGCTCAACGAAATTAGGTATAATCTGCTTTACTTTACGCCCTACAACAAAAGTTTTAATTCACACAACTATGTTACTATTATAATTTGTAATATATGTGTGGTCAACTCTTCTATAGTATAAATAACAGGAGCACTTCTACGTCAATATTGGATACTCTTATATGTTAGAGTAAAATGGTGTGACATAGTGATAAAAGAGTTGTTGACACTTTTATAGTCCAAAGAATATAAATAATCTCTGGTTTTATTCTTTCATTGGAACCGAAAATGGTAGATAACTAGCAATTCAAAAGTGGATCCAAATAAGATAGATGAGACTAATAATTGTCATACGTCCAATCAGTGGCGGCGGTTGGACGTTAAAAGTGGGGGGGGGGGCAAGACATGATCTGAATATTTGCGTATCAGTGTTAGTTTTACTGGTTGTTTCTAACACTTTGTTTAACGAAAGGTTGTATACCTAATAGGATAGTATTTTTTCAGTTAAAATACCTTACATCGTATTTTATATTTTATTAAGTCGATTGACAAGAGCAACACGAGTGGGTACTATAACCCTTGGTACTCTTAAACAAAGAAGGTGTAAGAAGAGATGTGGTTTCTTGCTTATGAATATCTTAAAATTCTGTCCGGAAAATTGTGTGATCAGATTACCGGTAGCTATTTAATAACAAATTTGCAAAACAAATAAATAGAAAGGATAATATTAATCATAGTAATAAATAATGAGCCTTGTATTGAAAAAAGTTATATCGAAAATAGGGATTCATGAACAACTTTTATTTTCAATTCCACACATGCTTTCAAGTGTGTGTTATTACTCTTAGACAGTAAATACTATAAGCACATGTACAAAATTTAAAGAAGTACTTTTGCAGCTTCCCGAAATATGTTAAAATGAAATTAAAATCTTTCAGTTTTACGTTCCACTGTTATACCGGCTAGGCTAATGAAGACGGTGATGATGAGAAGTGAATGAAATAGTGGAGGGAAGAAAGTGGGAGGAAATGGAAGAACCCCGAGAAAAACCACGCATACAGTGACTGTCCACCACAAAGTTCACTTGGCTTGAGCGGGGATCGAACCAAGGCTCTCGCGCACCAAAGATGAATGCTCTACCGAGCCACCAAGGCCCTTCCGAAATATGTTCGTTGCCATTAGGTGCAGTTTTCACTTTCTTGGAATACATTTAAACTCAACAGTACTTAGAATCACTCCACATCCCAGTTATACAAAATAATCCTAAAACCTAGAATTATGTTGAGTTCACTAAATTTAATTGTATATACACTCGTACACCCCTAAACGCATCACTTAACTCGTATATTACACTGCAAAACAGTGGAAAAGGTACAAGTTGTTTCTTATTTCTCCCTTTTTAATCAATATTCCTTAATATTGAAAAGATGGAAAAACATTTTAGAAACTGACAATTTTTGTGCAATTAAAGAATAACTTTATAAAAGACTTTTTTTCTTTTGTGAAATGTTCTCTCAATTAGTTTCAAAGCGGCTGACTAATATATCGAGCCGAATAACACTGCAAGAAGAGATGAAAATACGCTGGAATTGCGCTCCAATAGATTAATTTTTCAGCCATTTTCCGTGGCAATCACAACGCAATTCTTGTAGCTTTCTTAACTCCACGGGAAGACAACCAATACATACTCACGCAACAGCAAATATTATATGTCATAATCTTTTTCTATGAACCAGTAATACATACAATAATTTTACATTTCCAAATGAAACTATATATATATATATATATATATATATATATATATATATATATATATATATATATATATACATTAATGGGTCACTTCAAAAAAGTGGGGGGCAACTGCCCCCTTTTGCCCCCCCTAATCGCCGCCCATGCGTCCAATGCTTGTCTCTTTGTTTTATGTGAGTACAAGATTGTTATGCATAGCATCGTGTCGCTATAACTGTGCTGAATTACTTAATCTTTCATTGGTTGCGATGTCAGAACTCAAACTAACCCGTGTTCTGCTCAGCACGGAAATGATGATTTTGGTAATGATTTTGCTTGAAGTTTACTTTTTGACAAGTTAAAAAAAAATATTTGATGAGTTTTACCATAAACAGGTAAGTGTGCATGTTTTATTTCGATTTTTACCTAGAATAATTCTGACAAGTCTTATATAGTCTTATGTCGATAAAATTGTAAAACGATTGTACCGTACTTAACCATCTTTAGGTTGGAAACGAACATAGATACGTAAATATGTATCTTTCTAACTTCATCCTGTATTCTAGTAATTGGTATTTTGTCAGGAAGTAATGGAGTTAGAATAAAATGTATTTGATTTTGAGTCCACATCTTATTCTTATAATATGTAAAAGTTTGGTTCGAATATGGCAATTTCTTCCAAAGAGCGTCATAGTATTGATGACTACTAGACTACGGCTGGTTATTACTTGGAACAACTATGAACGAATAATTTTTATTTTGTTAATTATTAATCTCGAGGAAATAACATACTCTGCAAGCAGCAAGCGAAGTTTATTGGATCACTTCATATGTAATCATTACAGCTACCGCTTGCTAAACTTAATTAGATTGGTGTTCTCTATGAGTACTCAATTAATTAATTTTATTAGTTAAAACTAACCATGGGTACTTGCAAAGGAGAAATAAACATATTGTAATACGCAGAGGAGGTAACGTAGAATGCTTTGCAAGTTGAGGAAACATATTTATTTATAAGGGAAGATCCCACAAGTTGTCACTCAAATCTTATTGTTACATAGCACATCTGATAGAGCATCATGAGAAATAAAAATGAACAAAATTTAAGGTGCTATGGATCAGAAGGATAGGACCTACGGGGCTTCAACATTTGAATATCCAAAAAATTGTGTCATATATATATATATATATATATATATATATATATATATGGTAAATATCTTGAAAACTGTTAAAGGAATCAAAACTAAAGGTGCACAATATAATAAGAACAAAAAGTCGGAAACCACAAATAGTGTGCCATGGATGAAGCATTGTTGAGAACTCACAAGTAAGGGACCATATGGTTGTCGCGCAAATCAGATACAGACATACGCCATCTGATTGAGCATGAAAAGATATGGAGAATACAGAAATTTAAGGTGCTAAGGGCCATAGGGAGCGGAGCAAGGAAAGAGGAAACATTGAATGTCGGCAAAATTGGAGAAAGTCAGGAATGACGGGAAAAGTTAATTTTTTGCAAACAGGGAAAGAAAGTAAACCAAAAGAAAGAAACTAAACATAACAAGGGCATCAAGGACGAAGAAAGACCATAATCAGGGTTGCCATCCGGACCGCAGTGTTGCCAGCGCTGCATAACATTGATATGGAAGACATAGCACAGTATAGCAATTCATGCACAAGGAAAAATATTAGTAACACAAAAGACAATTGAAAAGACTGTACATGTGCGTAAAAAGGTTTAACGTAGTCGTGAGTGAATATTACACCCGCGTGAATACAAATGGAGGAAAATAGAGAAGAGTGCGCACCATTTGTAGTGTAATTGCAGTTGACGTGAAGATAACAAATGAATGCGTGGTCAACACACAAACATTTCTCGCAGTGAGCACAGCGGATGAAAGCAAGCTGGTCACACGCATCTCTGCAGCATTCCTCTGTGAGTCCTTTTTCAAAGCAATATGCGGAAGGTGTTTCAAACTGTCCAGGATGTTCATTGGAGTAGCCACATTTGAAAAACGCAAAGCATATCATCTTTTGGAATCGCCTATAGGAAAACTGGTAATGAACAAATGACAGAAGGCGGAGAAAGTTCTCACGTAGCCACACATTAATACTGGAGAACACTAACGTATCTGTGATGAACTTCACCATGTTTTTGAATGGATGAAGAAGAACACATCAGCAGGTTGTATAAGGCCTGTACATTTCGGAGGAATCAGTTTTTTGTAGAACTGAACACCGTCAGGAACTGTCATGTTGTAAAGAGTGTCATCCTTGTTTGGAGTCCAGGAGTTAACCAAAAGCAAAACACGTTCCTTAACCTGAAGATCGGGTCACAAAACTTCTTCCAGGAAGATTTGCAAATCCCGTTTGGACATATTCGGTGATCTCCTTGCATATGCTTTCATATCTGATCTGCTATGCATATGGGGAATCCAGCGACCATGCGCGCTGGAAAGCTACCAATGGATTCATACATGTGTGGAAGCAATGTACCGTCCATCCCAATCACCGACATAATCATATAGGAATGCGTCGTTGCGGTAACTGAACCTACGGCACCAAATATTGGGTTATCCTTTAATGGCAAGGGTTCTGCCTGAATGCAACTCTTTAGCAAATCTCGACTGATCTGTATTAAGGACCTTTCATGTCTGTATTTGTCCTCCCTCATGTACATTATTCACTCACGACTATCGTTAAACCTTTTTACGCACGTGTACAGAGTCTTTTCAATTGTCTTTTGTGTTACTAATATTTTTCCTTGTGCATGAATTGCTATACTGTGCTATACTTTCCATATCAATGTTATGCAGCGCTGGCAACACTGCGGTCCGGATGGCAATCCTGATTATGATCTTTTTTCGTCCTTGATGCCCTTTCTATGTTTAGTTTCGTTCATTTGGTTGACTTTCTTTCCCTGTTTGCAAGAAATTAACTTTTCCCATCATTCCAGACTTTCTACAATTTTGCCGACATTCAATGTTTCCTCTTTCCTTGCTCCGTTCCCTATGGCCCTTAGCACCCTAAATTTCTGTGTTCTCCATATCTTTTCATGCTCAATCAGATGGCGTATGTCTGCATCTGATTTGCCCGAGAACCATATGGTCCCTTACTTGTCAGTAGTTTGGGTAAAAGTATTTTGTTTGAAATAGCACCATATACAGATGTGCACAGATTTAAAATGCACTATTATCACTAAACGTAACAGTGAAGTGTAGCGGTACAGAGTCGCACACTGTTTGAGAAATGTGTGTTGAAAATATACAATAGAGAAGTCTCATATGTGTCAACAAAGGGTAATAAAGGAATCTGAGTCTCATATTATGAATTTAATTCAAATACAGAGTAACACTAATATTATAGTCTAGCATAGCAAAATGTCAGCAATGTCACAAATGATTGATGAACTTGAAAAACAAAATAGAGTATTGTCATTCTTACGTCCTGTGTCAGCACCGAAGCTATATAGGACTGAACCTACAACGTAAAGTGGGATCTGAATTACTATGAAAGACGAAAGATGACAATGAAATGCAAAGTGAAAAGTACAACAATTACCACCATATTCTAGGCATTATCGGAACCCGAGATTCTTAATAAGTCAGTGGACTAGCCTTCTAGAGCACGCGGCTATCCGGGCAGATTAAAAACTAAATGATGTAGTAATAAAATAATTATATTTCTAATGTCAATATGGTAATATTGCAGTGTACAGTAACATAATCATATAATATGTAGGAGAGAAAGTAAAAGAATATGTCACACGAAAGACATAAACAAATAAAGTATTCTACCAAATCTGGATAAGATAATCAGGAAAAGCAGCTTACAGAATTAGAAAATATGGGCTTCTTTCCTCGCGTGTAACATTTTGTTTGCTTCATTTGTCTGCTCATTCAGCGGAGCTACGGAAGTGTAATGCAAATTCCTTACATTTTTCTAATATATTCCTTTATAACCCTCTGTTGCCACATATCAGACTTCTCCATTGTACATTTTCAGCACACATAGCTCCAACAGTGTGCAACACTGTACCACTACACTTCACAGTTATGTTTAGTGATAATAGTGCATTTTAAACATTTTTTGTCCAAGTAGGCACCGCCCGAAATAAAAAAGCTGAGTGTTTTTCGGATTGGACCCACCTGGAAAAAAAAAAAACTTAAACTCCACCTGGGTTTTTGAGCTTTTTTGTTAGCATTTTATTGGTACAACAAACGTGATCACATTGAAAGTGATTTTTATCAGATTTTGGACTTTCCTTGGGCGAATTAGATGCTTTCATGTTAAGGTATACAACATCTCCTAGTATTAAAATATAAATAACGTTATACAGTTCATCTTATTAAGTGTCAAGGTGACACATTGACAGTAAAGAAAATGTTTGTGTAATATGTTTGTGTAATAATATATATAATTGATTCTTCAATGAAACCAAAAATTCTTCTAATAATTCAACAAATTAGTTAATAATGTATTGAAAAAAAAATAAAATAAAATCATTAAATTTTACGTCCATGCTTATGCCAGTTAGCTAAAGGAGACGGTAATGATGAGAGATCAGTGAAATGGTGGAATGAAGAAAGTGGGAGGAAACGGGAGAACTCCGAGAAAACTCACGAGCACGGTGTTTGTCCACCACAAAATGCACACGGCGCGATCTAGGATCGAACCAAGGACCCCAATCACCAGAGGTGAACACTCTACCATTGAGTCACCGCACGTTGGGTTGGACTCTGCCAGGCTGTGGTCATACATTCAACGTAAGTTCTTTATAAAATTCTGAATGCATTGAATGAATAAAAAAATACCTCAGCTTGAGATAATTAAAGAAAATATATTGGATTATTCTGGATTATGTTTGGACTATTCTTATAGGCTATTTGAAGTAAGATATGCAATTTTATATTTTAGAAAATACTTTCCTCAAATAATGTGCTCGCTGACTCGACGACGCCAAGGAACGTTTTCCCTGATCATTTCACGGATTTATGGCCGTAGGTGCCGCTTCTAACTGTAAATATGTAAATATATTAGTAAAACTATTAGTAATATTTCTTACCTTTGATGGTAACATATGTATCCTTCGGTAAAATTTGGTTTCCCAACAACAACAACAATTTAGTTCAGTCATTTGTTGCTACTCTTCAAATAAGTATTCTTTAGAATCAGCACCAACAATAACATAAAAATTCTCGTCAAATTTAAGAAGCTTAATGCTCGGAGCTCCGAATGCTATGTAACGCTTACTATTTCAAGTGTTGAATTCAAATTTCCGTACTAGTGAAAATTTCGATGTACAGTAAAGAAAGCTGCATTTTATATATTTTTGTTGGAAAATATTTGTTTCATATAAGACATTTTGAAACATTTTGTTTTAAATTAATATATTTGGTATTAATTTGGTATTCATATGTGGCGAACGTCACTCAGGATCCTGGGATGACTCGATCTACATTTGTTAGTTTATCCGCCTATACGACACACAGTACTGGGTACAACTTTCGGTCTTTTAAGTTTAAATTTTGAGAGTACAAACACGGGACACTAAATTCCATGTACAGAGTTTGGCGGCATACCAACGTAAAATTTCAAAATGGTGGTGGCCATTTTCTTTTTCAAAATAGCAGTTATCAACGCTACAAAGCACAATTTTTAGTCTTTTAAGTTGAAATTTTCAGAGTAAAACAACGAGACATTGTCTGCTAGTGGGCTGACGCGCTTAGTTACTTGCATGGAGAGCATGTCCGCGACCGTTCGGTCTATTTAATGGACAGGTTCCGCCAAACAAGGCACCCCGCTCGTAGTTCCTCGATACTGGATTGTATCCTCGTGCACGTGGTGCACCGTCGGCATTTATCCCCTAATCCTGACTCGCTTAAGCGATGTAACTCCCATTCACTGAGGGATTGGAATACACCCACTGCGCGGCCAGACCGAAGTCCTGAGTGCCTACCAATTAACTTACTGGTTGGGGCAGACTGCAAGCAAGCCAGTCCTGCCATGCTCTGCAGGCATGGCGCCCGAGCGTTATAAGGCAAGCTGACCTCCCGCCCGTGTTCACCGTTACCCAGATTTCTGGGATTGGCTCCCATAAGCTACCGAATCCCACGGTGCGACCACAGCCCGGCAGAGTCCAACCCAACGCGCGGTGACTCAGTGGTAGAGCGCTCACCTCTGGTGATTGGGGTCCCTGGTTCGATCGTAGCTCGCGCCGTGTGAATTTTGTGGTGGACAAACACCGTGCTCGTGGGTTTTCTCGAGGTTCTCCCGTTTCCTCCCACTTTCTTCATTCCACCATTTCACTGATCTCTCATCATCATCACCGTCTCCTTTAACCTAACCGGCATATCCCTGGGACGTAAAACTTAAAGATTTTTATTACATTTTTTTAAATACATTATTAACTAATTTGGTGAATTATTAGAAGAATTTTTGGTTTCATTAAAAAAACATTTATATATATATATATTACACAAACATTATCCTGACTGTCAATGTGTCACCTTGACCCTTAATAAGATGAACTGTATAATGTTATTTATATTTTAATATTAAGAGGTGTTGCTTAATGATATCAACGATAAATAAATCATTATTTAAACATAGTTTCAGTGAATAAGACCAAAGTGAAGAAAAAGACATGCATTAGAAACTAGGATATTGATTTTGTATTACTCTGAAATTTAATTATACATTTTCAAACAAAACAATATGTATTTATTTAAACCTTTGTACCGTTGTGTTGAGTAGGACCTAGGACCTGCTTTCTCAGAATATAATTGCAAAACATATAAAATGAATCCATTTAGAAATACCCAGTTTAGTAAAGCCAGTCTTGGTTAGTAAACATCTTTCTAGAAAAAGGATTAATCTTGACACATTCTGTCATTCCTGGGATGGGATTTTGTTACCCGTTGGTTACGTCAATGTCATGAACGAAAACTGATTTGTTCTTTTCATTAAAATGGGAGAACTAACAAGAAGAGAGAGGAAAAAGAAGAGTTACCATTTTGTGTTGACGGTTCATTTGGTTTTTTTTCTTTTTCTCTGCTCCAAAAAAATAAACTTAAAGGATAGCACATCTAACAAAAATAACAGATAAAATCGGTTTCTCTCCAAACGTAGTAATACCTTGATTTTATTATATTAACACAGTATACTAGAAGTCAAATATTCTTATGAAGTAAGGACAGAGCTTCAAAATTTGAATATCCAAACAATTATATATCATGGAAAAATATAAGTTTTAAGTAAATATCTTGAAAACCCTTAAAGCAATCAAAATAAAAGTTACACAATATAATGAGAACAAAATGCCGTATCGAAAATCGTAAACAGTGTTGCCATAGATGAGGCAGTGTTGCCAATCCACCATAAATATACTATTATGTTTGAAATAGCATCATATACAAATGTGCTCAATTTAAAACGCACTATTATCACTAAACATAACAGTGTTTTGACACTACATAAGTGTAGTGCCACAGTGCTTCACGCTGTTGGAGCTACGTGTGCTGAAAATGTACAGTGGGAAGTCTGATATGTAGCAACAAGCGGTAATAAAGGAATCTGGGTGTCATATTTTGAATTAAATTCAAATGCAGAATAACACTGATAGTATTACATAGCAAAATGTCAGCAGTGTCACAAAAGATTGATGCATTTGAAAAACGAAATTGAGTGATGCCATTTTTACGACCTGTGTCAGCACCGAAGCTGTATAAGACGAAACCTACAGCGTAAAGTGGGATCCGAATTACTATGAAAGACGAAAAATGACAATAAAATGCAAGGTGAAAACTTCAGTGTCCAAGGCGAGATTGAAACCCGCTATTCCTAAAAATTAATTGGCCTAGCCTTCTAAATAACACATCTATTCGGAACGACTAAAAATAAAATGACCAAGTAATAAAATGAACATATTTCCTCTGTGGATATGGTAATATTATAGTGTGCAGTAACATAATCATATGATTTGTAAGAGATGATGTAAAAGAACATGTCATTTAACTCAAAAGGCATAAAGCAAGAAAGTACTCTACCAAATCTGGGTAAGATAACCTGGAATAGCAATTTACAGAATTAGAAAACACGTGTTTCTTTCCTCACGTGTAACATTTTGTTTTCGAGAGTTGTCTGCTTATTCACCGAGGCTACGGAAGTGTAATGCAGATCCTTCACTTTTTTCTAATGTATTCCTTTAGTACCCTCTGTTGCTACATATCAGACTTCTTCATTGTACATTTTCAGCACATGTAGCTCCAACAGTGTGCAACACTGTACCAGTACATTTCACTGTTATGTTTAGTGATAATAGTGCATTTTAAATCTGTGCATATTTGTGTATGGTGCTATTTCAAATAAAATACTTTTATGCTGAGTTGGAAACCCTTCTTCATCTATGGTAACACTGTTTGTGGTTTTCGATACGGCATTTTGTTCACATTATATTGCACACCTTTTGTTTTGATTGCTTCAAGGGTCTTCAAGATATTTACTTAACACATACGTATTTCCATGATACAGGGTGTTCCAAAAGTAGGTATACAGTCCCGTACTGATCTGCTCACTGTGTTTCATATCATTTCTTATTGTTATCAAACAGGTAGACCTAGATTCTTTATTATTTGCTCTTAATGTCTTTTTAGGTATACCTTAAGCCCGGAACAGCCGAAACAAACAAACCCATAAGTCCTTGTGAATCATAAGTCATAGTTTGTATTGAGATAGATAAGGATATCTATTGGGAAAGCTGTGTATTTTAATTGTTTCTATTGAAGTATACAGAACTAGAAAGTGAAAGAAGTAGACATACGTTAAGATTATTAATGTGTCTGCAGTATCCTTAAAATTTCCACTATGAGCCGAATGTTCCAGAAGAGACTTCTCAATTCAGGTGTTCACAGAAAGTTCCTTAAGCGTTTGTGTCATTTGGGAAACGATATATGAGAATAGAATGTGTAAAGCATCGTGTTTTAATCAAATGTAAGAAATGTAAATAATAAATAATTGTAAGTAAACTTAAATTTTTAACTACTGTTGACAGTTCGAGTAATAAAAGAAATATCAATCAAGTAAGTATTTTTCTTTACTTTAATATATCATTATTTTACTTCTTCCTTATTTTCAATGAAACTTCCTATCAGAGATGTGATACGTGGATGTGCAGCTTAATAGAGATCCGAAGCACATGACCCCAGGCAGGAATTGAACCCGGTTCTCCCACCTCTTAGATACAGGGCACTTCCAATCGGGGTTCAATAAAATTAAATTATTGACTCCCATTACGTTACATATATATAGTCCTTATATGTCCTTAAAATGGGTCTGGAACCATTGGATTCAAGCATCCTTATCTGTGAGATTAGGGGGTTTTTGTATTCGACGATCCGTGGATATGACGATTCCTTCCTTATTAGCGTCCTACGACGAATCTCTTCGTTTTGTCGAGGCTCTTCTTCATCAAGGTTATTACCTAGACCAGCAAGGTTACCACCTGGACCTAGACCCACAGTTCAAGAAAGCTCTACCAAATGGAAAAATTTAACAGATACAGATCTTCCAGAAATTAACAGAAGAGGTTCTTAGGCATCTTGGTATACACCATTGCAGCTCATTTTCATGAACTTCTGTTACAGTCAGTTATTGCTCCGAAGGATAAAGCCAGGATCCTTGCTGTCTCATCCCTACATGATGGGGCATGGTTGAATACAATACCCTCACCACCATTAGGTCTTTATATGACTAATGAAACATTTCGAATCGTTCTCGCCTTAAGATTAGCTTCAGCTATTTGTGAGCTACATCGTTGTCCAGCTTGCGGGGATCAAGTTAACCAACGTGGCCTGCATGGCCTTTCATACATGAAGAGCATGGGTAGACACGCTAGACACTCCTCTGCGAATGATATAATTTTACGAGCCCTTACCACAGCTGAAATTCCTTCCATACGTAAACCTGCAGGATGTTGTCGTTCAGATGGTAAACGATCTGATGGTATGACATTAGTTCCTTGGTTGAGAGGGAAGTTACTAATATGGGACTTTACGTGTTGAGATACATTTGCCCATTCAAGGCTCTCTTTAGCTGTTATGAATGCTGGAGCTGTTGCTAGTCGTAAAGAGGTAGAAAAGCAAAGGAAATATAACAACCTCCTTGATAAATTTATTTTTGTTCCAATTGCCATCGAGACTAGTGGTGCTTGGGGATCTACAAGCCTTGATTTTATTAGACAAGTAGGCAGACACATTTCTATCGTTACTAGAGATGATCGTTCAACATCTTTCCTAATTCAACGCATATCTATTGCTATCTAACGTTGCAACGTATCGTCGGTTCTTGGCACCTTACCACATGGAAAGAATCTAGATGAGGTGTTTCTTCTCTAACAGAAAGGACAACACTGAACATTTATACAACTGGACGGTATACAATACAAATAAGGTCAATGTGGTAACTGGAAAGCAAATGATTGTATCATAGTGAAACGCATATGCTTGTGTCGGGGAGATTATACGTTATATATGGGAAAAGATTATATGGAAATTTACTGTTCTATTGTCTGATTGAACAATTTTTATACCGCAATAATTGTAATAATTATTTTGAAACGCTGTAAAATATTTGGCCAACATGAACCAGAGGTAAAGATGGGTAATTTAATATATATATATATATATATATATATATATATATATATATATATATATATATATATATATATATATATATATATATATTAAATAACCTATCTTTTCAATTTGTTGGAAGAAGTACTGTAACCCAGAAATGTGTGAATCTGAGAAAAACAAAAGTAAGTAGTTTAATGTCATGTTCATGAAAAGAAATTAAAATTAACCTTTAGTTTCACGTCCCAGCAATAGGCCCTATGGACTTAAAGAGGCGGACAAGTAATGAAAGTAGACAAATGATTATTGAAAAAAATGATTAAATTAGAATGTGGTAGATGAAAACAGGGAGACTCCACGAAAACATTAGACTCACTAATGTGACGCATCATCGGATAAAATTTTGGTATCCATCGAAGGATCAATCAAGCCCTTTATCACTGTGCCCTCACTTGCACTACATAATATGAAACATTTTTGTTATGCGTGAATTTGATCACAACTATCGCTGTTAAGGATTAGTGTTATATCAATGACCTAGAACTATTTATTGTATTGTTGACCGTAATCTAGAGCCTATCTCTTCAATATCTGTGATTCAATCAAAGGATAAAACTATAGGAATATGCAGGAAAGCAGTAGAATATTCTTTACTTACGTTTGTTATTCGCATTAATTATTGTTAACGAGTTCGTCAACAGAAACTTAGCAGTAGAAATGCATTTAAAAGCAAACACTTTCTCCTATACAAATACAACATACTTGTAATTACTAAAATTGAAGTAAATTGATATTAAAGCCCTAAGCAAGGAACTTTTAAGAACTAGAAACATGAACTGACTCGTTTATCTAAATCAGGACGACTTGTAATCTAAGAAATTAATATTGCCTTTCCTTAAACAAATATACAAAACAAATAAACAAATAAACTATTTTTTTAGTTTTGAAGATTTTGTATGTATTAATGTATGTAATATCGAGTATCGAGGGAGGGAGAGGGTATGTAATATCGAGTTTTCCTGAAACAAGATCTCACAGCAAAATAGACATTAACGTAAGTTTTCAGGTTGCTCCACTCCAAATTAAAGAGAATGAGAGTGCTACCTCAAACCTCTCAACGAAACTTATTTTGCACATTTCTCGCAAGAATCTGAGAGCATGTTAGTAACGGTTACGGTCCAATTGCTTTGGATTAGAGTTTAGCTTCACTTTCAGCACCGAGGCTTATGAGAAGTGGACCTACAGCTTAATATTTGATCCTAATATGGATTTGAATCTCGGTCTCCCGCATAGCAGATTAAGCTCTGAGTTGACAGGCTTTCTCTAGTAGGACTCGGTACTTATTTTGTTCATTCCACTTCGATGTCAAATCACAAACGACATGCTTTCAATATATATAACATTTTGGGCATTCTCTTTCATATGCTAATACTGCATTGCATAGAACTATCTTTAAAGAAACAACTGAATGGTGTGTTTTAATAATTTTGTATTTATTGTTTACCAAAATACAAAACGAAAAGAAAATGAAATCTAAAGTTTAGTTTCTTTTATTGTGCGTTGTAAGGTAAAGAAGACTGATGATTAATGAGAATGAATGATTATGTAAGAATTGGTGGAATGATAATGCGAAAGAAAACGGGAAAATCTGTACGTGACCAAAAAACATGGTGTGGTCCAACCACAGGCGTACATAGCATGATAATGAACCAGCAAAATCCTCACACCACAGATAATATTATACTAATGATACATCGTACCACCGTACCACCGTAACGTATTTGATGTCATGAGAATTACTTAAGTGTTTAGTCTGACCCTAAGGCTAATTATTTTCAATATACAATTAACAGAGGAAGGTAAATTTAAATAACTAGTTTTTTCTTGATTTTTTTCTAATTTTAGCTCTAACAGAACAAATACAAAATATGATCGAAATATAAAATTAAGAATAGAAAAGCCATAATGAAAGGTATAAGAAGGAGAAAACGTATTTTTGTGAATATTTGAATAAAATGAGAAACGTTAACAAAAAGACTAATTATCAAATAATCATGTAAATATTATTATAATCTTCAATACAAAACAATGTAAAAAAAAACTATAGTTATCACAAATGTGACTGTAGAGAAAAACTAATAAAACCAACTTAAGCGAATGGAAAGCCAATTCGAAAGAGCTAGGTCTAGTAAGGGAGAAGCAACAAGTTTGGATAAAACGAAAGGGAAGAAAGGAGTACAACCGATGAAAGAATTTTAAACGGACAACAGTACTCCACAGCAGCAGAATTGGCGTTTGATGTGAACCATCGAGTTTGCAATAAGCTGTTATCAAATATCGATGAAAATGTTGCTTGAGTGAGTATTGCGATATATTATCAAGGTTCTGTCAAAATTTGAGTTTCATACTACGTCCAGAACGTCAATGTAAGCGGAGTGATCTACGTAAGAGTAGCACTCAAGGAAAAGTATCAATATTGGTGAGCACAATACTCGTATTCAGAGACGTACAGATTTGCTAAGAACTGTATTGCATGGACGATTCTGTTTCCTTCAGGTGATCTTTCAGTAATATCATTACAGTTATGACCTCGGTTCGAAATATCCTGGGGATTTAGATTATCATAATGTATGAAATACGAGACTGTGCCTAGAATTTTTGGCGCTAATATTTCTTATTTTCACCTGTCAGAATTTCTGGTTTGGTGCCTGGTTTTCCAGAACTGACGATTGAGATTAAAAAAAATCTGCTTATTACGATTGTTGTGATGAATAGCTTAAGTTGAATCTCATGGATTTTGAGAGCTGAGTATATCTTTCTTATTAACCCACAAGTATAGGACGAATATTAATTGCATGGAATCTGCACATTATCTGCCCTTGACCATAGCACAACTTCATTATGAATTACGATACGAAAAGATAAAGAGAGAGGATTTTTTTTTTTTTTGGAAATAAGTGATTTTCAATCTAAAAATGATAGAAGTCTTTCAGTCGCGTTATACGTTTGGGCTCCACACCGCTACTAAAGTACCCTATGTTGAATGGTATCGAAGCGTGTTCAGTCTGTAAGGGTATGCAAAAATGACAGGAAGGATGTGTAAATTGTAGTATAAAGGAACCCGGTATACTTCAAATCCATTTTCCAATAATGCTGTATTGTTGCTATAGTAAGGAACAGCTTGCTGAACTGGCACATAGATTGTTGTTTATACAGGGCGTTTAAAAAAACACCGACAACGTTTGGGAGGTGATTCCTGACAACAAAATAAGTCAAAAAGTATATACAAACCTGGGTACACAAATGCTTCTCTTCGGAGTTATAGGTTGCCGAAAACATGAAAAAATGAAATTTAAACGTCCGTAGCTCATAACCTATGAGAGCTACCGGAGTCAGGTCAAGACTTCACAGAGGAACTAGTATGTGCCCTATTTAAATATCCATGTTTCAGAATTCTGTGGTACTTCAGCAACAACTTTTATAGAAGTAGTTGGTGAGTACTTCAGATTATATGCCCGTAACCGAACTCTCTCTATAATAATTGTTGCATGAGTACCTTAGGATTCTGAAATATGTAGTTTTCGATAGCGCACATATTACTTCTTAAGTAAAGTCTTGACCCGACTAGAGTAGGTTCCATAGTTTTGGAGCTATGGACCTTTAAAGTTCATTTTTCCATGTTTTCGGCAGTTTATAACTCCGAAAGGAAGCATTTGTACACCCAGGTTGGTTTCTACTTTTTGTCTTATCTTGGTGTCAGGAATAATCTCCCAAACGTTGTCGGTGTTCTTTTGAAACACCCTGTATATATAATCGTTTTCTTCACAATTAGAATTGTGTAAAAAGGGAAGTATGCAAATGACATTATCATGACATACTGACAACATTCATTTGAATTATATATATCACGTTCATAAAAAAGCTATCAAAGTTCATCGTACTAAAATCTTCTTGTGGGGAAACAATTTCAGATTTCTCTTAACGATGATGTGAATACTCATTAATAATGTGACCGTTCATTCTATCCGTTTTCTTTGAAATCTTTCTTAAAAAACAGAAAAAGGAGTAAAAAGAAGAAACCAGAAACCGTTAACCTTTATCCTGAAAGAATATACGTAGGAAGAAAGAAACGAAAAAATCTCTGGATATATTTTTTTCTTCCAGTGTTATTATTAGCAGGATTCTCTACTTTCGCTTCTTTTTATTTAGAAAAAATATTATTAAGGAAGAATGTTTTGTTTATTATTTCGTTCCTGTTTCAGCCACATATTTTTCGTTTTCTAATACTACTCTTGTTTATTTAGCCGCAATAAAAATAAAAATAAAAAAAACTTGCATTTCTTTTATTTTTTAGATTTTATTGTTTCTTATTTCTTTTTTCATGAAATTTCAGCTGCTGCTTCGTTTCTTCTTTTTCTGGTTCCTTTTTCTGCATCTTCTTCAGATTCCATGCAATCATAGTAGATGATGAGTGAAGACCAAAGAAAACGAGCTAAAAGTAAGAAGAAAAGAAAAAAAAAACAGTTTCTCTGATAATGGTGTGCAGAAGATGCCATTGGGTAAGGAAATAGCAGACTCTTACAAACAGGATGTTGGAGAGAGCTTTGCTTCATTAGCTGTTAAGGGAAAACTAAGGGAGGTAGGGTAAGGAGAGATAGAGAGAGAGAGAGAGAGTATAAGGGAACCGAGAGAAGGAAGAAGAAAAATGGAAACAAAATCGAGCACAACTTGTAGAAATAAAGAAAGAGAAAGGAAGAAACATGATGAAAACGAGAGAAAAGAAGACTTAAAAAAGAAGAAATAAAAAAATCGGAATAAAGAACAGAAGTCAAATAGAGAACTACTGATTCTTTCCGTTGATTAAACCCAACAACCAACAAGAAGTAACAGCAAGTCTGGCTACCTAGCTACCTTTAAACGAAGATGTATTAAGGTTGGGGAAAAACTTATATTGCTTCATGTTATAGATGGTACAACAACTTAACTAAGGTATTTCATCTCCTTTTCTCCGTTCCGAATATTTGTAGAGTTCTCGTCACTAATTAAATTCGATACTAGTACGATTCTAAACGAACTAAAATTTAATTATATACGGTACCTAATATATATATATATATATATATATATATATATATATATATATATATATATATATATATATGAAGTAACAAAATGAAAACTTTTTCTGTTTCTTCTTCAATCCAAAAAGTAATTGTGAATTATTCTCTTTCCTTGTACGTTTCAGTAAATAAATAGCCATATGAAAACTTAAATTCGTAACTAGGTATTTTGACAGGTTTGACCAATATTGATCAAGTAAGTTATCTTCTTTTAATTAAAACATCAATTTTGTATTTGCTTATTTTTTTAATTACAGTTTCTATCGAAGTTCAATAAAATCAAATTATTGAGTCTCCATGGTGGACAAATTTAAATTTATTTACATTACCTATCTTTTCATGTATTTGGAAGAAGTACTATAATATAGGAAATGGGTGTTACTCTCAAAACGAGACGAGGCATAATTTTCGTGACAAGATACGAGGCGATACTGAACTCTTCCAACAAAAACTTATGTACTTTTCGAAAAGAGGTGGTACCGAATTTCGTCTCATGGGCAACACTAACAGAGATGTACAGTCAGAGACAAAACTTTTTTTCTGTTTGACGAAATTAGTTTCGTAAATAACCACAATTGAAGGACAATTTGAGTATATTTTTCAGTAAATTAAAAAGGATGTAATTTGATGTACGTTCCAGCATGTCACCGTTATTCCGCAAATAAATATTACCAAAAGGAAAGAAATTTTGTCACTGACTGTACAAACTCCGGAGGTCAGATTTCTGGTTCAACCGACGCGGAGCTTGATAATAGAAGCAGGCACCCGTATACACAAACACTATAAGTAGATAATGATGACATCGTGAGCATGTCGTAATTGCAAGCCAAATTGACGACAGTGAGCTCGAGACCTCAGCGAGTTCGAGCATAAAATTGACGTGAGCTAAATTGACGTGAGATGAAGCCAGAGATAATTTCATTAAGCATTGCAAGCCCAAGCTCGAGGAACTGGAAATCTCAACTTGCTTAAGCCTCATTGAAATTAGTGAGCGCAAGTTCCTTTGAGAATAATGAGCCTGTGCCCCTGAACTGAGTACAAGTAAGCCCCAATTACAAAATGGATACATCTGCTGTTGTACTTAAGTTTGATACTTTTATAACCAAATTTTCACGTGAACATACAAAATGTAAAGATTAGTTATGAGCATGGAAATCCATGTATTCATCTTACTGGTATAATGTTATGTAAATTAGAAAGCACATTAAGATCTCTTAGGCTATAACTATTTTTATAGCAATTAGAAATATTTCAATATGCAACTTGAGTGGTCAAAACGATTAGAATTTGAGTATATTGCTATAATAATACTTTTTAAAGAACTTACAATTCATGGCAACATTATATTGAAAAAAAGATGAATAATGTATTTATTTATAATTTCATTTCAAGTTGATTTATAGTTCTTGCTATGCATTTTTGAAAATCATGTATGAAAAATCAGTTTGTCTGCTACACGTAATACCTTTTGAGAACCGACATTGTTTCACATACTTTTATAACATTCATAAGGATAATTTTATAATCAAAATCCTAGGGTTCATTGGAATGCTTGGAGTTTTTTTTTCAATACATATTTACAGAAGATAATTTAGCCAGGTTGTGATTTAACATAACAAATACGGTATTACTGCAGTACTAAATCTGGCTAAACTGCTGACATTGATAAGATGTAAGCATCTATCTTATTACTGCACAGTAATGTAAATAAAACTATCAAGTCAAGTCTCCAGGGAAATTACATTAAATTTGCATTCCCTGTCGGTCATGGCTAGAGTCAACTTTTCGTGTACCTGGTGGAAAAAGAAACTACCAAGCCTACCATGGGAATAGTGGTAGCGACCAATTTGGAAAGCTCAAAAATTAACACATGACTTCATCGTTAACAAACAAACCAGTCTATGTATACTCAGAACTCCCAAGGCTCGTTGAACCCCAAGTGAATTCCTCCTATAACGGAAAGCTTTCACAAAAGGTTGATTTGATTAGCTTAAACTACACTTATCCATTTATGAGAAAAAAAAACAACAAATGATTTCTACAAATGTTATAAATGTTTAAACTGATATTATTAATATATGCATTTCGCGTAGGAACTGAAAACAGTGGCAGTGGGTGGAATGAGCTGTAATATTGAGTGAAACTGGCTGTAATGTACATCGTAGCTATTCCGTGATTGTAGATTCCTTATGTTATAGCGCTGTTTAGATTATTAATTACATGTATGATTGTAAACTCTGCTGGGTGTTAACGTACCGTGTAGCACACAACTAGCCACAGCTATTACTATTGAAAATATATAATCAATATGTAATCTACATTCGATGGGTAATTACTGGTATTTATTCCTAGAGGACCAGCTATTTGTCTGTACATATATGTAATAGTTGATCTTGCTTGTTAATTATGTAAAACCAAATACTACTTACCCGGTTTGCCGAGAGATAATATTGAACCATTTTATTTCGCGTTTGATTGTGCTTCAACTTCATCAATTCTACTAATTACTACATACACGAGACATTAAATTTATGGTCTACAAGGAAATGTTGATAACACTCTTATTATTTATTAATGTATGTAGTAAAAATAATTAAACCGTTGCATTATTTTTCACAGTAGTATTTCTACCGTTGGACTATTTTTCATGATAAGAATGGTGGAAATATGAGAGAAGTCGTTTGTCGCATTATTTTTTTGGTAAGAATAATTAACGCCAATAAAATTAATCTTTTTTGTAGCAAGATTAAAGATTTTAGTCCCATTATTTTCATGCTTAAATGATTTTAATTCTAAAAAAAATTCCTACATTATTATTACTTTTCGTATAAGAAATCATTAAATCTTTACAAAGATCTTTGTGTCATTATGTTTTTTTTAAAGAGTAAAAACGATTTAATCATAATAAAATTAGCATCATAGTCTAGGGAATGAATGGTTAAACCCTGTTAAAATTCGCATGAGCTTTTATATTAAAACGATCAAATTGTTATAAAATCCTTTATCATTAGATCATTGTTTACAATAGAATTATTAAACTCTTTATGTTGATAGTAATTTCCGTAGGAATATCGATCAAAATACTACCATTATACCGTTTATTTGAAATGAGAATTATTAACCATCATATTGCAACATAGTAGAGTAGTTTGGGTTGGCTAATTTGAGGAGCTTTCGAGATGCTCTATACTTTTAGAACGTGTGTTCCCCAATCTCCCTCGAGTCGAAATTAAAACAAAACGCTTGGTACACGATTAGGACTGGTGAAGATTATCTGTATATAAAATTTGATGACTAGCTTATTTCTTTCTATGCGTAAATATGACGACAAACATACACACACCTACACACAACACACACATACATACATACATGCATACATACTTACACGTTAGCGTTCATTTACGTATTAATAAGGAAAGAAGATGCTAAATAAAATAATGTTCAACATTAATGTGTAAAACTCGAGCACGTCTGAGCGAGAACTACAACGGGTGAGTATTTGTCATCTGCTCCAATACTGTAAGAAGAGAGTATTTGATTTACCAATTTATTCTAATATATAAAAACTTTCAAAGACTTACTTCGAATATTAGTGAATTACTTTCTTTTTAATAATTTGAGAAAATTAAATATTATAATCTATACAGGTATCACTTAACATGCTACATATCTTACTTTGGATAAAGCTTTTGCCGTTTAGTCCAAAGAAAGTAAATAATTTACATCTAAGGACTGTATAACTATCTTATTCACATGTTGATTATACCTACAGCTACTAGTCAAAATAATGGAAGCACTCATTTGCTCTAAGAAGTATCATAATACATGCCAATTTGTAACCTAACCGTTCATACTGTGTTGTATTACAATTCTAGCGACTGCCTCATATTAATGGTGTGTTGGACGACAGTGAAAAATGAAATGAAAGTGAAGTCTTGAAGTCGTTCCACGGTTAGGCCGGTTAGGCTAAAGGAGACAGTGATGATGAGAAATGAACGAAATTGTGGAATGAAAAGAGTGGGAGGAAACGTGAGAACCCCGAGGAAACCCAGGCACACGGTATTTTCCACCACAAAGTTCACTTGACACGAGCTGGGATCGAACTAGGGACCCCATGCACCTGAGATAAACGGCCCCAGGATGACAGCGAGGAGGAAGCCAGATGCTGTAATACGGATTCTAGAAACTATGAATGCGATCAACGATGGTGGTGCAGAATGGGAAATCTTGCTAATTTTCAATAAGGACAAACTTTGGGTGTGAGGTTAGGTGGAACAGCGTATCCAAAGCTGTCAGTGTGCTGTGTTAAGAGCAATTGACTCGCGTATTAACATAGTCATTTTTTTAAACATATTGAGCATTATAGTTTTTTGTTTCTGAGGAACTATTTCGGCATATTCACAATATTAATTTTAAACAATGAATACCAACTACCATGTATACCATTAAACCATGATTTACTCTGCCCCAAACAGGGAGAGTATGGTGTCTACCAGTTATTTCTATTTGGTCTAGGGTAATTTGAAGATTATTACGGTCAAGTAGAAGCTCCGACCAACAGTGATTTTAGCTATGTTTGTGCGTAATATTATTCCATGGATTGATTGATTGGGGTGTCTAAAGGAGACATCAGCAGCTACAATATTGGTCTCATTTACTAAAAGACCAATAGTCGATAATTGTATTTCTTTAAACGACAGCCAAGTAAAAACAACGAAAATAAGTCATTACTTCTGAAAAGTATAGACGAAATATAAGCTCTAGAAAGTATACAATAAAAAAGGTAAAAATGAAATAGAGGTTGTGGAAAAGATACAAATGTAAATAATGGAACATGAAACATGTAAGAAAAATTAACTAAAGGAATAATAATAACAACGCTAAACTGAAACAGGTAAAAAAAAAAAAAAAAAAAACTAAAGAAAAGAAAAACATGACGTATGTTAACCATTTCAATCATATGAATACAAGTGAAAATACAATTCTGAACAATAAGAAGAGCGTTCTTCTCTCAAAGCTTAACAGTATTAGGCATTACTAATAGAGGCCCGATCCGTGAATTTATAATGTGAGGCCCCGATCCGAGTCCGAAATAGGTTTTAGTCTTTAAGCCCGGTCCCGATCTGAGTCCATGTGATAATCAAATGAATCTGAAGTAAGCCCGAATTACAGAAGCTTAATAATTATAATAAAATTGTATTTTCATTTACAACAATTAGAGGTTTAATTTTACAGTTGTGCTTTAAATGTTCTTCAGGGAGAACGATCCGATAAACATCGCTGTTCAGTATATTTACAAAGTTAGGCCCGAAATGGCCCGAGAAATATAGTTGTATATTTAAAAATTTATGGCTCAAGCCCAGCCCGAGCCCGAAGTCATATATATTTTCTAGGCCCGAGTATGGCCCGAGCCCGTGCAGACCTCTAATTCCTAAACATCCTCTGAGGTCTGTGAATTCAGGTAATATTACAACAATGTGTCTAATAATCAACGTAAAAAATAGTTTTCATAACGCAGCCTATAAATATAACATTCTAAATAGGAAAGTATTGCATGAATATGTTTGTCACACATGCACACCAGGATCATTTCATCTATTTAACTACATTGACGAAGACATCTGTCGGTTGCATAATATAGGTTTCACATGCTGGGACTTATTTTTGTTGATTTCAGCTCTCTTTACAAGTCCTTTCCAAATCAATAAGGGTATAATACGTGCCAGTGACTCAACGTTTGAAAGTATTTCTTACAATATCGTTGCAATTTGTTGATTTTTAACAAATATACACACAATATCTTTAGTATGGATTCTAACAAGGGAACCTTCCGAAAATGATAGTTGCAGTGAAAGATGTGACCTATGCCAATTGAAAGAGCTGTAACAGAGATGTTCATTCCCAAAAAATTAGCTGCCCATGGCAATAGGTTCAAGAAATATAAGGGGTGGAAGTTCGGGAAACAGCAAGGTTGGACAAGGGGGAAAAGTGCAAATTCTGCAAAAAAGGGGGCACGGCCAAATACAATGCTGACAAGTGCTGTATAGAAAGAGACTTGCCACAATAGGGAACAAATGAAGGCCAACAGTGGGGTTAACAGTGTTGCCAACTGAAATGAAAAGTGCATGTTTTGCAAAGAATACTATATGAAGTGAGTGCAATATTCAGTGTCAACATGTCATGTAGAACATAAGATATGACTTGTATAATCAGTGGCACAATCTAACAAAAGAAAATAGAAAAAAAACAGAAGTACGAAAAATACGGAAAAGACGGAGTTGGCCATTATGCGCCACATTTGATCACGAGCTGTGCATATTAGAACGAACAAAACAAGAAAGCATCAACTATGCAGGAAACCGATGTACCTGGAGTCGAAAAGAAAAACGAGTTCCAAAGTTGGCAGCACTGGCCATGAAAATCCAGACAAATAGTTAGGCCACTCGATTCACAAAAAGAAAATTCCGGCAATAGCGCATTAGCCTTCGCATCATTTGTACATGCTCGTCCACATTGTACGTGCAATTGTTCGATGAGACAATGGTCCAAACAGAAGATACATTTGGAGTGAACACAGCGGAATACTGCCAATCCGTCACACATGGTACAATGATCGCTTGTGAATGTCTCGAAACAGTACTCTAGAGGTGTCGGAACCTTTGGTGGTCTTTCTATTACATATCCACACCTCTAGGAAGGAAACTTAATCAAAGGCTTGATCTGCTGTGTGTTGCTGTCTGCAGTACTATCACTGCCTATATGATATATCCAGAGTATCCCACCTAACTCTGCGACTGAAATAGTTTCAAAGCGAAAAAATGTGACACATCCAGTTGTGCAGGAATGTACCCCTGTCAGCGGGCGACAAACTTCTGTGAGACGCAAGTGCCCCCAAGTCCCCCATCATAGGGTCCCAGGGGCCAACTTCAAAATTTCTAATAGCACCATCGGTCGAGTTATATTTCTTTCGATAAATCTTAGAATATGCAACAACGCATATCAGAAATATTTACTATATGGAATTTCAAAATAGTCGCCAAAAATATCTACTCGGTGACAAGAACAACGTCCCTTTTTGGCGGCCATTTTGAAACCAATGCTTCATATAGCAAATGTTTCTTATAGGCGGTGTTGTATCTATCCAGATAAATATCATTCGCCCCTGTTTCCCATTTGAAATGTTGCGGTTGACCCCTCGAGCCTTATGATGGGTGCCCTGGGGGACTTGCTTCTTACAAAGTTTTCTTGGCCCTCGACATGAGTACATTCCTGTGCAATTGGATTTGCAACATCTCTTTTCGCTTCGCAGCAATTTAGGATCACAATGTTCGATGCCATGTTAAGACAACATATATTTGTGGCGGCCATTTTGAAAAACATGCTTCATATAGCAAATGTTTCCTATAGATGTTATTGCACATTCCATAATCTATCGAGAGAGGTACCACTCGGTCCCTGTTGCCATTTGAAAATTTGAAGTTGGCTCCTGGGGCCCTATAATGGGGATCCTGGGGGCACTTGCTTCTCACAGACTTTTATCACCCGCTGACATTGGTACATTCCTTCACAATTGGATCCGTCACATTTTTGTTCGTTTCGCAAATCTTTTAAGTCACAAAGTTTGGTGGGACACCCTGTATATTCCCACATACGACCCAACCATGACATAATGTTCACTACTTCTATTATCGGTTGCTGGCCCAACCCTACCATTTCATGTTCCCCAACTTGATATTGCCTCAATCACTCTAGCATTGATGCATTCCGAGTGATGCCTGTTGCCGGAATTTTCTTTTTGTGAATCGAGGGGCCTAACTATATTAGACTTGTCTGGATTTTCATGGCCAGTGTTGCCAACCTTGGAACTCGTTTTTCTTTTCGACTCCAGGTACATCGGTTTCCAGCATAGTCGGTGCTTTCTTGTTTTGTTCATTCTAATATGCACAGCTCGTGGTCAAATGTGGCGCATTATGACCAACTCTGTCTTTTCCGTATTTTTCATACTTCTGTTTTTTCTATTTTCTTTTGTTAGATTGTACCACTGATTATACACGCCATATCTTATGTTCTACATGACAGGTTGGCACTGAATATTGCACTCACTTCATATAGTGTTCTTTGCAAAACATGTACTTTTCATTGCAGTTGGCAACACTGTTAACCCCACTGTTGGCCTTCATTTGTTCCCAATTGTGGCAAGTCTCTTTCTATACATCAATTGTTAGCATTGTATTTTGCCGTGCCCCCTTTTTGCGGAATTTGCACTTTTCCCCCTGTGCAACCTTGCTGTTTCCCGAACTTCCACCCCTTATATTTCTTGAACCTATTGCCATGGGCAGCTAATTTTTTGGGAATGAGCATCTCTGTTACAGCTCTTTCAATTGGCATAAGCCACATCTTTCACTGCAACTATCATTTTCGGAAGGTTCCCTTGTAAGAAACTTCTCGAAAATATAAAGGCAACCAAGAAAGTTCTGTCGCCTTTTTCGCCTTTTTCACCCACCACTCTCGAACATCAATATGTCACCTAAGTCGTACCTGGAAGATAAAAAAAAAGCCAACATCAGCATCGACGACCTTCTGCCAACGTTCTGGGAGGCCATGGATTCCATCGCGGTAGAACTTGGTGGAACGTGAAGCGAAGAAGGTATCAAGTGCATTTTGCACCTCTACTTGGGATTTAAACTGGTGTCCTCGAAGGTGACTGTACAAGGGATGGAACAGGTCATAATTGGACTGTACAATGTCCGGCAAGTATGGCGGATGCAATAGTGTTTCCCATCTAAGACAGAGAATGGTGTCCCGGGTCATTCTACCCACATAGGGCTTAGCGTTGTCCTGTAACAGGAGGACCCTTTTCCGATACAGAAGTGCTGGCTTCAGAGTTATGAGTTTTTTTAAACACTTCTCAACTCCTGATAATACACAGTTGCTGATCAGCTGGTAGTAGTTCTCAATGCACGATGCAGTCCACCAAACACACAGGAGGACCTTCGTCTGGTGCAATTCTAAGTTTGGCTATTTTGGAATCGGTTCACGGGATGCTAGCAATAATGACGACGGCCAATGATTCGGACAGGACACACTTCTCATCACATGTCAACACCCTATCCAGAAATGGCTCCTTCCTCAGACGAAACAGCAAAGAAGCACATGCGTCTATTTGCGTTGCCTTCTGGCTCGCAGTCAAATAATGTGAGACCCATAGACCCAACTTGTAGTGCTTCCCGAATTGACAGAGGTGCTGCCGAATGGTTTCTCCGCTCGCACGGAATTGTGCTTCCAGTTCCTCACACGTCTGACCACTGTCTCGACCCTCGAAAGATTGACGTGTGACAGTGACGTCACACAAAATAGGGACAAGCAGGCGCAATGTGTTGACAGAGTTGGGCAGCTCTACACAAGAGCCAAAACCAAGTAGTTTTACAAGAATGATTTATATATATATAATACATAATAGTAATTTATTATAGTATATAGTATATAGTAATTATATAATAGTAATATATATAATAGTAGTTTCAAATAATACTCATTGAGTCCTAAAAAGGAGAGAGTCATACAAATTTGATAATATCAAATTAAGGTTCTTATTATCGGGAAGATAGTGGTAATATGAAACTTACTATCAAGAAAATTATTCTTAAGTATTGTATTTCTGACATGAAAATTTCAACAGAATAATAGGTTAGAACCATTTAACACTACAAGTTCTTCCAAAATCTTTGTATCATGTTAGAGCGAATAGAGACAATGTTCATGAAAATCTTTCGAAAGCATCATTGGCAAACCAGCGTGCACGCTTTTGCGCTTGATAGGGATTACTTTCATTTTTTAACTAACAATTATGATCCTAGACTAATGGTGGCGGTGATGAACGAAATGATGGAGTAAAGAAAATGGGAGATCTCCAAGATACTCACCCATGCGATATTTGTCCACTACAAAGCTCACTTCGAGAGAGCTGGGATCGAACTAGAGACTTGAGTGCTTTACAACAGAGGCACCATGAACCTGTTACGAATTAATGTTATTATACCAAGGAAATAAAAGTTGATTAATATATAGTTAATCACTAGTACTCCGACTAATGTTTCTTCCTCTATTATTATTATTATTATTATTATTATTATTATTATTATTATTATTATTATTATTATTATTATTATTATTATTATTATTAATCACAGGTTTCCACGTCACCAAGGAGGTACGGCGATCAAACGCGTTTACTACTTCTGCTTGTTAGTAGCTATTTGCATTTAAGAAAATGTTTTCGGCGTATTGCAAGATATAGTCCTCACGTTTGCGAGACGGAAATAAAAAAAAAGACTGATTAGGAACAAATTATATCTAAAAAATAAGCTGAATTTAACAAGTGAGATGAAAGACGACTGAGAAATTCAGTACTTAGAGAAGATCAGAAGCAATGTTATACGAGATTAAAAAGTTCTGGGAAACGTGTGAGAAATTTATGTTCAAATTAGAGACGAGGCTACTAGTGATGAGCAAATGCAAGACCAAGACCAAGACCCGGGTTGTCTTGGTCTTGGTCTTGGTCTTGCACATCGAGTCTTGGTCTTGGTCTTGCACTGGAACCTTTGGTCTTGGTCTTGGTCTTGTTCTTGCACACCCAGTCTTGGTCTTGGTCTTGGTCTTGCTGCAAGAGTCTTGCAAGTATTGCTTTTAAGAAATTTTATGCTTTTCATACATAAATTTTACTCTGGATAAATTCTACAATGCGCCAATAGTAACGGAAATACATTGTATGTTTCTAAATGAAATATAGTTTACCTTCGTGTAAGTATGATGATAGTATACAACATATGTGATAACCTCTATTTTCTTTCCAATGGGTCCCCACGCTTCACTACTTATAAGATAAATTACAACGTTTCGTAATCTTTTTATATTTTTTAACAGATTTTACTGGTTGGGGAGACGCATGAAAGAATATCAAAACGGCGCAGACTACTGAAATACCACAAATTGCTAAATTATTTTTACACTCTAAAGGTGTCAGATATATATATATATATATATTTTTTTTTTTAATTTTCAACTAAGATTAGCTAATCTTTGTATTGAACAAACTTACAATTAAATATTGAGATTTTATTTTACTGATTCCAATATGTACTCTATGGAACAGAAACACGGACATTACGCAAAATCGACGAAAAAAAATATTGGAGGCTTCCGATGAAAGGAGAGAATTAGCTGGGTTGAACGGAAGACGAATGAGAAGGTGTTAGAAATAGTAGCAGTAGGGGAGAAAAGAATTTTAGATGTAATTAAAAGGAGGAAAAGGAACTGGTTGAGACATTGGCTGAGGAGGAACTTTATTATGAGGGACATGCTAGAGAATATGGTGGAAGGAAAGAGAGGGAAGGGGCGAAGGAGACTCTAGTTGAAGGAAGATATTAAAACAGAAAATTGCTACGGCAAGACGAAATGACCAGCTGAGGACCACCGTATATCGAATTTTCTGAGTTGCAACAAGTGTCCTGCCAGTAATGGCAGAATAGCTATGATGATGATATGTTAGCAATATTGGTCTCCCCCCCCCCAAAAAAAAGAGAGAAATTAAAATAATAACGATTATAATCAAACTTCTTAATATTTTAGTATAATTTGAGTAAAAACTGAAAACGACTCGACTGTCCATGTCTTTTGTGTAAACTCAACTTATACAAATACTGTTTACCTATATCAGAAATACAAAAACACATTATCAAACTCCAAGTTATTTAAAATACTGTACAAAACCACTCTCACTTGTGAATATGGATTATTTATTGTTGCATAATATTATATCTCTCAATCCTCGTATGCCATATACCTGAGGAGGCTAAAAGTTATCTTGATAAACAATTATTCAACGTATAAGCACCCGCCCATGAAACCAAACTTGCGGTCACATACAGGGCCGTGCAGTGGAAACTCAGCGCCCGGGGCGAGAGTATACGACGGCGCCCCCATACATACATACCAAGTAATTTTTCCTATCTTTTTTCCTTTATTCTCCCGAATTTTTCGCCCCCTTACTTCGGCGCCCAGGGCGGTCGCCCCGCTCGTCCCTCCCCACCTCACGGCCCTGGTCACATACACAGTTTTTGTCAATGTAATGAAAATGTTATTTAAATATTAAGTTTTCGAACACATATAAAAAATTTCTAACGGACGCTTGATCCTCTTTGCCAAGGCCATAACCATGTAGTCGGCACCTATGATGTACGGAGTTACCGATGTTCAATACTACATTTTTCTCTTTAGTTTTAGAAGAAGAACACCACTAATACGTTTTGAAATGATGTAGTATCTAGTTTTACATGCCACGATTATGCACCGAGAATAAGAGAGATGGTGATGATGAGAAATGAATGAAATAGTAGAATGAAGAAAGTAGGAGGAAATGGGAAAACCCCGAGAACCTACACACACGGTCTCTATCCACCAAAAAAGCTCACATGGTGCAAGTTGGGATCAAACTAGGGACCCCAGCACCAAAGGGAAACGCTCTACTACTGAGCCAGTACTTGTGCAAGACTCTTGCGCAGAGTCTTGGTCTTGGTCTTGGTCTTGCAGGTATGGATTTGGTCTTGGTCTTGGTCTTGGTATTGCACCCCTTGGTCTTGGTCTTGGTCTTGCATCGGGATTCCTGGTCTTGGTCTTGGTCTTGCATGCAAGACTCTTGCAAAAGCTGCAAGACCAAGACTCTTGCGCTCATCACTAGTGGCTACAAACATGACAATTCCCATCTCATCTTCGAGACAAGATATTTGGTCAAATCTCGTGAGCAACACTGGTTCACTCAAGTCTTAGATCTCATTGTTTTAGTATTACATGATTCATAGTAAAAATTCATAAATTATTTGAATGATTGTACGAACACAATGAAGAGCATTCATCAACATTTGAAGATAAGCGAGTGATTACATAATATACTTCAATATTCAATATGACTTAAATGTTGTTATATTACACTCTTAGTGGACCACGAGAGTAGAAATCCTTGCTCGATTTTTGTAGGATTCTCGTCTTGTCTCAATTTACGAAGAACTACTTCTCGTCTCGTCTAGATTCTTGACAAAGATTTTCTCGTCTCGTCTCGTAAAGTAATTTCTGGCCTTGATACAGAAGAAATAATCTGCCAAATTTTGTTGCATAATGCTAATTGTTGAGAGATCTTCAAATCCGTTTTGAGATCAGCCCTCTGTAACTGGTTATGTAACTTGGAGACACACGAAATGCTCACGCACTAGACACTGAAACAACAGCTAGGGTGAAGATATTAACTGAAATCGCAGAAGTTGATAAAATTACATTCTGTAGCCAACATTCTGTAAAATTACATTCTGTAATAATTAGCACTAACAGTCAAATCACCACAATCGAATTGTGTGTAGGACTGAAAAACAAAAACTTCTTACCATTGGAATGCTTTAACAAAAGTCACATATATAAACATTTTAAATTATTAAATAATGTAGAATTACGTCTACAAAGTTGTCAGATCATGGTAATAACTCTAGTTGTTTGTCTTTCCACACTGTAGTATGCAAGGGTTTTTTTGAAATTTAACTCCTTCTGCGAGTAAGATACGGAAAAATAAATATTTACTATATTATGTATATATATTATGTACTATATTATATTTACGATATTATGTATATATATATATATATATATATATTATGTATATATAAATCACGCTTGTTATGAAGTGTTAGGAGATTTAATGTTTGAATCCTTCGTGAAATTCTGCGTACACCACTGACTTTCCATATCACTAGTTCACCCGTTTATTACGTATGAATTACTGTAATTAATTTGCGTACTACTAAGAACTGTGTCATTTTATTTATCCGTCTCCAATAACTTGCTAATGGCTATGAAAATTAAACCAAGACTATTAAGGAGGTAAATTTCTTCCGTCATCTCAGTTTTTCGCATCTTGAATTCGTTCTACGAATGAAGTATCTAAATAATCACATTTTAACTCATTGACCCTCTTAACCATATAAATTAGTGAAGCTTGTTTCCAATAAAATACAGGCTCCTTATTCATATTTGATACTGTTGCTTCTTTTTATAATTAATGTATGATAAACAAATATTGCTGTTGTCTGTCAGTTGTGAATGCCCAAACATGAATATACAAAAATTTACAATTCTTTTTTTAAAATACTTTTTTTTTTTTTTTGTCACAACCATAGGGACTGTTGACACATGTGAGCACGGAGTTTTTGCCATTGATGGTTTACCACCATTGACACAGTAGACAAATTCGATAATTAAAATATAAATACGAATGGTACTGATTCAGAGTACTGAATTATTGATCTGGTACTTAAATATAGTTATCATAATTTAATTTGAGGAATATGTCAATACGATGGCCTTGTGATTGAGAAGGCCGTGGCACTGTTCTCCTCAATTGCTGCCTGAAGGTTGTGTTCAACACTCGGAATGAGTTGGGATTTCCCTATATAATAACATGGCATATTTCGTTGCAAAATATGATGAAAACTATTTATTTTTATAAATTTCGAAACTCGTCCAAATGTTTGTTTGTATTGATATTGAATGTCAGTTTTACTTTTATGCTAGAGTAATATTAGAGCGTGCTAATTAAAAATTAATTTTGTTCTATTTAAAAGCTTTTTAATATATGGTCCTACATTTTGTAACAACACAGAAGAGCAGATAGGAGGCTAACCAGGTAGGTTTCTTTCATTCATTGCCCACTGCTAGGTCACGTGATCCAACTTTGAGTTGTTCCTGGAGATAAAGAAACCAATGGAATGCAGATTAACAACCGATAAGAGCAAAGTTTGTTTCTTCTTTTCATGGATCGTAAAAATTTCATTGCTTCTATGTATATATCCCCGCGAATAGTTACCTGTAGAGGCATCTTGGAACTAACGAAGTACGAAAGTTTCAGAAAATCTGTCTACGTTTCTTACAAGTGATGGAAGTGTTCATCTTGTAAAAGTAGTTTAACTGTATAGGTTTTAATACAGATAGTGAGATAGGAATGGAGATGGTATATTTTCTAGAGACGTTGTATCAATTCCCTAAAACAGCTTGTCGTTAGCTAATGTAGTTTTTGATTTATGGCATGTAAGTGGTTGATCTCTATCACTTCCGATTTATATAGAAGATTGGCGAAGAAGCTGGAATCTATTCTTAGGACGCTAAATCGATTGCGGAAAGCCCTTCTCGATATTTCCTGCCGGTTTTGGTTTGATACCTGTAAACAGACAGACAGACGTAGCCGTTCTATTATACTTCCGATAAGCCTTATTCTAATTTATATTCTGGTTGAGGTGGCACTGTACGAGAATATTTATTATTAATATGACATTGATTGCCTTTAAATTTATTAATCTTTTTTGCAGGGCCGAGATTTTTATGATTGTATTTGCTTGAGTAGTTTATGAGGAAAATTTTAGTTTGTGGTGCTAAAGAATGTTTAATTGCCCTCAGGCTGTGGTTTGACCTTTCTCGATTTGTGTGACTAGATTCGTTTTATTGAATATAATAAGCGTTTTCTTTTTACTTGTGATAGGTCTGAATTTTTTAATTAATAGATATAGTGTATTTATTGAATGAGAAGTTATTTCTTTTAATAGAAATAAAATTATTATAACTCTTTTATTTGACTGAAAATCATTTATATTTATAAGATTTGTACTTTATATTTATAGAATAGTGATTTGTTATAGTGAACAGTATATAAGTTCTGAGCGATACCTTAACCGATTTATTATACTTGTGTCAATATTTGTTCTTTTAATAGTTTTACTAATTATCTTGGCTTAGTATCATATTATTTAGTTATTTATTAAGAAAATGTTCGATCTTATGATGCTGGCATATTAACAGCCCTTTCTAATCGAATTGGGGACGTACAATTTTTTCCGCCTGATACCAGCGGCGATGGCTGCACCAACACCAGTGTCCGCATTGGTTCATTCTTCTACTCTTGTGACAGCTGGGGTTTATTTGTTGATTCGTTTTAGAGATAAGTAAGGTGATCTCTATCACTTCTGAAGTAAGGTTTTCTCGTCTCGTCTCCTAAGCTTAATAGGTCTCGTCTCGATCCTTGAAGATTTCTTTCGCTCTTGTCTCGAAATTTTATTGTTCCGTTTTGCTAATTGATGTAAAAAAGATGAGAACTAATTTTAACCTTAATATTATCTGAAAGTTATCACAACCGTGCTGCGCCACAATTGATCCGCGAATAGTGTGATATAGCAATATTTAAACCATACTTATTATTGGAGTAAATTGTGAAATGACTTGCATATTTTAAACGTTGATAAATGCTCTTCATTGCTTGAATACCATCATTTTACCATTTTGTAGTTTTTATATATGGATCACGTAACACTAAAAGAGTGCTTGAGATCAAGACTTGGGTGAATTAGAGTTGCTGACGGGACTCGAGAAATTTCTCGTCTCGAAAGCGAGACGATAATTGTGTTTCTTGCCCCGTCTCGAATTTAGAAATGTACTTCTCGTGTGATTTTCGAGATTATAATCGGGACGAGAAATTTCTGGCCTCGTGGACAATACTACGTTCAAAATAGAATGAACCGGTGGACTAGCGCGGGGATGCGTCTGTAGGGAGCATAAGCCCATCGACAAAAATCTCACCGGACATAAGTTCACCGGCGAAAGCTTCCCGGACATAAGCTCACCTATATTAATGTAGAAGCGGACAAAAGCTAACTGGACATAAGGTCACTGCAAATAATACAGTTTTGTTATAACGCAAGCATAACATAAGACTGAAGGTAAGCTTATATCTAACACCCGGAGCAGGTGGTTTAGCAACGATGGGAATGCGCATAAACTCGAAGTTTATCCAATCATTATGTGGACTAGAAATAAGCCACTCTTTGTATATATCTATATCTATATCTATATCTATCTATCTATCTATCTATCTATCTATCTATCTATCTATCTATCTATCTATCTATCTATCTATCTATCTATCTATCTATCTATCTATATACACGTTGCCAGATATATTTCCCTAAAATTGTGAAGTGTTATGAACTACGTAGAGGAAACAAGGATAAACGTCTCTTTGTTCAAAAGTGACATAACGTTGGTCCGGAAACTGAGGCGAAATACTATATAACACACACACACACATGGATATATATATATATATATATATATATATATATATATATATATATATATATATATATATATATATATATATATATATATATATATATATATATATAATTCTGTAAATTTGGTTTTTAGTCAAAATCAAATGAAAAATATTTAATTTGCTTACTCTTGGAATACCAATATCGGGTCCAAATGATCTAGATTCTCAGAAATAGTGTAATACTTATTTATTTTGTATATTACTGTTACGCACACGCATGGAGTGCCGTGATTTGTTCTTTCATCTTCCCAGGTATTTCTTTTAAAATTTTATTTTTTAAAATTACATTCCTTTTTTTAGAAAACAAAATATTGATGATGACGCTTTTAGTTTTGCGTTTCCTCTGTCGTGTCTCCTTTTTTTCACCGCGCAAGAATCAAGATTTAGAATAAAAAGTGGTTGAAGTAGGAAAATAGGGAAATTGCACCCTGTTTGAGAAGAAGGCTTGTTATAAAATACAAGTAAAAAGTTGTGAAGGTAGATAAGGTTGTCTCATTTCTGACAGCAGCCAGTCTTGCCTCCCGCAGCCATTTCTTCTTCTGAATCATATGATCAGCATGTCAACTAACATAACTTTGAAGATATGCATTCTCCTTATTATTAGATGAAGGATATTGTCTCATTTCTTAACTTGTTTCCCTCCGTACCAACGTTTTGGAGATCAGTGAAGAACAATGGTGCGAATGGATCAGGTATCTGCACCTCCACGAACAGGAAAGGAAACTCTGCATATGTGCTTTCCAGCACTGTCATATTTCCTTGTAAAAAGTAATACAAATGAACTATAACAGCTAGTTTAAAAATAAAAATAGTTAACATGTAGTATTGGGGTAGATTAACTTGTGGAGAAATTTTTAAACTGGATAGTTTGCATATTACTTTGGAAAGAAGTTCACCCTGTTTTATATAGAGATTAATGCTCTCAGCTGAAAACGTTAGACATGGCCTGAAGATCTTCATTTTGCAAATGTGTTGGTCTCTCGGTACGTGGTGGGTCATCGTGCGTTTCGTCACCGTCCTTAAACTTGATAAACCACCGCTGCATTGTTTGCGTAATCGCGACACCCTCACCAAAGGTCTGGCATATCTTCCTCCCAGCTGCAGCGGCGTTTGATCCCAGTTTGAGCGCGCACAGCATACATGCTCTTATGACGCTCTGTGGAGGTCCCATGTTCACTCTGTCCTTACACAAACTTCACTATAACGAACTGTACGCTCTCTGTAACTAAACTGCCACAACCAGGGTCCCATGTTCAATCTGTCCTTACGTAACTTCGCTGTAACGCACTGTACGCATTCTGTAACTGAACTGCCACAACCAGGTAGTATGTTGGATATACTCACACAAACAATTGACCTTCGCTTTATCTCCATTCGCATTCAACTCATGGTATGAGGCCAACGAAACACTGACCTCCACAAAAAAGACAGAACTTTCTTGGTTACCTTTATATATACATAGTTACATAAAATTGGATGATTCAGTTCAATGAAGTTTTGAATATTTCTGCGCTACATGTGATGGTTCATTTTGATAAATAAATAAGAAACGTTAAGCTATTACTTGAAAGATTTCTTACAAAGAAACATTTAACAAGATGTAAGTATTTACAGTTGTTTGACCTCAGAAATTTACTTACTCTTTTTAATAAAAGTAGACCTAAAATTGTATTCTCTTTTTTCAGTTCAGTGTTTGAGAGCAAAATGGTTCGAAAAGCAAACGGCACCACCATTCACAATCTAATAACGAAGAATCATATGCAGCGGCACTCTCAGCTACCCCCTTTGTAATGAAAGCCATCTCTGGACAAGAGCTTTCAAATCGAATAATTACGAAGCAGATCAAAGAATTGATTTGAATGCATTACTTTTGTTACCAGCCTAATGAGAAAAGTCATTAGTTCCGAATCACCACAACTTTTGAAGGAAGAAATTTTCAAGAGAGTTATTGTGGAACCATTTACAAGTTTCTGTATTCAGTGGCAATTCTGAGTTAATATGAATAATTTATGTTAAACATAACAAATATGATATTTCTGCTTATAATTCTGTAAATATATAATATATTTAAAAGATCAATCGCTTTCTTGTCTGAGTATTAAGATATTAATGATTACATATATTTAAAACTGTTGTGAACTTATTATGGATACTTGGTTCACCTTGATACTTCAATCCACTGTCTCAAATGGGGAAATCATCATCGTAGGTGTTCTGACCACAGTTTTCATGCTCTATGCTCTTCCGCTAACCTCTTCGCCTTCACATACGACTTTTCTGTTTTGGTATGGTCCATTAACTAGTCTCCTTTATTCCCTCCCTCTTCTTCCTGTCACCATACCCTCTAGCACGTCCCTCATAATACAGTTTCTTAATTAGTCAATGTCCCAACCAGTTTCTCTTCCACCTCTTAATAATATTTAAAATTGTTCTTTTCTCACCCACATTTGTAACACCTCATTCGTTTTCCTATCGACCCAGATAATTCCTTCCATTCTCATCCACATCTGCATTTCGAAAGCTTACACTCATTTTTCATGCGTAATGACCATGCTTCTGCCCCATACTGTGCTATATTACACACGAAGCATTTTATGATTCTTTTTCTCAGCTCTTTATTCAAGGTCCTACAAAATAGTATTTTCTGCTTCCTAAAGGCTTCTTTCGCCATCATTTCCTTGCTTTTATTTCACCTTCACACTTTATATTATCACTATTAATGCTACCCAAGTATCGAAAACTACCCACCTGTTCTATTTTCTTCCATTCTACTTCCATATTTGACACCGACCGCTTCGTTCCAGTCACCATGGTTTTTGTCTTTCTCACATTTATTTTCATCCAAATGAGGTAATAAATTATGTATTATTTTCCCTTTGAAATGAGTAGAAACTTTAATGATTAAGCTTTACTTTGTTTTGCTTTTAAATATACTAAACATTCTTTGATTTCGTAAAAATTAAATTTTGTTAAATATAATTTTACTAGTTATACATTTAATTTAATTTTAATCCTTTATTTGATTTTTCCGAAACAAATCAATGACAACTATAGGACGTATATAGTACTTAATCGAGGAAACTCGTCCAATTCTGTCTACACTTTGCATGGTAATAATCAATGATAAACTTATCTTGTATAGACAATATTATAATGAATAGATCTTTGCTCCGCAAATTATAAACCATCAAATTTTTTTCAAAGAGTAAACTTCTCTAATTTCTATTCGGAACAAATATACACGGAACAAACATAATATTGAACCTTAATTTGAGGAATAAGAAAGTGAACTTTAAAACAGTAACTATGTTATACATATAGAATATAATTATAATTAGAAATTTCTTTTGCAAATAAGGAAATTTTCTAGTAGTAATAATTTTTTACTTAAAGATGATTCATCGAATGAACTAATGAAACAAGACTGTGCAAGTACGTAAGGTCTGAATCATTGATTTTGTTACAATCACCCTAATCTAATTGAGGTATTGCCGGCATCCTCAAATGAGTCGCTGATCTAACAAGGAAACATCTTATATTGATAGTAGCATTGCCCAATCAAATAATGTGCAATCAATAGAGGAGTGTAGAAAAGTGAGAAATCCAAAGTTTTACGGGCCGACACCCAGAAACATAGGAGATACAGATGAAAGAAAGATCTAGAATCATGTGAAGGTATCAATGCAAAAGACACACTGACACAGAAAGAACTTCAAAATGACTAAAGTAATCAAAATGGCATTTGAACAACACTATAGTAAACAAACATTGTATCCGCAGACATGCTCAATAACATCTTATGTAATGCAGTGTTGCCAGCTGAACACAAAATGAAGTTTTGTTAAATGACACGGAACACAAATTATAACATATAGAAAATCTAATTATGAGTAGAGCCATACCTGTAAAGTCTTGATGTACAATGTTGCCAACGTTTGAAGATAGGCCTATATGAATCCTACTCTATACGAGTCTCGGATGTAGAGGAATACATGCAGTGATACAATGTTACGTGCATCGGAAAAGTGAACCTGCTAATTAATAGTCAATCCAAGCACATACATCATTTCAGTTTTGAGTGTTGTGTTTGATACTGTTCTGATTTTCAACTTGGAAAAAACTGTAGCCCGAGAAGACCTGTTCACAATACGTCGCCAGAAAAGCTTCAATATATACTTGGGAAAAACTGTTTCGACACTTTGCTTCGTGCCTTATTTTCCTACTTTAGTGATTATATTCTTGTATGGCGTCTCATATTTTGATTTTAACTAGTTCGAATCGTGTATTGTATGTACTCTTCTACATTCTAGATCTATATAGGAATTCATATAGGCTTATCCTAAAACGTTGGTAACATTGTACATCAAGACTTTACAGGTATGGTTCTATTCATAATTATATTTGCTAGATGTTATAACTTGTGTTCCGTGTAATTTAAGAAAATTTCATTTTGTGCTCAGTTGGCAACACTGCATTACATATGATGTTATTGAGCATGTCTGTGGGTACAATGTTTGCTTACTATACTGTTGTATAAATGTCATTTTGATTACTTTAATCATTTGCAACTTCTTTCTGTTTCAGTGTGCCTTCTACATTGCTATCTTCACATGATTCTAGACCCTTCTTTTCTTTGTATCTCCTGTGTTTCTAGGTGTCGGCCTGTAAAACTTCGGATTTCTCACTTTTCTTCATTCCTCTATCGATTGCACATTGTTTGATTGGGCAATACTACTATCAAATAAGATGTTCCCTTGTGAAAAACGTCAAAAGTCAATAATGTTAATAATGCCGTAAGACAATGGTTTCTGACTTTTGTTAACTCAGTGACTCATGTTGCATCTCGATATTGCTCGAACTATTAGCGTAATTCCTGACATATCACAACCCAATGTTGTAGCTACCCTTCAAGAATCAAAACTGCATGAAATCTCATTTTCGGCATAGGGTTGACTTATTAGTTTTCTCAAATCAGCGATTCAGATGAAAGTAAATTAAACTAGTTAATGTCCTAGGTTATACTATGTAGAATAAAAGAGGAGGATAATTATTAAAAGTGAGTAAGTGTGAAAATATTAGTGAAATATGAAAATGACAGGTAACTTGAGAACTACCAGGCAATCCAGAAACATAATGTAGCACACCACAGCCACATTTGAATTGGGATTGATCTAATGACAACTAGAGTTAAAAATAAGCATTTTATCTCAGAGCCATTGTGCTCATATAGATTAATCAGCCTGTTGTTGTTGTTCTGTGTTGTTTAGGTTAAAGATTAGTTACGCTTGCTGACACATAGATTTTGATATATGCGAATGAAAAATAAATATATTTTATTTTATTCTTTACAACGAGTATGTGGATAACTGTGGTGAATATATATAAACATATGTAATATTGTTATATAGGATATTATAAATATAATATATATATTTTCCTACATATACCTAGGTATATATATATATGACCTATTCAACAATACATATGTAAATAAATAATTTATTGCCTATTCTAGAAGATCAACAATTATCAGCTGTTCCAGATTGGTAACAAAGGACATATTTTTTGTTTATTCAGTTTAACGTCCCACCATTACATCTTTTAGGTTGAAGGAGATGCATGTTTAAGGCAAATGAATGATGGTGGAGGAATTAGTGGAGTGAGAATGTGGAAGGAAACCAAGAAAACCCACACACACAATGTTGTTCACTACAAACTTACTTGGTCGGGGATCGAACCAGGATCTTCACGCACCAGAGGTAAGCGCCATATAACAGAGCCACCGAGCCCCTAGAAAACATGAGAAGAAAAGGAAATTAGTTTGTATTTGTACAAGTGATTATATCAAGGATGCAATCGGTAATGAACATTATTTAATATCTATTTGTGCTTTCGGAGCACAACTAGATCATGTCCAATTACTTAAAGTTGTGAGAAAAGGGGGCATAATGTTTCTAAGCTAGTTGTACATTAAAACGTTATCACTATTTTTAAATTATAAGAGGTATTTAGAATATCTGAGCATGCAACTTTCAAGCTCTGAAAGACGCTTGAGATAGAAATCTTAAACATGTATAGGCCCTATATAAACATACATATATAAACAAAAGTGGACTTGACATCTCTATTCACAGATTGTTCCTGTTATCCAGTAAAATAAATAGTGAACTGCATTCATACGAAGACAATATTTAGAAAAGTAAAAGGATCAAGTTTTACGATTTTAAAATAATTTTACTTTTATTGTGGAATTTAAATAAAAAAATCTTGATGGTAGGGGTTGATCCAGGGGGGTGATCTTCCTCCCTAAGAAGATGAAACTTTCTTATTTTATATATAAACAAAACCTATCCCAGAGTTTGGAGCTGTTAAAAGTAACTCTAAGTAGCAGTATTACAACTCTCCGTCCCCCCAGAAGTCCGTACTGTATCCGCCCCTCCTTGATGGTGTTAGATTGTTGAGCTTTGAAGGGTATGGGACGAAAGTAAATGCCAAAGAGACAAAAGCCCAAGGTAATAATGTATTTTCTTTCAACCAAAGAAGTAAGAAGGAATAAAGCTGAACCAATTTATAATTTTCAGTGCCAGTAATGAAGAGAAGAAAAGCAAACGAGAGATGAAAATAAGAATGAATAATGTAAAACAAGCGTTTAAGAAGAAAAGTTTGTTTTCTGGGTTTTTGAACAAAGAGCACAGAAGAAAAACTGATAAGATACGTTGTTCGAAGTATTGTCCTTAATAAAGAAAAACATAGACACTACGCAAGAAGTAATAAATATAAGCTTTTAAGATGTGGATATGTAGACAAATTGAGAAAGAGCCGTTTCCATTTTCCACTAAAAACTCCCCACAGCTGTGCAAAAACATTCACATCTACTAATCAACGTAGCTTAAGAGAAAGATATCTTAATCATCAAGCTGGCCATATACTCTAATGTTAAATTCAATATGTGATAAGTTTCGAAAGCGTTGACTCGACTTCATGATTAAGGTATCTCATCTTCAGTACGAAAAGCTACATTGATTAGTCGATGTTAATTATTTGTACAGCTGTGGAGGGGTTCAGAGGAAAATTGGAAATGGCTCTTAGCTGGGTCGTATGAAAAACTAATTTGGAAATAATAAGAATTGTGTAAAGATAAGAACAGTGTTGAAGTAGAAATATTTTATTGGAAAAAAATGATAAAGATATGGAAAGTAAAAGAGGGTGAGAGAAAAAATGAATTGAAATTGAATCTCTCAGTTTAACGTCCCACGAGTATGTCCCTTTTAGACTAAAGGAGACGATGATTAAGGCAACTGAATGATAATGAAGGCATTAGTGGAATGATAATGTGCAGGGAAACCCGCAGACACGATTATGTCCACCAGAAACTTTCTTATCCGGAGATTGAACCAGGTACCTTAAACACTAGAGATAAGCAGTCTACAACTAAGCCACTGTGTCTCATAGGGTGAGAAAAAGATATTACATTTGATAGAAAGTATATATATATATATATAAAGTAACATAGTTAACTGAGGCCAAGAAATACTTTCTATATATTCTTTTCATATTAGAAGATCTTTTTCCTAAATACAGTAACTAACACTTATAACATTAGTGTTCGGTCTAAAATAAAAGAGTGTATATATGTTGCATACAAAACAGAGCGAAATTACATATGCAATTAGATATATTGAGCTTCTCCTCTGCTTACAGTACTTTTGTGTGCGTTTACTCGACTTCCCAAAGCCAAAGTTGATTGTATTTTTGGTTTATTTGCTTTTGCAAAACTGTACATGCAAATTAATCAATTGATCGGCTATCTTCCGACTTTTTATTACATTAAATTAGCCAGTCTTGCAAATGACACCTTATAGACTACCAATAATTACTTTAACAACATTCAACTTTTATTAGATTTTAAACCAATCCCTTCACGCTGCCCTTTCTATCGATTGTGTCATTTCAATTTCCCGTTCGTTTGTCAAACGGTCAGTTCCTATATTAATCAACTTGCTTTAAATTTTGAAGCACTTTACACTCCATTTATTCATTTCATTAACTCAGTTGCGTTTTAATTCAATTTACGCTATGTTGCTGTAGGTGTTTTTAATGTCTGAAAAGGTTGTCCTGACTGAAATGTATTGTGTTTCGAAATTCCTATTACATCATTAGAGAAATTGATCTGGCTCACGAAAATACATTAAATAGTAAATAGATGCTTAAGTGAGAAAAAAATTCTTAGATTATTCCAGTTTCCAAGCATAAAATTTAGAAAAAATGTACATTAAATTTGAGAGACCAATCGGTGACATCTACTATGTTTTTTTTTTTTTTTTTTTTTTTGGTTTTTAGAGCTCAGAAAACCAGTTGTCTCTTGTACTTTCCTAAGTTCTATTCTTAAACTTTAAACACTGATGGAGGACAGAACTACTGCTTCGAGGTTTTAAACCTGAATAGTTCAACCTCTAACTAAGCTCGGAAGATAATTATGGTATCAATTTATTTCTGAAGGATGTAGCTTGCCGTCGATATGCATTCTATGTATGTGTGGAGTCTCCACGTCATTGAAGGGAAGGGTAAAATTCGTGTTTTTTGCATCAGGTTCTTTTGGTTGAGCCATCCCCCCTTGGGATACAATCATAAAAATTGGTATGTGTGTTAATGAAGTAATCCACTACATGCTAATCCTATCTAAAAGCACTTATTGCTTATATAGGGTGGTATGGGAGGATCAAAGTTGGCCAATTTATTGAGTCTCAGTTTGTTTGACTTAAATTACATGTATTTTCTGGACAGTTCCATATAAGACAAGATATCTTTTCACTGAATTGATCTAGAAGCATAGTTTTTATTCCTGTATGTTTCACGGACAAGAATGAAAAAATGGTGTGTGTACAACGTAATATTATGGGGGAGGGACGGGGCGAATATCAAATTCAGTGAATTGTTCTCCAATGAAAATTAAAATGATGTACAGGGCCTTCTTATATGAATTTTGTTCTGAATTTTTATTTCAACGATGTATCATTCATGGCCCTGTAATATTTAGAGGTGTCGCCAGGGCCCTCAATGTGAGAGCCTGCAATTTCGTTCAAATACCTGCCCGGTGTGTAATGTAACATGTAGTCAATACTGAATTTCAAGTGCAGTGAGCGTGCACATCTTCGGTGTATATGGACCTATGTTTCGATTCCAGGTTGATAAGGGTAAAATGCATTATGGTAGATCCACATCTTATATCCTCGCTGGTGAAAACAGACCCTAAACGTCAACAAAGAAGTAATGTCTGGGACTAGACAGAATTAAAGGAAAAAATACATATGACTTCAGAATAGTTCGATTCCTAGTTTGAGCTTCCTTATTTGTTATGTAAATGAGCTTGAGCTCGTATAGTTTCTGTTTAGAAAATGGATATTAACTTCCAAATCAATCTACCAACAATTAGGACCATTTTTGGAGTAGATTTTTCTTATTCAGCGAAATAATAATATCTTACTCTTGAATTATTAATGTGGTGTGTACAAAATACTTCAGTTCTTATTCAAATAGATCAATCGAAAAAGTGCTTATAACTTATAAAAAACCAAGCAGCAGTAATTATCAAATACATTTTTAGACATAAGCTACCATGATAAATGTATGTTTGCAAGTTGAAGAAAGTTGAAAATTGATTTCGATTCTGAGCTCTCTCAATACAAGAAATTAATTTTAAAGGCATTTGTGTATCATAAACAGTATTGATTTCAGAATTCATAGGTGTGTAGAATTTAATACAAATTCATACAGTAATTTAATCAATAGAATCAAATTTAGGATCTTAAAATCACCGAGATTGGATTTCAAACCTCTCCCTGCAAACTCCACGTCGCTACTTATAAATCCATATTAGATCAACCCCTAATACTTTACGTCTGAAGAATATTGGATGAACAATTAGATAACTTTAACTGATGATTTTGTTTATTTTTATCATCCTCCTCATAATCACCTTCTTCTACCTGGTCTTTTCCCGCTTCCGTAGGGTACATATTTCTGACTTTCTCGGTACCACATATCCTCTGGTAATCTCTTTTTCTTCAAGTATGTATTTACACATTTTTTCTTTATATATATCAATTGATTTTTATAGATTTCACTGTTTTTCCCATTCTGCCGTCTCTAGTCCGTATTTTTCTAATGTCTACGTCTAAGATCTTTCTTATATTATCTTCGAATTTCAGTTACCTTAATAATGCCTCTTATTGTTTCATTTCTGATCTTATTCAGGCAACAACACATATCTACCAGCACTTTTACATCAGTCACATCTAATGTTTTCTCACCTTCTGGATTCCCAACCTTTCTACCCCATATCTAAAGACTCATAACAATCTTGCAGGTTCATTCTTTTGCTCCAGAAACTACTTTTATTGCACCTTACACAGATATTTTCTCTCAATTTAATCATCTCACCTTAACTATATGACTACAAGGTGTCCGGAATAGAACTGGCGGTTTTTTTTAAAGTGTATACTTTTAATATGGTCAGAATTACAGAAAAAAGTTCATATTGAAGGAAAACTCAAAAAGTTTTGTTCAGCAAATTTTCACACTTGAACAACTATCGGTGAGGGCGCTAGTATTGTCGATAAACAGAATTGGCGTCGGCTGTCGAAAAGGAACAATTTGTGTGCTGGTTTGCAGGGACAAAAAGTGTTGTTCAAGTTCAACGAAACTTTCGATGTGTTTACCACAAAGATCCTCCATCATGCAACAGTATCCAGGCGTGGAAGGATGATTTTTTTTTTATCAACGGAGAGTGTAGTGAAACAACACAACGGTGGTAAATCGCGTGTGTCAGAAGAAAATGTGGAGGCAATCCGAGATTCATATAGGAATTCATATAGGCCTATCTTCAAACGTTGGCAACACTGTGCATCGTGACTTCACAGGTATGGTTCTACTCATAATTAGATTTTCTATATGTTATAATTTGTGTTCCGTGCCATTTAACAAATCTTTATTTTCTGCTCAGTTGATAACACTGCATTACATGTGATGTAATTAAGAATCTTTGTGGGTACAACGTTTGCTTACTATACTGTTGTGTAAATGTCATTTTGATTTCTTTAATAATCATTTTGAAGTTCTTTCTCTGTCAATGTATCTTTTGCATTACTATCTTCATATGTTTCTAGATTCCTCTGTATCTCCTGTGTTTCTGGGTGTCGGCCCGTACAACTTTAGATTTCTCACTTTTTTCCACTCCTGTATCGATTACACATTGTATGATTGGGCAATGATACTATCAATATAAGATGTTCCCTTGTGAGTCAGAATGACTTGTAAGTAAGACCAAATAAACGTTTTGAGTTCCCCTTAAAATGCAAGTCTTTTCTTCTGTATCTCTGACCATATTAAAACTATACACTTTTAAAAACCATCAGTTCCATTCCGGACACCTTATACTTCAGAATAGAAACTCTCATTGTTTGTCAAAATTGAAATTGTAATATAAAATTGTATCTGCTTTCTTTAGGTCCTTTAATATGTCCTTTTGCTTCAGCTTCTGTTCCAAAGTGTATAAAGAATACATTATATTTTCTTCCTATTGATTTTAAACCTCTGTCTGCAGTTTTTGTTCGTATTACCTGAGAAACAAAGCTAGTTGCGTTTAACAAGATACAGAAATGTACTTTTTTTTTTTTTTTTTTTTTAACTTAGGTAGAGAGGCTTCATTTTGCAATTCCGTGTTTATGGGGTCTTCTTAGAGTACAAAGTGGTAACAAAATTCTTGAGACAAGTTCAGTGACAGGAAATGATAGTAGGGTAAAGATAAGTATATATCTACGGAAGTAGTATCCTTCCTGACTTAGAATGTTGAGATACTTATGTGACCTTTGTAATACGAACGCTTTTGCGGCAACAGTCACTTAGTGAAGATTTCAAGCTTCCAAAAGGATAAATAAACTTTTTTAAACTAGAAAGATCCAAACCAAAGACCTTTCGAATGATTCCAAAGACTTCAGCAAAGAAGTAATGAATCATGATAAATATTTTGATGAGCCCTTCAATATCGCCAGAACATTAAAGGGAGAAGAAATTATAGTGACTTTACAACAGCAGAAAATATACTAAAATTCTAGAATTTGTTCACGAATATAATTGGAGAGTCATTCTTCAACTCTTACATTTATGTCAATGTAGCAAATCCTAAATTTTACTGATTCGAAAATCTAAGTTGGTGCTAATTTGTACTCAGGATTTTGGTTTTCAGAAAAGTATTTTTTAGCATTCTGTCAGCACGTTCATCAACAGGTATTGGGCAACAAACCTTTATATCTGAAATCATAACTTGTGACAAAGTTGGGCCTTTGCTTCTATTTGGATACCAACCAATCGTGGTCATCATGGTAGAACATAATACTGTATCTTAAAGCCCAAAAGATACAGTAGTCTGGTGAATTAACATGCCAAAAGTAGACTCTTAATTATCATCGTCATTCGGAACTTTGAATACAAAGAATTATGTCTGGAAACCAGCATATCAACTTCTAGTTTTACTGCTCTATAGCATCTAAGGAACAACATCATTTAGGTCATAAGCAATAAACTTTGGCAGGGAACAATCGGATACTCTGTCAGTACAATGAACCCACACATGGTCAGTAGGTAGAGCGAACGAAAAGATTCACTGAATATCTAAGTGTCTGACCAACGGTACAATGGTAGCAGTTGATGAATGATACAATGGTCTTAATATTAACCAAAACACTTCTGAAACTTTAACTACTTTCCTTTTCAAAAGTGATATGCAAGTCTGGGAGATAAAGTATTATTTGAGACAGAATAAATGCAAATGCAAATAGTGAAACAATGAACTAAAGGAATTCGCAGTTCCACTCATGAGATCTACCGTTAAGTAATAGCTGCTGAGCAGTCTAGGCTTGCGAGAGTAATATGCCTAATATGCTCCTGAGTTTAGTCTATACTGTTCTACTTGAATAGAGAAGATGACTATTATCTGTGTAATACCTTTTTGTTATTAAGACCAGATTTTCTCCTGAGCACCAACCCTTCAAGATAATTTCATTAGTCAGTTTTCACACAAGGAATGTACAGAGAAAACAAAAACTCTGACAAGAACTTGAAATCATGAGGTGGAGCCAAAGTGAATTCTCGACACAGAAGAGGAAATGTTTTGCACAGTAGCAGCTGTATAAGAATTCCTATAAATATATTGAAATATTTAGGGTTTCTTGTTAATTTCAAGGTGTAGTTTCAAAGTATTCTAGCATTATAAAAACGATTATTGTAGTTGCTTCGTCCAATCCATCCAAAACGCTAGACAACCTTTATAATGAAAATTTTCAACTCAACATCCATCCGTACTGCTTCGCGAATGTTTAAGCTAAGTTTTTATAGCTCATATTTCACATACATTTATCTACAACGCAATGGCTGAACACCTATGATGATGAGGGTAATCTTTACAACGTGTGTCCCAATATGTGTCTTAATTACCTTGTTCCAAAACGTTAGGTAAATAAAATTGTAATCCCCAAATTAAATGATATCTGAATTAGCCTCTTTGAGTGAAGAGATACTATCAGTATCATTAAACATTACCAATAGTCAGCAGTCCCAAATTCAGGAAGCAGAAGCCATCAAATCGATCCAAGTATTGACAGTAAGGAATACAGATTAGTAAAACACAGATACTAGTGGAGTAATTTTATTTTAAGCTTTCTCCACTATAGGTAACCTTCTAGTTCTACAGTATTTGTAGTTATACAGTTAGCGGGTTTGCTAGATGACAGTTTTCATCTAGAAGTTAATCAAGATTGAGTTACATGAAATAAAATTCATAAGAATTACAAACGTGCTTGGCATTCAGTATCATTGGATAAGGTCCTGTTGAATTACAAATTGTTATTTACAAGCTGAAATAGATTACATCTACAATACATCATCAAACAATACGTGAGTACTGTCTATTATGCAAAAAGTGAGGCGTAACTTAAAAAATAACAGATCGGAGAACTGGTTTCGATAAATGTCATTGCAATAATAAATCACAACATTCGCATATTTGCAATAATTTCTATTTACGAATAATACATCAATAACTTTGACTAATTATATGATAAATCAATCCTCGCTAACTCGCTGAAACCGGTAAAGTCGTGGTCTGTATGTTTTTAGACCTATTCTCAATGTGTGTTATACTAAACATAGTTTATAGAAGTAAATTCAACACTCAGCAGAGTATCATTTATTTAAGAATTTCGTACAAAATGGCAGAAGCTCGGTACTCCGAGGTACAAGAACCGCTGGGACAATTCAGTTGTTTACTATTAGTTAATCATTATTTTGCTATGCATACAAACAAAAAAAGATAATTATTTATATTCTTTGCTTCAAATTACTGCCAGGCAATCAACAATAAAGTGATTTGCCTACTGAATTACCATAAATTATAAATTAAACAGGCCAGAAAAGAAGACAATTAGTTTGATAACACTTTTCCGTTTTCTGAAATGTAAAGTACAAAATTTTGGTTTTATTCTACTAATATATAGCTTGAATCCAAAGATATGTAGCAAAGAACTATCTTATTTTTTCTTCTGACTTCTGAACCTTTATAGGTTATAATTGTATTGAGGTAGCAACTTACGTAGTGCCCTATATCACTGAGTTTGTTGGAAAGGAGAATAAAATCAGATTTAAAAGAAAAAAAATAATAATTACAGGTTATACAGTAACCAAGATAAGACATGTAAATACAAATCTACCTGTTATAATAGTAGCAAAATACCTCAATTCTCCATAATAGTTATCAATAACATCAGTAGATACATTTTAGTTGAACAACACTTTACGAAAGACATTAAATATAAAATTTGTAAAAGGTAATTAATAAAAATGTTGATTAAATGGTGAGTTTAAACATTCTTGAAATTGTAGAGGAGAATTTTGGCATGAACCCCAAAGAATCTAGTACAAATATGTTGAATTTATTGTTTCAAAGACATTATATATAAACTTAAAAGTTGAATAACTCAAACATAATACAAAACATATGGTGCTAATTTAATGCAACATGTACATTTTTATTGAAGTGTTGAAATATTACACGAGTTATATATTTTCAACTCAGAATTGTAGTTTATTAAATTTACTTCTTTATTTTTACACTCTTATAGAAATTCTCCTTTATTTCTGTCTTTAAAATTTCTAAACCTACTTTGTCTAGTACTTGTCTACTTTGTCTGCTTTGTCTTAAACCTACTTTGAACAGTCTACTTTGTCAGGAGTAACATTTACGATAGCCCTACTTTTTCTCGATATTTCACGTAAGTGATTGGCTGTTAGTTTCCAGCCTATATAATCCTAATTTCAGAGGTGAGCATAAGTAAATGCACATTTTTTTTGACTGCAATGCTGTTGGTTTTCGATTTTGCTTTCGCATCTACCAACAGTTTTATATCGAAAACCAAAACATGAAGAAAGGACAACCATTCACTCACTAGGCTATATTGTCTGCAAAGTATTGCCCATTTACTGGACGCGGTGGCTCAGTGGTAGAGCGTACACCTCTGGTGTATGGGGTCCCGGGTTCAAACCTTGTTCCCGCCAAGTGAACTTTGTGGTGGACAAACACCGTGTGTATGGATTTCTTCGGGGTTCTCTCGTTTCCTTCCACTTTCTTCATTCCACCATTTAATTCATTTGTCATCATTAGCATAGCCGACACTATCGTGGGACGTTAAACTAAAGATTTCATTTCCATTTAGGTGACCGCGGTGGTTCAGTGGTAGAGCGTTCAACTGCGGTGCATGGAGTCCTTGGTTCGATCCCAGCTCGCGCCAAGTTAATTTTGTAGTTGACAAACACCGTGTGCGTGGGTCCTCTTCTTTCTTACAGCTTTCTTCAGTCCACTATTTCATTAATTTCTCATCAACACCGTTTCCTTTAGCCCAGCTGGCATAGCGTGGGACGTAAAACTTGATTTCGTTTAATTTTTTTGCATTGTCTATTTACAAACTTTTATTTAAAATAGCTAATCCGGACTAAGTCATCTAAAATTTCACTGATTTGCAAATTTCAGTATCGTTTTCTTTGTCACACAACAAATTTTGGCTTGTTTGTTTTATTTCGACTAATTTGTTTCAACATTGAAACCATTTAACAAATGAACTCGAAGATTAACGTGCAATCCAAATAACGTAAACGCAGGCCGAGAAATTAATCCAGACCTCGTACACAAAAAGACTAAAACAATTGAGAACATATTATGAAATTATATATTTAAATAAAAGCACACACTTTCTTCGTGAGTAAACAACATGCAGAATAGTTACTGAGAAAACCTCAATCTGATGAAATTATCTGCAAAGTTAGTCTGAAACAGAGAGAAACTAAGCAAACTGTAAAATAATACTATTTTGTCAGGAATTATGGAATTATATGAATCATTCAAAACATTTATGTATGTGGAATTGTGTAGCAAGTAACATTAGTATTTCATTTTATGGGACAGCTTAATTCTGTTAACAAAATTTTAATCAATACGTGAGAATGTTTTAATTAGAACCACATTTTCTGGTTCAGAAAGTTACATTTAACAATATACTGTACTATAGTTAACGTAATAGGATTTGTAAGAGATTTCATGTGCATTGAAATATATTACACTCTATTAAATTCTAACTAAGCAGCGAATATTTGTAGGGGAAAAAAGCTCGAAGCGAGAATGAGTGTGTTTTCAAAATCAACGAAAACATCAATTGATTGCATTGTTGAAAGGTTATAAGAGAAAGTGAGATAGTTGTTCGTATTACTGGATTTAACCAAACACTATTGACCATTTTAGCATTGTACTCGTACGTACAACATTTGTTTAACATAAAAAATGAAGGTTTATTTTTATAAAGCTTTTCACTAATACTGGAAAACAATATAAATAATCTATACTAAAAAATAAAAAAATAAGCTAGTAAAAATGGTACATATCTTATTAGTGATCAACCTATGTATACTGAAACGTCACTCAAAAAAATTAAAATACTGTAAAGCTAAAGATAAATTAATTAATAGAATTATTTTATGCAATTGTGCGAAGAATTTGAACAGGTATCACTTATATGCAGATCATTGGTGGGCGAACAGCATATTCTTTATCGCATCAATAATTAGATCTCCTAACCGAAAATTTAATACTTTTGCAAGAAATTTGATACTTTTTTAGAAACGAAATATAATTTATTACCTGAAACAATCTTTCGTTAGCCACTTTCATAAAATGAAGAATAACATTGAAATACATTTTGATGTCAGCTACAGTCGATGGTGTATGAAGTAACAACAGTTTAGCTATTTTCTTTCCTGCAATTGTTACTCAAGGTTTGTGGTTTGTTTTCTCTTTGGAGCATAACATTTCTTTTAAATGTATCTTAAAAGTAAAATATACATTGGTAGTCAGCTTTTTTTAAAAAAAATAATAAGAACGAAATAATAACACTATTTTAAAATGTATAAAAGAGGCTCCAAAAATATCACATTCAATCACTATCGCCTAAGCCTAGCTCCACTAGCTTCAATTCAATTATGAAAAAATCGGTTTTCTATACTCTATATTTAATCATATAATTATCTGGTGCTGATGACCAAAGTTGAGATCATCAATTCCTTTTCCTAACAACAACATAGTGCAGTAAATTTAACCTATTCACCACAATACCAACTATAGTTAAGTTTGAATTTAGAGCATACTTAACTGTGGGATTTGTAGTTTTGCATATATTGAAGGATTGGTTTCTTTAGAGAATCTGCGAATTGGCTTGTTAACAATAACGCAGTCGAAGGAATATTGAAAGGGAGTTGTTCAGGGAAAACATTTAAATGTACCATCCTAGAATTCAAGGGATGGGATTGAGGTGAACTTTGAAAAAAAAAAAATATTCGAGATGGATGAACACAGTATTAGAATGTTAGAACTACCAATTGCAAAACAAAAATGCCACTTCCAATGTAAACAAAAATATGAATATACATAGGTTGAATGAAAGAAATGGCAACCCTGCACTCGTGTCAGAGCATCATGTCTCAGTACTACAAGAGTTTCATAACTGTTAAGAGAATGCGAGGTTATGAAGTGCGGCGAGTAATAATGGCTGTGTGTTATTCAGTCCAATCGGAAAACAACCATTAGGAAGAAATAGACGCACATGGAAGGACAATACTAAGACGAATTTCGCCGAAATAAAAATAGAAAGTTGAAACTAGATCCAGTTGCGTACGAAAAGAAGCCAATGAAAAGCTTTGTGAATGGGGTATTGAACCTTCGGGTTCTATAGGCCATAGAGTTAGTTTAGTTAGTTAGAAATTACATGATGTAAGAAAGTGTTTGAAACGTTTTGGAATAAAGATTAAAAATTAATGTGTAGGAAAAAATTGATATTGCAAGTTGCATGATACTAAAATTCTTAATAAAGAAATATTAGCTGGAAGAAAGAAGTTTTAACTGTTAAAGTAAGGAATTGACTGGACTGGGATTTACGCAGGTAACAACAGCATTACTCAGAAATCATACTGTAGGTAAAGCAAGAAGGTTGCTTTGGCTCATTACTTTCATTTAGGTTTAAGAGATTCTTTCTTGTTATAGGAAAGTTAGAGATACTTTGTATTTGCCAAATCAAGTTATGTATCGTTGATTCTGTGTTCGTAGCTACTAATATACCCACGAAATGCCACTATGAAGCTCAGCATCGATTTGCTTGGACATGGGTTGTTACAGAAAAAAACTTAAACTACATTGTCGACTTTTTTGTTCTGGAAGTGGTTTTGATGTTGTGTCTGCATTTGTGCTTTCCACGATGTTTTATTTTGAATGTTTCCTTTCTTTTGTTAAGTTTCGTATAACGCACCTTGTGTCCTTTAGGCTAAAAGAGACTTACAATTAATGAAAGAGAAATTATTTTACTTGTGCTCTCCAACTCAGAATCGAACCAGGACTATGACACAAGGAGTACACGTCTTAAGTGCATAATACACACAGTCATATTTTTAAAAGAACAGAACAGCCATCTCTTTTTAAAAGCCGTGTACTCTAAGACGCAGTTACAATTGAATGAATAGGATGTTGATTTTTTTTAGGACAATTAAGATCTTTATTTAAACTCAATGCATTTGAATTTATTATGTAGGTTATCATAACATAGACCCTTTTAAGTTCTGGCCTTTTTATTTTAGATAAATTATAGACATTTCGTCAAGTGGATACAGCATTATCCCTCAGGCTGGATGACCAAGATGTTTTGTAGAAGACAGTAGGAATTCCATTCCAGAACTACACGTGTATATTAATTATTGTAAAAATATGTTAGCATTTTTAGTTACTATTAGCTGAACCTGCGCTCTCTACCCAGTGCATCATTCATATATGAACATAAATCTCCTTGTTATTCCTCACATCTCTACATGTCCCTTTACAGACACAAGTGAATGACGTCTTGATAAAAATTGGCAAGAGATACCATAAAGGGGAGATTTTTTGATTACTTTTTCAACATTTCGCACCGTTTGCAACATTGAGCCTACTTCCGGTTGGAGTTTTTAATTCATATATGACCAGTGTTTTCTTTCTTCTTGCATGCAATATGTAATAAGCAAATACACACACAATTAATTATAATGTCAGTGATATATATGGTGTTCATTGTTCAAAACACTCCTAACAATTAAGATTAAACTTACCTCGTTAGAGTAGAGAAATGGTTATCCTTCGTTTTTTATCATTTGGCCATGTATGGAATCCGCATATACAATTATATTGTGTTGGAATGTATAATGCGTAGGATATGATTCTTTAGTTTTTTCTAATTTCAACACTTCCAGTGTACCCGTAAAAATGTAATGAGGAAATAATGGCCATGTTTTCTTTTTAAATATTCAATTAGAACTGGACAATCTACATAAAATTTGCAAACGATCAGTGACAACGTCATCTTTCTAGAGCCTGTAGTTTCCAAGATCTCATTGTCGAAAGGATTGGCCACAAACATATAAACGTCCACAAACGTAAAGTTTAAAAGAACTCCAAAGATGACAGCACAATCTATTTGCATTGCTTTTGGAAAAGGCTTATTAAAATACAAAGGCTTTGAACAATAATTTAAACAAATAAATTTTATAAAAAAGTCCTATTTAAATATATTTTTTAGAAGTACACATACTATATAAAATATTTGTCTTTGTTAAACGTGAAATCACAAATAACCGTAAATGAAATGTTTGAAATCCAAAGTTATACGTTGGATGGAGGTCAGGCGCTTTTGTTGCTATTGTAGCATTTTAATAGATAGATTGTCTTAAGCTTTGGTACTGTTGATCGAGCTTTTCCCCGTCAAGAAAAATATGTTTTCTGCAAGGCGTGCTTTAACCATTTAAAACAGCTTTTAGACTTAATTTCCACAACTATAATGTTGTAATAAATCTCTAAGAATGTAATTATGAAAGTAAAATTTTAAATACTAGTGCCACCGTTTAGATTATCGTTTCTTCAATTTTCTTTACCATCATAGTTGAATTCCCTTACTGATTAAATAATGAATCTAATTAATGCGAACAGAGCTACAGGCAGTAGTGCAGTCGTAAAACAATAACATCAGGGCGCTAAGCATGAAACAGAAACTACTACTACTGCCAATAATAATACTGATAATTATTACAAAATAAAACACAAATTAACATTGACATATGATCCTCTTGCTCAGTGACTTGAAATTGTTTTATTAATAACAATATTTAATTTGTTAATAATAATCATTTGGACTCATTGCATGATAAAACTTGATTAATTGTTTACCTGTTCATAAGCTGTTGATGTTGTCACTGACAAATTTCTTTGCAGATGAAAAATGGGAAAACGAGCTCCCTCGTGGATAAGCGGTTACCGTACACACCTTTGAGAGCAGGGTTCGATTCCTATCGGGAGCTCACGTGGTTTGGATTCCACGTTAAACTTTAGGTTCACGTCTCATGTAATCTGATGCTGAACGGGGAACTAAAATAAATCAAATTAATCAAAGAATTGGAAAAGAACTGTTACAAGTATAGGCGTACTAAAGCATATTTCGGAACAGGATCTTAAAACAGGAAAAAATATGTGTAAACAGAACAGGTCTTTTAACTAACTTATTAAATTAACTTACTAGCTTCACGGATCTACCTATATATCTAAAAATTTATTTCCCATTATTGTACAGAATACTTTAAAACAACTTTAGTGTATGAGAAATGATGTAAATGTAACATTGTGCAAAGAAATGTTTATTAGTATAATACAATTATTCCGAAACACTTGTCATCCTAAGAAGGTTAGGCTAGATTAGATTAAGCTAACCCTCCGTTGATAACATATACACAGGTGGATGGTAACATAGGGTTACTGATAACACCAACACCATAAGTGCATATTCTGTTAAAAAGAAGTACACTCATGTCCAAAATTATTGCCGCATGTCTATAAATATGTTGTTCTAGGAATATAATTTGATAAAGAATTCGCCCAGTATTTCTTAAAATGTTAGTATGTGTATAATCTGCAAAGACATGTATGTGGCAAATTTCATGTCAAAAGAGCAGTAAATAAGAACAATAAAACGAAAATAGAACATTCTTGTCCATTTAGCAACATTTTGTTTTGCTCATTATAATTTTCGTATTTATAATTCTTTTCCTGTGAAATTAACTACAAATATACATTTCCCGATTATACACATGGTATCAGTATTAAAAGTACACTGTAAAATCATTATCAAGTTATATTCTTACAAGAAGGGCAGTTATAGATATGTGACAATAATTTTGCACATTAGTGTACATGCACAATAACACGAACAGTTGTTCTTGTCTTTCTTTGTGGACCAAGTGTGTCAGGTTCTATCTTTTTACGATATTGTCTGAATGATTGCTTACTTCAGCCTCTGAATCTGATACCTGTATTTCCGCACTGACTCAATATACACTTCAATATTGTCCTGTTGATTTCTAGAAACGCCGTCAATCAGTGTTTCTTCCAGACCTGTTTTTAGGGGTACTGCCCCCCTGGAGCTCTGAGAGTGACCCTGGAGTAGATTAAAATAATACGTTTATAATATAATAATAAATAGAATAGTATCAGCAGTGCCCCTTGGAATATTATTTCTGAAAGAAACACTGCTCAGAATCTCCCACTCAGAAAAATAGGTTTTTCAAAGTCAAGATCGAATACGATCAAACTGCAATTATACATAAAGGTGTTTATGATTTTATTTAAAAAGTTTACGAATGCGAATGGTAACAGATAGTAGCCAGTCATCCCGACACTCTCAAAATTCACTAAAGAAATGTGATATGAACGAAGAACACTATGATACGATAATAAAAACTACTGTTTACATGAAGGCGCACAGATCTGAAAATAGTATTTCTAGTATTAAAGAACAGAATAATCCGATACGGAATACGCATCACACCTGTTACCGAATCTTCTCATGTTTACTTCTGTGAGACATAAACTTCCAGGGATTGGTGAAAAGCTCTGTAAAGCAATATAGTATGAAAAGCAATTAGCAAAACACTATTGGGTAGTGCACACTTTGTTCAGGTGGTGCAGGTATCAAATTGAAATTCAATAAATTCCTTGCTTTATGCAAACTTGGTGGATAATGTTAACTCTGTCCACATAAATCCTGAATTACACGGTCTCCGTGTATTACACGTACATCTAACGGTGTTGATATTTGTTCTCAATTTGTTTGAAGTAGCTTTCAGACATGATTGTGAGTTTGTCGTTAAATAAGAATGATTGAAGTGGAGTGGGAGTGAGAGTTGAAACAAATGACAAATTTCTATTTCATGTTGCCTGCAGGGAAAAAGAGAAAGGAGATTTAGCTAGTAAATGAGTGCATAGCGAAATTCCATACGATGTTGTTCTATAATATGTGACGGTAGTATCAAGCTAAACCAGCTGCTGAAACCCTATTCTCTTCTTCTTCTTTGCACTCTGTTCCTCTGGCTTTGGTGAGTTATAATCCGAAATGCACAAAATATTCATGTGAAATGGTTAGCTTCTTCAGTTCTAGAATGTGAGCGTTTCTGTTTGTGTCTAGGAAGCAATTTAGTTTCAAGCCTTGACTCCTTCCGGGACCAACCCCTTTTACCAGTGAAAAATGAACGCTTTCGTGGAAAATTCATAGACACTGCTGCAATTACTCTACAGACTCAAGTAAGGCCCTTTTACACGTTTCATAAATAACACACACTGGTTTCATTCATAGTTTATATTTTCCCTAATACTTAGTTTCAACTGTAATCAAGCAAATCAAATAAATGGAATTATTAACTTCCTTTCTTTAAAGTCAAGTAAATCAAAATAAATGATATTGTTCACTTTCTTTCTTCCTTGTCTTCCAAATCAAGTAAAATAATTGAAATTATATTTGAAACTTACTTTCTTTCTTTCTATTTTAACCATATCAGATCAAATTAGTTATATGATTTATCTTCTTTCTTTCTTTCTCAAATAAAGCAAATCAAACAATATTATTGACTCTTCCAGTTTTAACAATAGGTAATATTATCGATGATTTTCTTTCTATCTTTAGGTCATTCAAATCAAATAAATATTTTTTTATTTTCTCCCTAGCTTTAAATCATGAAAATCAAATAAATATTAATAATAACATTTTAAAATATGTCGTATATCTTTTCAAAATCAAGTAAAGGAAATAAATAATATTATTGACTTTCTTCCTTTCTTTTTTAAATCATCTCGACTATCTTTAATTTAAATTAAATCAAGTAAATCAAATATATAGTATTCGCTTTTTTCCTTTCTTTTTTAAATCAAGTAAATTAAATAATTTGTAGTGTCGACTATCTTCATTTTATATTAAATCAAGTAAACCAAATACAACAACTTCCTTTCTTTCTTAAATCAAACAAATCAAATAAATAGTATTATTGACTGTTTTTCATTTTTTTCATATCAAGTGAATTAAATATATATGTTATCGCTATCTTCTTCTCTTATATCAAGCAAATATCTTTTAAAATCAAGTAAATTAAATAAATTATATTATTGATAATCTTCCTTTCTTTTTCAAATCAAGCAAATTAAATAAATTGTGGTCGCATCTATCTTCCTTTCTTATATTAAATCAAAGTTAACCAAATACGACAAATAATATTGATTACCTTCCTTACCTTCTTATATCAAACAAGTCAAATAAATAGTATTATTGACATTTTCTATTTTTCATACCAAGTGAATTAAATAAATATGTTATTGCTATTTTATTCTCTTATATCGAACAAATCAACTTAATTACACTATTGACTTATTAATATGTTGTTTGCTTATCAGGCTTATACTTATAACGTTTTTTTTTTTTTTGAAAATAGTCAGAAGAGAGATAAGCAACTTTGAAATTGCATACTACTACATTTCACAGAGCACATCTTGTTATGATTGATTGTATATTAGAATAACTCCTCTAAAAACTTGATTCCTGTATAAACTTCTTATCTTATTTTTGTTTCAAGTGAATTAAAATTTTACCAGAAGAATTCATTGATTTCATGCCTAACTACGACTTCCTTGAATGAATTTGCAAATATTTAACTTAGGAAATTGTTATTCATACCCTAGTAAACTTAGATTCACGGTTAGTACCTCATTATTTATAAAATTATTCAATTTAACTAATAGTTCCATACACATGTATCACGATTTATAAATTCTTTAGAAAGACGGAAATTTTTAGCGAAATTTTCTAGAAAATTGTGCTTTCAAAAACATTCTGGTGCTCCAGTTTCCAATATCTTTACCAAAGTTACTCGAAATACACTACATATGCTAAGCTATATATTTTCATTGTAACATGGTTAGTGAGTATGAAGATAAAACGGTTGTAACGGACCGTTTCAGCCGATCCGTTTACAGAATAATGTTTCAGAATAATTTTGTAATGTGCACTTTTATTTCAAATTTCAAATGTCTACTGATTTATGTTTATTTTATTATTTGGTATTTGCCGAGATTATCTCAATCTGTACTTCTTTATTTTCATGTATTGTTTATTAATTATCTTATGTATAATGAAGCTCATATTCCATTTTTAGTAATATCTCTAGTAATAGGCTATGATATTCCCGATCTGTACCTAGAATACTGCACAATGCACTTTCTAGCAAATATAAATTATCTTTGAAAATTTTGTAACTAAGATGGAAAAATGGTAGCGTGATATACATTGTGTCGTCGTCGTTAAAAAGGGTAACGACAAATTATTCTGAAACTAATCTTGTTTAATATTTTGGCTTGGGGAATGTCCATGGAAATGATGAATCTGTAAAATATATTTATCTCGGAATCCTAAAATTGACATTAGCTGTTCAAAGCGGACCGGATGTGTTTTTCTTTTGATGTCATTGAACCAAGTAAGTTGTTCATAATATTTGTTGCACAAAATGAGTCCTGAAGATATCATGATCATCTTACGTTCTTTAACATTGGGTTTGAGCAAAAGTAATAATCACGATTGATTGATATTCTGTTTATTGGTCATAACACAAAATCTGACCTACAATTTTGTTTAGTAAAATGGAACTGGAATTTGACTATTACAAGCATATGTGCATTTGTATGTTCTTCGATATTTACTATAAATGTTTTTAATATATTGATATTATATTTAGTTACTACTTCGACAAATAATGGAAGTAGTTATTTCATCTAGCATTTTGAAGTTTTGTCAAATGTCCAATGAGCAAGTGAGTGTCAATAATTGCAGAGCTGAGATAATGTAGTTTACAACTCGAAATAAGATATGTAGTTGTAATTCATTATTAATTGCATTAATTTCCAGGTCTCATTGAACATTTTAAGGTTGTTATGTATCTACAACTAACTTAAGATAAATGGGCCATGAAGCTACTATTTACATCTGGAGATTTAAGTTGTCTTTTATTTGTATTTAGTATAACTTATCTATTTGTACGTTATATATCTGATTTACAGACTACATCCGATTATCCACTTCTTTCCGACGGCCACACCATCGTAGTTCCGAACCTGCAATCTCGATACAGTCCTGAATCTAAAGACAGTTTGTTGTCCAAACAGTAGATCAGGACAAAATAACTAAGCTAGTTACATCTTTCAGCCGGCTTCTACATGGGGAACAGAAGGGTGTTTCACATCACGGTTTTATTGAACCAAGAAAAACGGTGATCATAGCTATATTACTTGTGAAAAAAGTGAACGAGCGATCGTGAGAGAGTGAGAGAGGGTGAGTTTTCACACATAAACAGTAGCACGTACCTTCATAAGTAAAACCACTAACAGAAAGTACTTACAAAATAATTTGCCTAAGTACCCCATCGATAGTCATTAATAACCATTAACAAATATACTATCGAAACGTTACACTGTATATATCTTTCGTGTGAAAAGTATATACCTTGTTTACAGTTATACTAAGCTAACATTGTGTCTACAAGGTCAGAAAAGCACGGTTTAATGACCAAAAAAAAAAAAAAAAAAAAAAAATGAACTTCTATCTCGATTTTCAATACTGCTGAAAACTCTGACACCTAATTTGCTCTTCCTGATTGTTACATACACTTTCCAAAATGTAATGGATAATTTCTCATCATTTGCAGGTATACCGTGTGACTGAACATTTTTTGTAGGTAAATGTTACAGTGCATTCGCTTTCATTTCACATCTCGCTGGGTACGCTAATTCATTAAAGCTTTCATTTAGATTTCTCATTATGTTCGGATGTTAATTCCAATTGATTAACAAAAAGTTTTCCTAATCATTTTTGTGGTTTTTCGTTAAGTATGGTTATATAATTTTCACCTTGTAGGTTGAATATTAAAGTGATAAATGGTTTATATTTGTGACACATATGATCGCAGTTACATTCATAGTTGATATTTTATTAAAACGTAACTAATTTGATTTATGTTTTAAAATTACATTGACGCTATGTGTCCATTAAAAACGGTTTAATGCCTTTTTGATGACATTACTGTTGTTATAAGGTTATTATAATTGTACAATATAAGTGCTTTGGAATGTTTGAATGTTCTGATATTTAAATCTGAAACATATCATTAATACACAACATGATATCAAGTCATTGCAACGCTTGAAAATATTATTATTAGTCCTCCGAACAACAATGTGTATAGGAGCTACATCGTCGCTGTAATGGTTAGCATATGTGTCTTTAGTGTGGGAGACTCGAGTTCAATCCCCAATCGGAGCTCATGTGGTTTGGAAACAGAAACTAAATTCTAACCCAAGGAACTAATATACTATGGAAATTGGATGGAATATGAATGTATGGAAATTGTTTTAGAACTGGTATAATCTTCCAGCTTTCTGCTGGCAGTTTTCGGGAATAAAACGGTTAGATATAGTGAGGAACATTTTTTAATATGAAATCTACTTTGGATAATTTGTCTATATATCCTCCTTTACATATTATTGCAATGCGAAATCTTTATATATAGAAATGAAAGTGATTATGTTCGTGACTTCATAGCTCATGAACTATCCAACCGATCTCGATCAAATTTTCAATATGGATGTATGGATGAGGTTCGGGCATGGAATAGTTTTATTTCATTTTGACGGTACAATGTAGGGAAGGGAGGGAAAGATACATAAAAATAAATAAAACTTAGTATCTCGTGAACCACAAGACGGATCTCGATCGAATTTACAACAGAGATGAGGTTCGGACCTTGGGTGTTTTTTTTATCATTTTTTTGACTGTACAACTTAGGGGAGGATGACGAGGGAGACATTTAAAAATGATCAAAAATGAGTGATATTAGTGTCAAATTCATAGTTTTTGGAGCCGCAAAGATGAACAGTGACACTTTCAATGCTGTTTAAATCCAAATTCAGTTCCTTATGTCCAAAATGAAACGTATTCTCCCCTTACGAAGAATTTGCATTCTGCTACTTATAGAATAAAATAATATATTTGGTTTCAACTTTGAACACCATACAGCAAAACTGGTCAGGTAGTATGGAAAAAGTTTTTATTTTTTTTAAATATGGTTCCAGTATCCCAAGAATATATTCTCCTTTTCGTTTTACCACTTCTGATTTCAGTGTTGAATTTTCATAGATAGAAATAGAAGGAAAGAGGAGAGAAAGAGAGACAGAGAGAGAGAGAGAGAGAGAGAGAGAGAGAGAGAATAAGAGATGTCGAGAAATATAAACTTTTAAGGTAGATGTACGAAGAATATATTTCGTCTCCACCATTTAACGCTTCTAGTTTCATTATTGGATTTCCATTGAGACAAGTTAATAAGAGATAGCTATAAATATTCCTCTTAAGTAGGTTCAACGTTTCACGAGTAGATTTCACTTCCATCATTATTGAGACCTGAAGTTGCATGTAATTACCATTTTTGGTTTCAGTAGTGGATCTCCGGGTCTCCGAAGAGCAAAATTGGTAAAGAATATTGATATATAGTTTGTGATAAGGAGTCATGGAGTATATTACGTGACAGCAGCAATCAGTTGACGAAGATTGCTTTTAATGAGGTAAAGGGAGCTGGTAGAATTGAAACTTGGACATAAGTAATCATTTCCAGAGTGTAAGTTAGGTTGACCATGGACCTACAAAACAATGTGTTGTAGCAATCTCAGTGACAACATTTTGTATTAGTTTCTGTGGATCCATCTGTACAATGCGAATAAACTGATTACAGTTGGGTCAGTTTTAGACCACTTAAATTTATTTCATTCATACAAAACATTACGATCTGTTTCCTGATTAATATAGCTATGATCAACATTTACCTTATCTACACTTTCACTTGAATCAGTATTGTGATCCCACGATTATAGTTATCATCATCACAAATGATATCATCAGTATTACTTTCGAGAAGTGGTGAACAAATTTATTCTTTCTTCTTTCCTCTTGACAGTGAAAAATTTACAAAAGAAAATGTTCGTGATTGAAAAATGCAATCACATACTTTACAAAATATATTGGTCCTCAGGACACAATGTTAAAACACCGGCGTAGTAACTAGATTTTTGATTGCTATCAAAAAAAATCACATCTTGATTTCCTTAGTATGTATCTAAAGGGGGTATTTCCCCCTGATTTTTGAATACGTTTTTATATACGCTTTACAGAAACCATATCCACAGTCCTGAATGTCAGATGTATCTTTGAATAGATCAAAGGCGAGTATGAACCTGAACAGAATAGCTATTCCATTCTTCTCTACTGATAGTTTTATATTTAGAAAATACTGAGAATATGCCAACACTATGCATCTCGAGCACACGTAACCACATAGCGACAATATCTTGAGTACGCAAAAATGGATGAAGACATATAGAAGTCAAATTAATGTCTTCATAGACTTTCAGAACAACCGGTTCTTTGGTCAAAGCATATTCCTGGATAGAGCGATTGGTTAGTTGAAGATCAGAGTGCCTTTCCACCAGGCTCTGTGAGACATGGACATACAATACAAAATGGGGTTGAAATTACCGTAATGAGATCAAAAATCAAGGTTCTCGTACTGGGAATCGTTCCCGGGATGCTGTGCGTCAGAGTTACGTATAGTAGTCTTTGGCCCAGCGACGAAGGTTGGGGAGATAAACATTAATTAACCTAACCTATTGTTGCTGAATACTGATTAAACCACTGCAAAAGTGAAAAATGCCTCGTTTTAGTCTGGTTGAAGCTCTAACCTATCCATTGCAAAAAGTATACCTGAAGAAATGTCAGAAATGAAGTCATTCGAAGCGTGGTACTGAATACATTAGCTTCACTAAGTGCCAATGCCATCCAGATTTACCTTTACGCAGGTGATATATCTCATGAGGAATTTGCTAAAATAAGACGTTTATCCTTTATTTGCAGAGTAGGAGGAGCGGTAATATAATGGAGAATTATTTCTATAATGAAGCTTACTTTCGCTACTTAGTTTAACGAAATTAGTCTAACATTGAACTCTTCAACTTCGTTGGTGTTATTTTTCTTGTGTGCTTGTGAAGAAGTTATTTTAATAAACAAAGATAATCAAGTTGGTAGTGAGTAATTAAAACATATAAGTTATAGCAGTTTATATTTAGAGCTATGGAAGAGCTAGAAGTAAGATCTTAAGTGCATAATTACTCTATTTATTTGATACCAAATATGGATTCTAAGAGTTTCTCAGTCACGCACTGGCAATCAATAGAATATTTTAATATAAAAATAGAATAAACAAGAATCCTTTTACCATTATTACTCATTTTCTTTAAATCATAATCTTTTTTTTAATGTCTAATTTCCATGGCATGTTCCCTCTCCCTGATTAAACACTCAGAAAATTAAATTAAATTGAATTAAAATTAGAAAATTAATTAAACAATGTTTCAGTGACTAACATTTAGTTACTTTAATTACAAATATAAAAACAAACATACATATTCGCCCATGCACACCCCTCCACATAAAATATATATATATATATATATATATATATATATATATATATATATATATATATATATATATATATATATATATAAAAGTTTATGTTCCATCAGATGACAGTTCATTTATTGCATTATATTTATAGTTTCATTTTAAATTTGCATTAATTTCATTATATGTTTGGTATTTGTTAGTATATATATATATATATATATATATATATATATATATATATATATATATATATATATATATATATATAATACTTACACCTGTACAAATTATATTATCCTGTTAATGACGCGAATGCAATTTTCATTCCTAATATTCCTCTAAAAGTAATTATATTATGTTTTTGAATACCACAGCGAATGTGCAATCAACAAGTATTTATTTTACTCAAATAAACATAATGCATGGTTGTATTTTCCTCTTAAAATTATTAACTTGATTAAAAAGTACATAAGTAAACATTGCAACAAATGTCATGTAGATGAATTGTAAGCATATCTTTGGTACAACTGCTCTCAAATTTGATCTGTGATCAAACCTTGTAAGTACTATTATCTTCTGGGGCCTGTGTATAATGCGTAAGCTATATTGGAAACAATAATGGCTTGCGCCTTGTAAATTTTTTATTTTCAATTTATGGCCGTTAATAAAATGGATTTTAAATAATACTTATGTGTTCTTTCTGTTAAAAGTAAATCTATATACGAGGTCTATAGAGAAAATAATGAACTTTCTAAGTTCAAAATGTTAGTTAACTTTTGTGAAAGTTATTCATGCTTATTTTCTTCTAAATAGTTTCCTTCACCATTAAACTTTAGCTGGCATACCCCTAGGGACTCAATGCATATTTTATATCTCACCTTTCGATTCATAATTATCTTCTCCGAACTACGCTTTCATGTAAATTCCTCATTCTCAGCTTGCTTTCATACAGCATCAAGAGGGAGCCTGATCTTGCCAGTCTCTGTGGCGTTGTTAACACAGCATTCTCAAGACCAACATATATATTTTGTAAGTAGGTGATTTCATTCTTTAATCATAAACATTTTCTTTTATATTTTTTCACTGTCAAGGGCAATGAGGGAGGAATATATTTTCCCGGTGTTGCTAACATTGCGTCCTCAGGACCAAAATATTTTGTAAACTATCTGATCGCACTTTTCAATCATAAACATTTTATTTTATATTTTTTTTTCAATGTCAAGGACAATGAAGGAAGAATAAATTTGCCCAGTGTTGTTAACATTGCGTAATCAGGATCAATATATTTTCTAAAGTATGTGATTGCGTTTTTCAATCATAAACATTTTCTTTTGTAAATGTTTTTCACTGTCAAGGACAATGAAGGAAGAATAAATTTGCCCGGTGTTTTAACATTGTGTCCTCAGGACCAATATATTTTGTAAAGTATGTGATTGCATTTTTCAATCATAAAATTTTATTTTATATTTTTTTTTTCACTGTCAAGGACAATAAAGGAAAAATAAATTTGCCCGGTGTTGTTAACGTTGCGTCCTCCGGACCAAAAATTTTCTAAACTATCTGATTGCATTTTTGAATCATAAACATTTTCTTTTATATTTTTTTAATGTGAAGGACAATGAAGGAAGAATAAATTTGACAGGTGTTGTTAACATTTCTTAATCAGGACCAATATATTTTGTAAATTATGTGATTGCATTTTTCAATCATAAATATTTTCTTTTGTAAATTTTTTCACTGTCAAAGACAACAAAGCAAGAATAAATTTGAACAGTGTTTTTAACATTGTGTCCTGAGGACCAATATATTTTGTAAAGTATGTGATTGCATTTTTCAATCACGAACATTTTCTTTTGTAAATTTTTCACTGTCAAGAGGAAAGAAGAAAGAATAAATTTGTTCACCACTTCTCGAAAGTAATACTGATGATATCATTTGTGATGATGATAACTATAATCGTGGGATCACAATACTGATTCAAGTGAAAGTGTAGATGAGGTAAATGTTGATCATAGCTATATTAATCAGGAAACAGATCGTAATGTTTTGTATGAATGAAATAAATTTAAGTGGTCTAAAACTGACCCAACTGTAATCAGTTTATTCGCATTGTACAGATGGATCCACAGAAACTAATACAAAATGTTGTCACTGAGATTGCTACAACACATTGTTTTGTAGGTCCATGGTCAACCTAACTTACACTCTGGAAATGATTACTTATGTCCAAGTTTCAATTCTACCAGCTCCCTTTACCTCATTAAAAGCAGTCTTCGTCAACTGATTGCTGCTGTCACGTAATATACTCCATGACTCCTTATCACAAACTATATATCAATATTCTTTACCAATTTTGCTCTTCGGAGACCCGGAGATCCACTACTGAAACCAAAAATGGTAATTACATGCAACTTCAGGTCTCAATAATGATGGAAGTGAAATCTACTCGTGAAACGTTGAACCTACTTAAGAGGAATATTTATAGCTATCTCTTATTAACTTGTCTCAATGGAAATCCAATAATGAAACTAGAATCGTTAAATGGTGGAGACGAAATATATTCTTCGTACATCTACCTTAAAAGTTTATATTTCTCGACATCTCTTATTCTCTCTCTCTCTCTCTCTCTCTCTCTGTCTCTCTTTCTCTCCTCTTTCCTTCTATTTCTATCTATGAAAATTCAACACTGAAATCAGAAGTGGTAAAACGAAAAGGAGAATATATTCTTGGGATACTGAAACCATATTTTAAAAAAAACTTTTTCCATACTACCTGACCAGTTTTGCTGTATGGTGTTCAAAGTTGAAACCAAATATATTATTTTATTCTATAAGTAGCAGAATGCAAATTCTTCGTAAGGAGAGAATACGTTTCATCTTGGACATAAGGAACTGAATTTGGATTTAAACAGCATTGAAAGTGTCACTGTTCATCTTTGCGGCTCCAAAAACTATGAATTTGACACTAATATCACTCATTTTTGATCATTTTTAAATGTCTCCCTCGTCATCCTCCCCTAAGTTGTACAGTCAAAAAAAATGATTAAAAAAAACACCCAAGGTCCGAACCTCATCTCTGTTGTAAATTCGATCGAGATCCGTCTTGTGGTTCACGAGATACTAAGTTTTATTTATTTTTATGTATCTTTCCCTCCCTTCCCTACATTGTACCGTCAAAATGAAATAAAACTATTCCATGCCCGAACCTCATCCATACATCCATATTGAAAATTTGATCGAGATCGGTTGGATAGTTCATGAGCTATGAAGTCACGAACATAATCACTTTCATTTCTATATATAAAGATTTCGCATTGCAATAATATGTAAAGGAGGATATATAGACAAATTATCCAAAGTAGATTTCATATTAAAAAATGTTCCTCACTATATCTAACCGTTTTATTCCCGAAAACTGCCAGCAGAAAGCTGGAAGATTATACCAGTTCTAAAACAATTTCCATACATTCATATTCCATCCAATTTCCATAGTATATTAGTTCCTTGGGTTAGAAAGTAAGTGGTTCATGTAGAAAGTTATCATAATTTTAATATTTCACACTCCTTTGTATCATTTTGTAATTTTCCAAAATTTGCCAACAGAAATTATAATCAAGTCTTTAGCCAGAGCTATATCATCCAAATTTTCGTCTCTTCTGAAACAAACTTAAAAAAAATAAAACAGTAAAAGAAACAAGAGACGTATGCATGCGAACGTAAAGGGTTTTTCAGCTTTTAACCTCCCCTTAAACTTCATTTTATGAAAAAATAAAATAATAATAATTACCACATTAAGATCCAAATACAAAAATCCTGAATCATACGTAGTTGGAAACTTGAATATCCCTTGATCAAATTTTGCGTACACCACTGGAGATGAAATTATACCAGGTTCGGATCCAAGGGGGGCGATCGGGGTGATGTCTATATCGCCCCCCTAGAAGAGGAAACTTTCTTATTTTATATATATAAATAAAACCCATCCTAAAGTTTGGAGCCCTTAAAAGTAGCAGTATGACAACCCACCGTCCCCCCCATGAAGTCGGTCCTGGATCCGCCCCTGAATTATACTATTGGTAACTTTATGTTTAACAAAAACAAAATATTGGGTTGATGCATAAGTTCGTGCGGTATTCTTTTGAGTAAGCAACAAAACAGCGTGAAGCGATTGTTTACCGTTACTTCATTGTTTTACCATGGTTTGGAGTTTGTGTGTTGTGAAACACAAGTTATTTTGATTGCGAACGTTTTATTGTATGTATTTCAGACAAATTTATATGTAATGTCAAGTTGAGAAAAGTGATCATTTCCGTCACATTTTACTCTTCGAGTTTAACCGAGAATCCAGTGCAACAGAAGCTGCGAGAACAATTTGTGCAGTGTACGGGAATGAATAAATTGCAGAAAGAACAGCACAGAAAAGCTTCTCTTGACTAATGGCTAACAGATTTCTTCCACTCAAAACCAAAACAGTTCTACAGGCGAGGCATTGAACTGCTACCTGAACGTTGGCAGAAAGTCATAGATAGTGGAGGTGAATACATCACTGAGTGATTATGAGTTAATGTGAATGACAGTAAAATCTATGCAATGTATTGTTACACTCATAGAATATGTTAATGTAATGTCTATATTGTATCTGTATTTGAATTAACATAACAGCAGAATAAAAATCAAATATAAAACATAAGACCCGCAAGAGCTTATGCATCGACCCAATAGATCAATTTTTATACTACAATCTGAGATTTAGTGATAGTCTTCACTAAAACATATCTGTGTACGTGCACACTCGTTATCCGTCAGTATCGTCAGATAACAAGAAACATAAAAGTACTAGTGTGATATGTGATCTTAAAAGAAACATTAAAACGAGTTCCAATAAAAATGTTCCCAAAGTCTGTTGTTCATATATGACCCCCTTGTACAACAAGAGTTAACAAACCAATGGCTTCTTCGTTGTAAACCCAAAGAATTTCCATACTGTGCAAAACGAACATTATCATGGGTATTCTACCATTACTAACATATTGCTTGCCTCAAACTGAGATGCTTATATGAATCACAATCCATATATTGTCTTTTCGTCTTTATTTTGAAATTTTGTTTTACCATTTCTAGATATCGAATCAAATACTGTATTTGTTATATATATTGCAAGGTTCTACACGTGCTCCCAACACTATGTGCTGGTTGTAAACAGACTTCAGACTACAACCACGAAAACGACGCAGACAACCATCGACGAATGACGAAGATTCAAGTAGTCAGCAACATTCCTGAATAAAAGGAGCCAGAACACCGCAGAAAGCATCAATCTCCAACGCCTGGTCTCTGGGTTCTTCGCTCCCTTTCTAGAATGCCTCGTCTCTGAAAGATACCTACCTGTACCTTGGGCGCATAAGCCTAGGTTCATGTCGTCCTAGGAAGTTTGTCATTGGAATGCTACAAATTCACCAACAAGCAATCAAGATATCTAGACGAACTTATATTTTATCTGTCATATTTATTACTACTGTATATAACAAATTTTTATAAGGAAAGGTGATTGGGAAAGTCCAAATTTCCATGTGCCACTTTTTAGATCTAAACTTTTATAATATTTACCCTTATTATAGCTTTTGTATACAATTGACAAATGTCTTATCCAACCAGCTTTTATATTCCAATACTTAGGCCATAACAATAAATGCGATGGGAGGCCGGCTAACGAAATCTCAAATCTTTATGAATCTCTATTCTATTCAGTCTAAATCTAAAAATAAGGAAAGAAAAGGGTCTGAATTCCAATCTTCTTCTCTGAATACAACCTCGTAACATGATACATGTTTCATCTGAAATAAATGAGCAGTTAGGATTACTATCTAACTTATATTATTATTTTTACCTTTTGTGTATTTCCCTTATTCAGTTTCAAGTTTTTCTATTGAAATATTATAAAGCAAACAAACATTGGTTAATAAAATTAGTAATTAGTAAAATAAAATTAATAAAATAATTAGTAAAAAAATCGTATCTTATTACTTACTCTTAATTAGAACTTTAATTAATATGCTTTGCAAATGAAACCAAAGGCAGATGATTAGTGTAAACCCTATTGTTGTTTATTTCTTTCAGTTTTATAAATTGAAAAATAAGCTATAACATCCTTAAGTCCTCAGGCAAAAGCTTTTTTTTTTCAAATCTTTGTATAAAGTAGTCTCAAAGAGAAATTGTAACAAAAACTGGCTTTATTAAAGAGTATAAAACAAGCATTATTACGTACATATATCTATCATTAATAATCTTTTCTAATGTTTGTTCAAAATGAAAAAAAAAATCAAGAAAGTAAAATTTACTTTGATATCGTTATATTTCTGATATATTATATGGAATATTAGAAATGTTATAATTAGTTTTTCAACTCTGAAACTGAAGGGATTGGTTTTATTTTATGTTGTATTAGATTTTGATTGATTGATTACTGGGTATTTAATAAGGACATCAGTAGTGAGGCTATTTGTCTCTGTCATGAAATACGCAGAAATAAAATTTGTAAACTCTTCTTTCTGCGTACGATTTCATGGAAGCCAATGTCAAGGAAATAAATAAATGTGTGAATAGATTAGTATTTTCAAAGTTTTGGGTTTCAAATGTAATCATAATTAACACTATTATCATCATAATCATATTTGTTGTATTAATCAATATCAACATTATCATTGTCATTTTGTTGTTACCATATTATCATCATCACCAACATTAAAGTCATTATATTATTATCTTTATTGCCATAATTGAAATAATCATTATCTTTATTGTATTTATTCTCGATATCCGTGCTTGGGAGAGGAATGCGTTCACAGTATATTTTCTCTAGTGACGAATGATGTTTATGCCACGTTTCATGGATATACATCCAGTGTTACAGAAACCAGATGAAACATCATATTTACAGTTCGTTGGCAACACTGAACAAATGGGTGCGTTTTTGTGCAAAGTTATATTATTAAACCTTTGCCCGTGTCACATTTTAGCAATGAGCCAAAAAGAATCATGATAGGCTCAGACGCTTATGCGTGATGCATCGTAACATTCATTTTTACTTCTGTCGAATATGCCATACATAGCGTCATAAACACCAAGAAAGATGCCCCTTATAGGGTCAGGTTAGGAGATTTGCCTGTGATTTGAAAACGGTTTCGTACTTTTCATGGCAAGAACTTTTAAACGATATATAGGTTTCCCCATGGTATTTGGTCCCGGTATGGAATCATCCCTAGTAAGGAGAAAATCTTTCTATGAGACAGATTTTAACTTTTCTTTACGGATTTTCGAAAATAGTTTAATATATCTCACCAATGATTTTTTTAAAATAGTAATTGTTTGGTATATTGATAACGACATGCCTGTAGCATCTAGCAAATAAGAGAGAAACTATGTCTTGCTATGGAATCATAGTTAACTTTATACTAATCTTTCAGATGCAAACAATACAGAGCTAACCATAGCACATCAGAGCCAGTTTAGCTAAAAGCGCAGCTAAACCACAGTGCTTGAAAACATTATAACTAAAAGAAACGAGAGAACTGCAAGAAAATCAAAGTACTCAATCTTTTCCAAGACCATCTCACATTTCCTGGAACCAGCTAGTGGCAGCTTGGTCTATATGTTTATGCAATATTCCATCTGTAAGTGTTATCTCTGGGCTTATGGGATGGTGGGCCTCATAAGGGCCGGCATCTTGCTGGTTTTGTGTGTGGCAACGCAGCCTCAAGTCGAACATCTGGTCTTCCAGAATGTCTCTTCTCAGGTAGTTCTTTAAGTTTTCTTTCATTAGTGCGAGTGCTTGAGCTTGCATTCTCTCTCGCTGAGCTGTGGAGAAACTTGGGCTACTTTGGAAGGAACCAGGTCCCTCATCTTCCTCGCTGCTCTGTTCCTCAACTCTGTCCCTCCTCCTGTTTGGCCTCCGGGATGGCGGTGGTTTGTGATTGCCCCTTGATCTTGGCATGTTTTTCTATGTGGCTCTAAAAAGGACCGAAAAATCTGATTTTGGTATGGCTCTAACAGGGACCAGATTTTCTAAGTGAGATGTTTGTGTATCTCTATGCTATCTAAAAGGGATAGTACTGAGTTCCTCTCAGCCGACTGTCGGCAAAGAATGTTCAACCTATACGGCCAGTGCGAATCTTGGTCCACGATAGGGGGTCTAGCAGACAGCAAAACAATGCCTATTCCTTCTAAATAGCGGTGTGTGTGTAGTAGAATGTTGTCAGTAGTTTTTATTTCGAAACCTTAAAAATGATTGGCTATTTTTGTTTCTCTGTTGCACAGCTCCTTCAGTTAGCATCCTTAGGTTTCCGGAGTGTTAACTAAAGATCATCTTTATCTTGTTTCTGAAGCTCTGCAGGAAAACTTGTATTCGGCTCTATATTCCTGCGTCTATCTCTGCCACTACTGCAACTCAGTTTCTCTATGTCAGTAATTCCTCTATTGCTGTATTATCAACCATTAACACCTTTTATAGGTTTTATGACGAGTACAGAAGAACCCAAGTATTTTTGAGATATTGTCCGGTGACGAATGGCAATATGGTGGGTTAGCTTCAACTTTACGTAAAGATTCGTTGCTGCTGATAAAGTTTTAACTTTTAGCGTAATATTATGGCGTTTCTGGTTGACTTGACCTTTCTGTATCTTGTGGGTCTTCTTTTTATCTATTTGTTCTGTATTATTATTTTGCGTGTCTCTTGTATTTAATTGTTCTGACAGAAGTAACCTTACTCACAAGATCTTAATACAAACTCAAGGTATCATTTTTTCTTTACTTCTTCTCTTTTTAACAAATAATACTCTTTCATATTTTTCTTCACTAAGCAACTTGTATAAAGTAGGCTGAGAATTTTTAATCAAACGCAAATAAATGGTTCTTCTGCAGCAGCTTTCATTTCTCGATACCAAGTTGCGCTTAGGTATTGTTAACTACTAAACAGTACCGTATTTAAACCTCGAGAGTTCTGACATCAACATTATTTTAGTGCAAGCAAATTCATTTGAAATTGACAAATAATTGTCACATACAATTTCTGCTTGTAATCTGTGACTTGATTGTAGTCTTGAGAAGATTGCTAAGATGTTAATTTTAAGTTTTAAGCAAAGACCATTTCTGAGTATCAATATCTTGTTTACACTAAATTGTGTGGGAAGGCAACAATATAAGCAAATCATTCCTTCCCATTGCCAACAATATAGTAGGCAAGAAGCATGATGAACCAAAAATTTGTCACTTACACGCTTCAGTTCTTTTTTTCTTTTTTTTTGTGATTATGAATGATGGTGTGCGGATACAGTTGCTAGTGAATAAAATATAATTTTCCAACAGGATGACTTTTAAATTAGTTCAACAAGTAATCATCATCCTAACAGTGACGATGATTCAGAAGATATTTTTTAATACATCGGTAGCCATGGATCATCCCCCAAGTTTCACAGAAGACACAACACGCAAACAAAGAAACTCAGTCACTCTAATCTTCATCATGTCTCTGAGAAGAGGATAAAGACTTCCCATATTTTCAATAGATTTCAGAAAGGATAATTGGTGGTTAACAAAAAGCTCACAAGGGGACATTTTATATTGATAGTAGCATTGCCCAATCAAACCATGCGCAATCGATAGAGGAGTGAAGAAAAGTGAGAAATCCAAAGTTTTACGGTCCGACACCCAGAAACACAGAAGATACAGAGGAAACAAGGATTTAAAATCATGTGAAGATAACAATGCAAAAGATGCACTGACACAGAAAGAACTTCAAAATGATTAAAGTAATCAAAATGACATTTACACAACAGTATAGCAAGCAAACATTGTACCCACAGACATGCTCAATAACAACATATGCAATGCAGTGCTGCCAACTGAGAACAAAACGAATTTTCTTAAATGGCACGGAACACAAAGCATAGCATCTAGAAAATCTAATTGTCAGTATAACCATACCTGTGAAGTCGTGATATAGTGTGTTGCCAACGTTTGAAGATAAGTCTATATGAATCTCGGATGTAGAAGAGTACAAACAGTACACGATTCAAACTAGTTGAAATCAAAATCTGAGAACACAAACAAGAATATAACCTCTGAAGTACAAAAATAACGGACGAAGCATAGTGTTTTGGTTCACAAATTCCAAGTTCATAAAGTAAGTTTCCTAATTGTTTTTACGTATGCTATAATTTGATTTTGTACGAAAGAGGAACATATGCTGTTGATGCGTTATGTATCATAAGTGATACAAAGTATTTTTACATTTTAGCAAGAAAAATTACTTCAGGGCATTTTTCTAGTCGGATATTAGTTAAAAGTATCTTATCATATGCTTCTACATTATTTCGTTTAAATACAAAAAAAAAAAAAATTATGCACTGTACGGTTAAAGAATTTTATACTGTTTATAGTGATATTGTATCATACTGCTTATAACAGGATATTTTGTAATAAAACTAGTCGTACGAGAAAAGATTCCTATGCGTGATTACACTACTTTCTATCTGTTGAGCAAAACTTTACAATGTATAACTCTTCATGAAGATCCACTTTGCAAAATAAATTACTATACAACTATATAGAATTTATTTTCAATCTAATAACATCATAGATTCACTAGTTTATTTTTAACAGTATCACACTTACACACACATGTACACACAAACACACACACACACACACAAACAAACGAAAGAAAATTTGTGGCCTTGCGTAATACCTAAAGCTCTGGCCTTCGGTGCGAGGTACTATCCCGGGTTCGATTCCGGGTGGGGCCACTCGGTTTAAAAAATGTACAACCCTTTTTTCAGGCATGCCACCTTGAATAAGATTTTCCTGGGTTTCCTCATTCACAACAGGCAAATGCCGGGATAGTACCTAACTTATAGGTCCCAGGGCGCCACCTTCCTTCCCCAATCCTTTCTTCCTTCCCATTCCCCGGATAGTGTTCTCGCCGAGAGACGTCATCCCTCAAGACATGACGTTCTAAATGGCCCAAGATGCCGAAAGCCCAGAAATTTAAAGTCATAAATCCTACAAAAGAAAGTTTTATTACTTATTTTCCATGTTGCCGTCAGCATTATATTATAACAACACTGGCAAGAAGAAGACTTGTACAGAGCTCTTCTCTCTTTGAAGAAGGTTCGATTCGATTCCAGGAAATGTGAGATGGTCTTGGAAAAGATTGAGTACTTTGATTTTCTTGCAGTTCTCTCGTTTCTTTTAGTTATAATGTTTTCAAGCACTGTGGTTTAGCTGCGCTTTTAGCTAAACTGGCTCTGATGTGCTATGGTTAGCTCTGTATTGTTTGCATCTGAAAGATTAGTATAAAGTTAACTATGATTCCATAGCAAGACATAGTTTCTCTCTTATTTGCTAGATGCTACAGGCATGTCGTTATCAATATACCAAACAATTACTATTTTAAAAAAATCATTGGTGAGATATATTAAACTATTTTCGAAAATCCGTAAAGAAAAGTTAAAATCTGTCTCATAGAAAGATTTTCTCCTTACTAGGGATGATTCCATACCGGGACCAAATACCATGGGGAAACCTATATATCGTTTAAAAGTTCTTGCCATGAAAAGTACGAAACCGTTTTCAAATCACAGGCAAATCTCCTAACCTGACCCTATAAGGGGCCTCTTTCTTGGTGTTTATGACGCTATGTATGGCATATTCGACAGAAGTAAAAATGAATGTTACGATGCATCACGCATAAGCGTCTGAGCCTATCATGATTCTTTTTGGCTCATTGCTAAAATGTGACACGGGCAAAGGTTTAATAATATAACTTTGCACAAAAACGCACCCATTTGTTCAGTGTTGCCAACGAACTGTAAATATGATGTTTCATCTGGTTTCTGTAACACTGGATGTATATCCATGAAACGTGGCATAAACATCATTCGTCACTAGAGAAAATATACTGTGAACGCATTCCTCTCCCAAGCACGGATATCGAGAATAAATACAATAAAGATAATGATTATTTCAATTATGGCAATAATGATAATAATATAATGACTTTAATGTTGGTGATGATGATAATATGGTAACAACAAAATGACAATGATAATGTTGATATTGATTAATACAACAAATATGATTATGATGACAATAGTGTTAATTATGATTACATTTGAAACCCAAAACTTTGAAAATACTAAACTATTCACACATTTATTTATTTCCTTGACATTGGCTTCCATGAAATCGTACGCAGAAAGAAGATTTTACAAATTTTATTTCTGCGTATTTCATGACAGAGACAAATAGCCTCACTACTGATGTCCTTATTAAATACCCAGTAATCAATCAATCAAAATCTAATACAACATAAAATAAAACCAATCCCTTCAGTTTCAGAGTTGAAAAACTAATTATAACATTTCTAATATTCCATATAATATATCAGAAATATAACGATATCAAAGTAAATTTTACTTTCTTGATTTTTTTTTTCATTTTGAACAAACATTAGAAAAGATTATTAATGATAGATATATGTACGTAATAATGCTTGTTTTATACTCTTTAATAAAGCCAGTTTTTGTTACAATTTCTCTTTGAGACTACTTTATACAAAGATTTGAAAAAAAAAAAAGCTTTTGCCTGAGGACTTAAGGATGTTATAGCTTATTTTTCAATTTATAAAACTGAAAGAAATAAACAACAATAGGGTTTACACTAATCATCTGCCTTTGGTTTCATTTGCAAAGCATATTAATTAAAGTTCTAATTAAGAGTAAGTAATAAGATACGATTTTTTTACTAATTATTTTATTAATTTTATTTTACTAATTACTAATTTTATTAACCAATGTTTGTTTGCTTTATAATATTTCAATAGAAAAACTTGAAACTGAATAAGGGAAATACACAAAAGGTAAAAATAATAATATAAGTTAGATAGTAATCCTAACTGCTCATTTATTTCAGATGAAACATGTATCATGTTACGAGGTTGTATTCAGAGAAGAAGATTGGAATTCAGACCCTTTTCTTTCCTTATTTTTAGATTTAGACTGAATAGAATAGAGATTCATAAAGATTTGAGATTTCGTTAGCCGGCCTCCCATCGCATTTATTGTTATGGCCTAAGTATTGGAATATAAAAGCTGGTTGGATAAGACATTTGTCAATTGTATACAAAAGCTATAATAAGGGTAAATATTATAAAAGTTTAGATCTAAAAAGTGGCACATGGAAATTTGGACTTTCCCAATCACCTTTCCTTATAAAAATTTGTTATATACAGTAGTAATAAATATGACAGATAAAATATAAGTTCGTCTAGATATCTTGATTGCTTGTTGGTGAATTTGTAGCATTCCAATGACAAACTTCCTAGGACGACATGAACCTAGGCTTATGCGCCCAAGGTACAGGTAGGTATCTTTCAGAGACGAGGCATTCTAGAAAGGGAGCGAAGAACCCAGAGACCAGGCGTTGGAGATTGATGCTTTCTGCGGTGTTCTGGCTCCTTTTATTCAGGAATGTTGCTGACTACTTGAATCTTCGTCATTCGTCGATGGTTGTCTGCGTCGTTTTCGTGGTTGTAGTCTGAAGTCTGTTTACAACCAGCACATAGTGTTGGGAGCACGTGTAGAACCTTGCAATATATATAACAAATACAGTATTTGATTCGATATCTAGAAATGGTAAAACAAAATTTCAAAATAAAGACGAAAAGACAATATATGGATTGTGATTCATATAAGCATCTCAGTTTGAGGCAAGCAATATGTTAGTAATGGTAGAATACCCATGATAATGTTCGTTTTGCACAGTATGGAAATTCTTTGGGTTTACAACGAAGAAGCCATTGGTTTGTTAACTCTTGTTGTACAAGGGGGTCATATATGAACAACAGACTTTGGGAACATTTTTATTGGAACTCGTTTTAATGTTTCTTTTAAGATCACATATCACACTAGTACTTTTATGTTTCTTGTTATCTGACGATACTGACGGATAACGAGTGTGCACGTACACAGATATGTTTTAGTGAAGACTATCACTAAATCTCAGATTGTAGTATAAAAATTGATCTATTGGGTCGATGCATAAGCTCTTGCGGGTCTTATGTTTTATATTTGATTTTTATTCTGCTGTTATGTTAATTCAAATACAGATACAATATAGACATTACATTAACATATTCTATGAGTGTAACAATACATTGCATAGATTTTACTGTCATTCACATTAACTCATAATCACTCAGTGATGTATTCACCTCCACTATCTATGACTTTCTGCCAACGTTCAGGTAGCAGTTCAATGCCTCGCCTGTAGAACTGTTTTGGTTTTGAGTGGAAGAAATCTGTTAGCCATTAGTCAAGAGAAGCTTTTCTGTGCTGTTCTTTCTGCAATTTATTCATTCCCGTACACTGCACAAATTGTTCTCGCAGCTTCTGTTGCACTGGATTCTCGGTTAAACTCGAAGAGTAAAATGTGACGGAAATGATCACTTTTCTCAACTTGACATTACATATAAATTTGTCTGAAATACATACAATAAAACGTTCGCAATCAAAATAACTTGTGTTTCACAACACACAAACTCCAAACCATGGTAAAACAATGAAGTAACGGTAAACAATCGCTTCACGCTGTTTTGTTGCTTACTCAAAAGAATACCGCACGAACTTATGCATCAACCCAATATTTTGTTTTTGTTAAACATAAAGTTACCAATAGTATAATTCAGGGGCGGATCCAGGACCGACTTCATGGGGGGAGGACGGTGGGTTGTCATACTGCTACTTTTAAGGGCTCCAAACTTTAGGATGGGTTTTATTTATATATATAAAATAAGAAAGTTTCCTCTTCTAGGGGGGCGATCACCCCGATCGCCCCCCTTGGATCTGAACCTGGTATAATTTCATCTCCAGTGGTGTACGCAAAATTTGATCAAGGGATATTCAAGTTTCCAACTACGTATGATTCAGGATTTTTGTATTTGGATCTTAATGTGGTAATTATTATTATTTTATTTTTTCATAAAATGAAGTTTAAGGGGAGGTTAAAAGCTGAAAAACCCTTTACGTTCGCATGTATACGTCTCTTGTTTCTTTTACTGTTTTATTTTTTTTAAGTTTGTTTCAGAAGAGACGAAAATTTGGATGATATAGCTCTGGCTAAAGACTTGATTATAATTTCTGTTGGCAAATTTTGGAAAATTACAAAATGATACAAAGGAGTGTGAAATATTAAAATTATGATAACTTTCTACATGAACCACTTACTCCAGAAACACCAATACGATACTCTGCAAACTTTACAAGAAGGCTTGATAACTTCCAATAAATTTATACGTGTTTTTACAAACTCACAATGATTTCATTGTCATATGATGACATATTCGGCGACTTACTTTTAAACTAAGAGTTTTCCTCAATAATTTATAGTAACTTATTTGAATACTGTACATAGTCTAGTGGTGGAGTTTTGAATTCATGTCCGTGTGGTCTCGAGTTCAATTCCCAACTGGTGCATCCACTGTTGGGAGGCAAACTGGGAAGTCACGTGAATAAAAGCCGTGACGGCCACTACTCGAAAGCTTTTGATACGGCGGTTAGCGATAGGGCAACGCGGGAGCTGACAGACCAATAGCTGACAGATGACGCGGGAGCGACTCAGCCCCTCAAATCGGGCAGTTACGCGAAGTGGTTCTTTGGTTCTTTTGGATTTATACAGGTATGAAACATATCACTTCTAGCTCTTGATGTTTTATCAAATGCTTTCATCCATTGTCGAATGGTACAGGATTTTCGTGAAGATGCAAACTGCTTATCGAAAGTTCCTAATCCACAACAGGAATGCATTTTTGCATGGAACACTACAACTCCATAAATGTTAAATTATCAGCTAAATACAAGCTGACTTTTTTTTTTTTTTTTTTTTTTTAAGAAAGAAACGTCTACAAGATGAATGTTTGATGTTCTGTTGACCAACGCTTCATGGAGACTGAAATTATGAGCTGGCTACTACGTCCCGGTCAACCTCAACAGTCTGTGCAGAATTGATCTAAAAAAAAAAAAAAAAAAAAAAAAAAAAAAAAAAAAAAAAAAAAAAAAATGAAGCAAAGCTTTCAGTTACGACAGTCGTGAATACTTCTTCCGGAGGTGAGAAAAAACATTTAAAGAAAATGTTAAAATGTAATTTGCATACTATTCATGCGCTGTGTTTCATAACTGTTATAAGCAAAACGCTTTGAGTTATAATTAAAGTCGGAAATAAAATTTCATATATAAAATAACCAGTGTGATGACACTTTTAATTTTTAAGTCATCATATGATAGATAGTAATTGCGAAAAATGGAGAAATTTAGGAGAAAATAATTTTGATTCCGTAATAAAATGTCAATTGGCCGAAACATTAGACGGAAAGCTATAAACAAGTATTCAATTAAATGGTAAAAGGAGATAACATTATTTTATTCTTTATTTTATCTGTGCTCTTGAAAGTTTATTTTCTTGTTTGTACTTGGCTAGTGCTTGTGCCTCTGATGTACGAGGTCTCATGTTCAATTTCTGCTATGAGAGAATTGATCACATCATATTCGTTCCGATCCCACCAGAAACTTTTAAGTCTCATCCTACATAACCTTGTTAGTGGCAATGGACATGCGTACAGATTAATCAATAAAAAAAAAAAAAAAATAAAATAAAAAAAAAAATAAAAAAAAAAAATAAAAAACTAGAGAAAATATATGAGGTATTAATAATCGTCATTAAACAATAACCATTGACCATGATGAGATTTCACTCAAAACTCGAACGTGATTTGAAACGTGAAACTCGAATGTATTGTAACATGCGTTCTAAATCCTGCTTTTGATATTCTCTTCTTTCAGAGAACAAATTTTTCAAATCGACAGTGTTGTCTTAATTAATTTCACATTGTACGAGCTTGCAGTTTGTAATCACAAGATTATAATGTTTACTACAGAAATTTGTTAAACATAATCTGGGAAGAATTTTGTCTGTTATACATGTAATGTAGAGCAAATCATTGTAATGTAAATAATTGTTAATATTGAATTAGTTATTCAGTATTTGCATTTTAAAAACCAAAGAAGATGTAAACAAAAGATGTTAAAATATTTGAATGACAATAAGTCCAAGTATGATTAATGTGATACCAAGAATCCGCTTATATGTTTCAAAAACGGAGATTTACTTAAATAGTGTTTTGGTATCTTAAGTTTAAATACAATAAAATTACACAAGGTTTCAATGAAGTATGGGATAATATGCTATTCCATTCTGTTTGACATTTGGGTTATTACAATATTCTTTGTATCCATATGTAGTGAAAATAATTGCATTCCTACGTTATTTTTACAATGACCCAAATTACTTGATGGATATACTACGTATTCAATCCAATATTATTATATGGAATAGAAGCCTACAAAAGGCAAAGCAACAATTCGAACCGTTCATACATGTGCAATTGTAACAAGATTCACAGCCACTTGTCTATGAGCGTTAAATGGTAAATATAATAAGTATTCAATCCGTTGAGTTGATTTTAGTTTAGCGTCCCTTTCAACAGCGAGGCTGTATGAAACGTGGACCTACTGATTAACGTGGAATCCGAACCACATGAGCTCCCGCCGTTAATTGAACCCGGGTATCCCACGCCAAACGCACGTACGCTAATCGCTTAGCCACGAGGGAGCTCAGTAATGTCTCCGATATTACTATTTGGAGAAGAAACCTATAAAAGGTAAAGCAATAATTCAAACCGTTCACACATTGGTAATTATATCTATAACAAAATTCAGAGCTGCTTCTTTAATAGTATACCAGCATGTTTGTGCGCAAGTTTGCTTAATGTATGGAACTCGAATTAACTAGAACTAGATTATGCTAGTGAAACAAGCTTTATAATGTATTGTAATATTAACGTTACTATACTGAAATATAGATATTGTTCTTCAAGAAGCGAACTAAGGAGCGAATACTATGATATGTACAGTCACGAACATTAATAAATGGAGGTTGGAGCCATAAGAAATAATGGCTTCAGCCTCCATTCATTAATGTTCGTGACTGTACAACTTCGAGCACATTTCGTTTGTTTATGATAGCAGTTCCTTTCTACTGTTTTAGGAGTTGAGACCTAGACTCCTTGCAATTTCTTTAGAATATTAAGAAAGACCGTAGGTTTGGTTCTAAATGGAACACAGTATAAAAATGCATATCAGTGCACAATGGAATCAATTTTTTTGTTACCTTTTTCATATTTCCTCTTCAAGATCTACATCTGAAACTTCTTTTAGAATTTAAAGGATTCACGCCCAGATATTGTAAATAACTCCTATGTTGTAAAAAAAATAATAATAAAAAAAAATAATTGTTAAATTGTTTATGTGCTTAAGCGTGGCGGACACATTTTATGCCTCTTTTCCCTACAACTTTGCTAATTGGTCCTTGATTCAATTGTGCTCTGAACTTTCCAAATTTCGCTATTAAATCTCTTGGGATTTTATGTATCTGGACATATCATCGTTTAATGTACGATAAACGAGCTATATTAATAACTGCATATTGGTCGTTCTTGCAATAGTGCCAGTGCAATAGTGCATGGGAGATGTAATCGATTAAGAAACTGATAGAAACTGATTCTTTTATATACATATCTTACTTACGATCTGATATCTCGTTTTGTAGTAATTGGTCCATATATTCCATTCCTTCTTTTTGGACTTCAATAAATGGAAATATATTGAAAACTAAATGGAATATTTCATGTTCTGTACAGATTTTTCAATACACTTTTCTTACTTTTCAAATAAGTGCAAAAATGGTGAATAAGTTATGAAGAATATAATCTAAGGATACAGTATTATTTTCACCACTATTCCTCTTTCGTACTCTACTCGTTAGTAGTGAAAAAGTGCTACAGCTACTGCCCTCTTTTCCAACTTCGGATTGAAATTTATCTAGCCTGAATACTAGTTAGCAGCTATAGTAGACTTTATGAGTTTGTTATTTTGACAGCTTCACGTACACTTAGTTGCAATCTCCCATGCGACGGAAAGAATTCCACATACATAATTACTCTCCCACAATCAGTGCCGTAACATATATTTTCTTCTAGGGGATTTCAAACGTTAATACGCGTCTTTGGATCCCCTAGAAAAAGTTATTTTTCTAGTTCTTGGGCCCCGTCTTTCCATCTTTCACTTCTCTTTCTCTGACTCGGAACCTGTGGGTCCTTCCGCACGGCAAGGTCAGCATAGCCGTTAATTACGCCCCTGGGCCCGTTCCATGCACGACAAATTAATTAAGGGCACAATATCGACAAATCTCATCTCAAAGCCAAACGAATAAATATTATTTCTGGGGTACCTAATAGTAGACATTTTTTACTGAAATGGACTCACGACTCATTTTTTGTTTTATTTTATCTTTTGTGTGTTGTTTCGTTTATGAAATGTAGTGAACCTGAATGACGCTTCATTTATAATTTCATGTTCGTATCGTATATGAAGTAAGAAAAGTTTGTCTTAAAGTGGTCCCCCACTCGAACGGCGGGGAGCTTTCCTGGGGGGCAGTTGCCTCTTGTCCCCTACAAGTTACGCCCATACCTACAATGCAGAAACACATAATGTGTCTGTCAAGCTAATTATGAAATATATGAAAAGTATACTTAGACGAACTTCTACCTTAATGTCATTTCTAGTTGCTGAGAAAATAGTTGAACGAAAAGTTATTCCGAATCGTTTTAAAAGACCACAGACGTAACTTCGGTACACAGCTACATAGATTGCCTTATTAAACAAAAATACCTCCAGTACATCTGTTCTGCGGTAATGATTTTTAGTTAATTTTCTCAACTCAACAGTACAGCTACCTTGATTCAAATAACATATAAGACATTTTCGTTTAGAGATAAAACTAAAGTGTACCAATGAACATTCAATGTTATGAGTTGAGATCAACGGTGAGTGAATTATCAGTTATAGTATACTTTTACCTTTATTAATGTATCCTTTTCCAATAAATCAATGTATTAGCTTTACAGTCAGGAAATAATAATTAAGAGCATGTGTGCCGACTACGTGGGTGCTACGGGGCTACAGTACCCACACAAATAATCTTGTTGGTGCGCCGCAGCCACAAGATTTTTAGTTCGATTGAAACAAAATATTTCTCACTTACCATTACCAAAAAATAATAAGCAACTAAAACATTCAGATGGAAGTTAAAATTTGTAACCTCTAAAAGATACGGTAACAGTTTGTTTCAAATGTGTTTGAGCAAAGGCAACCAAACAACACCAAACAACACACAACACTAATGTCTCTGTCCTAGCCAAATGCAGTCGCCACAATAAAAAAAAAAGTGGATCTATATTGTGAATAGAATCGAATATTTTCGGCTTGCATCACAACACGCCCTTTACGACAGTGTTCATAAAAGATTTTAACTAAAAGGAAATCAATCAAAAAATATCGAGATCCCCCTGAAAACATATAACACGTCCAGTCATTTATATGCACCCATATAAATTTTGGAAAGTTTGAGCCGTTGATTAAGAGATTTTATCACTAGAAAGAAGAAACAGAAAAATGGAACGTGTCTTTGATGAAAACAAAAGGTTAGGGAAGCTTAAATTCTTAAGTAAACATTAGATACATTTCACATATACACATGTCAGTAATGAACACTATAACTATTTACAGTTACGAAGAAGAGGTCTTATCAAGATATAAAACAGCTCTCCCAAGCGAGAGAAAAGTTTTAAAATTTCCATGTTGCCCACTAACCTATGTTTGAGGTGAAAAGAAGAAGATAACTATTTAAGTTTAAATTAATTAAGTTTTTATAACGCATGGAATATGAAACAAATTTAATTTAGGGAAACTAAAATATAAATTCCCTAACACTTTCTCCTGATTATTTTATATTGTATCTCTTCTTCTTCTTCTTCTTCTTTCCTTTTCTTTTAAAACTACAATTGCAGGAATTTTCCATTAATGTACTTGTAAACTTGGATCTCATTACACAATTCAATTAGAGAGAATAGCTTAAATTTTGCACACACAAATCATTCAGAATCGAAATTAAATACATTCGAAACTAAAATATGCACATTAAAATTCATTTAGTTTGCTTCAAAACTGTCTTTCTAGATTTAAATAACCTTTCGGACTTACTTGAGAAAAGGAGGAAAATAAAATAGAGGATCTGCATTTACAACAAAATTTTGAAACTATACGTAACAGTTTACCCCACCCGTACTCTGCCCACTCCGCCCAATAAGATTGCAATGTTTTGAAGCAATAATCATGGCGAATACAAAAATAGCCAATCAAACGATGGCGGAAACGAGAGTATCCAATCAGACGTGCCGATGCTCTTTTTTTTTTTTTTTTTTTTTTTTGGCTTCATTGATTTTATAGGATATAATATACCTGTGGGCAGATCCTCTATTTTATAACATCCTTGAAAATAAATAACAATTTGTTTGCAACTCTTACGCAGTAATTTAAAGAGATGGAAATGTGTTAATTGGTGATAATTACAAGTAAAAAAAATGAAGACTGAAATGGAACATTGAACAAAATGGTTGATTACAACAGAAATGCTAGATTAAACTATCGCAAGTTTTAAATCCTGAACAAGGTGAATCTGCGCTGTCTACACAGTGCATCATTCTGATATAATTCTGGTTCTCCTTCCGACATCCCCACTATATTTGTTTATTTCCCTTTACACTCACAAGTAAAGGACAAGACGACTTACAAAGGGAAAAAAATATAAATGTAGATTTTAATATATAGATGCTTGGCTGAGTTTGACCCAAAGTTGAAGAAGTAACTGGTGATGTCAAATGGAGTTTTTTTTTTTTTTTTTTAACCCTTATAAATCCATTTTCGTCCGAGTACGCCTCATTGCGATTCTTAAGGCCTTTGAAATTGTCAACATTCATTAGGTTTAGCAATTCAGATTTAAGAAAAATGCGTGCAATATCCGTCAACCTGCCGTAAGTAATTCCTCTACTGGTTGCCTAACAAAAGGATATGAACCATAGCTTCGGCCTTGCTACAATGTTAGTCTTACGGGCTCAGAACGGCCTATAAAATGTTGAATAGAATAGTAACGATACAGGTTTTGAAAATTTGAATGAGAACTCATAGGTGTACACAAAATTTGAAATAAACCAGTGAAAATAGCACGTTTCTAGAGCTTGTGGTTTTCGATATCTCATTGTAGGAAGAATGAAATGAAATTTTGGAGTTTTACGTTCCACAGTCATGCCAACCAGGCTTAAGGAGACGATGACGATGAGAAATGAACGAAATTGTGGAATAAAGAAAGTGGAAGGAAACGGGAGAACCCCGTGGAAACCCACGAACACGATGTTGGTCCAGCACAAAGTTCACTTGGCGGGGCTCGGATCGAACCCGGGACCCCAAGCACCAGAGGTGAACGCTCTAGCGCTGAGCCACCGCGGCCCCATTGTAGAAAATAATTGGCAACAAACACATAAACTTTTCTTGACCACAAACATAGAATTTTAATATATAGATGATCATATGTTCACAAATAAATGGTTTAATTTTCAAGATAATTAGAATGTCTGTTTCTTGACACAGCGAGATTTTTTGTCGGTTGCATGAAACGATAAGAGCATTTGTAATGTATGAGTACGGCTTGATGTATGAGTCACTCATCAACATAAATCTTGAACAAACGTTCTTCTTGGGTCATCAGCTGTAGATAAGACGGCATTTTGCTAAATGCGGCATTTAGAAGAGAATAACGGGTCATGAATGATTTTTCTGAGATTTACCAGATCTCCGAAAATATTATGTGTAGATTCTTGAAATTTTGTACAAATGTTCTCCTTGCAGTACAAGCTGTAATAGATACGAGAAATTGTTTCTATTTTTTTTTTTAATGAGGCTGCCTAAAAAGAGTTAAGAGAGTTTTAATGAGTTTCCTCGTTTACATATCCAAAACTATTGGCCGTAGGAACTTGAAATTTCGTATAAATGTTTTTCTTGTAGTTCTTAAACTCTGTAAATTTATGTAGTTCTTGTACTGTAAAATAAGTCGGTATTTCTTAATGCAACTCCTAATGAGGAATCACAGAGCTTTGAATGATTTTTGTTTCAAACACATCTCAGAAATTATTAGACGTAGAATGTTGACGTTCATTCGTTCATCAACAGATTTCTGAAACTATTAGACGCAAGACCTTGAAATTTCGTATGAACGTTCAAAGTGCAAATTACTCTAAGCTGCAAATAAGGTAAGGTTTTGAGACTTGCTTATCTTAAGGTGAAATAGGGATTAATTAGTTTTTTTTTTTATTTAGCAGATTTTTCAAACCAAAAGATGTACAATCATGAAATTCTGCATAAATATTTTCTTTGGACATTACGCTGTAAATAAGCAAAGATTTAGAGAATTGCATATTCTAAGAAGAATTGATGGAGGGCTTGAATGATTTTTTTCGTTAGCGGTACCTCCGAAACCTTTAATTGCATAACCTTGATATTTTGCATAAATATTCATCTTGCACCCTAGGATTCAAATAAGGAAAGGGTTTTAGAATTGCGTAACCTAAGGAGGGACCTTAAATAGTTTTATTTCTTTTTTGTGATCGCCAGATCTTTGGTTCTATCACGCGTAGAATCTTGAGACCGTGTATAAACATTCTCTTTACACACTGGGTTGCAAATAAAGCGATGCTTTTGGAATTCCTTACTCTCAGGGGAGATGGGAGACTTAGCCAGTCTTTTGCGTATTTGTGTCATCCACTTGCATTCAATATGGAAGACGAAGAGAAATGAAACACAGGGAGAGAAAGACATAAAAAGCATTATCTGCGGCAACGCACGGACATGTACGCTATTTTGATACTAATTAGGGGGTATACATTAAATTAACCAAAGTAGATAATTGTCAATTTATTTACACTAAAAATGTATGTAGTATATGTAGAACGTAAATTACATTTCCTGTAGTTTTAAGACTTAACATACAACCCTTTGAAACATCCTACAGTAAACTCTTATCTGAAAACGTATGTTTGTTTTGTACGTACTTTCCGTATAAGTGTTCGGAATGAAAGTACTTTCTGCTCAACAGACTAGAACTATATATATAGACGGTCAGGATCTTACATACAAATATACGTGTGCATAGTCCTGCCCCCGACCCCATTACGCAATTCTTCGAAAACAATTTCAATCGTTTGTACTTCGTTTGCTCCCATTTGCTCCGCAGTAGCTCCGTTTGCTCCCTTACCGTTCCCGAGAAAATGGAACCTTAAAGTGGGGGGGGGGGCAGAACAACGTCGTCCCAACCCCTCCACCCAACTAAAAATAATCGCTGAGGGGAACGAATGGTGGCATTCGTTTGTACTTCGTTTGCTCCAATTTGCTCCGCAGTAGCTCCGTTTGCTCCAATACCGTTCCCGAAAAAAATAGAAATTTAAAGTGGGGGGGGGCAGAACAACATGGTCCCAGCCCCCCACCCAATAGCAGAGAGAAACGGATGGTGACATTCGTTTGTACTTCGTTTGCTCCCATTTGCTCCGAAATTTCTCCGTTTGCTCCCCTACCGCTCCCGAAAAAATTGAGATTTAAACTGAGGGGCCAGAAAAAGGTTGTCCCAAACCTCCGAATTAAAAACAGTCACAGAAGGGGAACAGATGGTCGCATTGTTTTGCACTTCGTTTGTCTCTATTTACTTCGCAGTAGCTCCGTTTGCTCCCTTACCGTTCTCGAGAAAATGGATCCTTAAATTAGGAGGGGGGCAGAACAACGTCGTTCCAGCCCCCACCCAACTAAAAATAATCGCTGAGGGGAACGGATGGTGGTATTCATTTGTACTTCGTTTGCTTCCATTTGCTCCGCAGTTTCTCAATTAGCTCCCCTGCTGTTCCCAAGAAAATGGAACATTACACTGGTGGTTCAGGAAAACGTAGTCCCAGCACCTCGAATTGAAAATAATTTCAATGAGAAACGGATGGCGGCATTCGTTTATACTTTGCTTCGCGGTAGCTACGTTTACTCCCTTACCATTCCCGAGGAAATGGAACTTTAAAGTGGAGACTAGAACAAAATTGTCTCAGCATCCCACTCAAATAAACATAATGACATAGGGGAGCGGATGGTGGCATTATTTTGAAGCGGTTGGTGTGGAAATGTGATCCCAGTCCTCAACCTGCTGAAAATCGGTGAACAGTAGGGAAAAAAGTGAAACAATTCCAGAGCAATTCGGAGCAAAGCACGCAAACAATTACTTCTTACAACAATTTTTAGGAGTTTGAGGACTGGGATCACATTTCCAGACCAACCGCTTCAAAATTCCTCTTTCTTAACAACAATCAGAGTAGACGAGTACTCAGAGCAATTGTGGAGCAAATATGAATAAACGAGATATAACCAACATCCACTCCTCTCTGCGATTATATAAGTTGGGAGGGTGGCTGAAATCACGTGTTTGAGTTCTGTTTACTCGAGAACGCTAGGGAAGCAACCCAAGCAACTGCGAAGCAAATCGAAGCTAAAGAAGTACAAAATAATGGCACCATCCGCTCTCCTATGTTATTATTTTTATTTGAGTGGGATTGCAGGGACAATTTTGTTCTAGTCTCCACTTTAAAGTTCCATTTCCTCGGGAATGGTAGGGGAGTAAATGTTGCTGCCGCGAAACAAAGTACAAACGAATGCCACCATCCGTTCCTCATTGAAATTATTTTAAATTCGAGGTGCTGGGACTATGCTTTCCTGGGCCACCAGTTTAATGTTCCATTTTCTTGGGAAGTGCAGGTGAGCAAATTGAGAAACTGCGGAGCAAATGGAAGCAAATGAAGTAGAAGCTAATGCCATCATCCATTCCTCTCTACCATTGCGTGGGGGCCTAGGACCATATTGTTCTGGCTCCCCCAGTTTAAAATTCTATTTTCTCGCGAATGGGAGGGGAGCAACAGGACAAACTGCGGAGCAAATGAGAGCAAAGGAAGTACAAACGAATATGACCATGTCTTCCTCGCTGTGATTTTTTTTTTTTAATTCGAGGGGCTGGGATCACTTTTTTCTGGCCCCTCAAAGTTCCTGGGCTCCTTTTTTCTGGCCCCTCACAGCTTAATGTTCCATTTTCTTAGGAACGGTAAGGATGCAAACTTAGGAACTGCGGAGAAAGTGGGAGCAAATGAAGCACAAGCGAATGGCACAATCCATTCCTATCTGTTATTGATTGTGGGGCTGGAACATTGAGATAATATATAGACCTAGAGGTGCCCTTCCCTATGTCGCAGTGTTGATTCGAGCGAACTCTCGATTGTAGCGCTCGATTCGAGATATCCCTTCCCAAGATGGCGTATTCCGCAATTTACAGTCAGCTGATATATATAAACAAAGAAAACGTACATATCGAACTCTATTTGTATACAATGTACAAGGATTAGATAGGTCAAGGTATCGACCAACCTTAAGCCTTCCTTGAGTTTAGTCATTCGTTTTCTGGCATGGATTTTGTTGAATGTGGAAGAACAAATATTAAAAAAAATATTAATTTACGATGACTAATGATGCGTCAAGACATACGAGGCACATGGAAAACGATAAATCCACTGGAACTGTATAACGATAATCAATTCTTTGAGAGATACAGGTAAGTCAACTATGCGTCTTGATTTTAACTTTTATTCTAATTTAATAACAGTAACATAGTGACAAAAATAACAAATATTCATTTTACACACTAAGTATGAGTAGTTTCATTCATTTTCCTTTACTTTTCTGGCAATTTTTACAGTTGTATTCTCTATGAATCGTAGAACTTATTCTCGTTGTGTACTTCTCTCTTTGGACCTTTCGTTTTAACTTTTTCATCACAGTTTTTGAACCAAGAAACGTTCACTTCATGGCGTTGTATACTATGTTTAAATTTTTTAATCATAATTTTCATTTAGCCTATGTGTAAAAAAATCCCAAGTATAATTTATAGTTTCAAGTTTTCAGCAAACTTCTTAACACAATAACTACATATTATTTTAAAAATTAACTGCAACAACAAAATAGGTTAGGGTGGTTTAGGTTAGGATAACTTAATTTTCACACACTGAGAAAAAATTACGGGTAAAAAGTACGTAAATTCAAGTGATTTTTAGGACCTTTCGTAAGAATGACTTTCCAACATTACCAAGAATGTTAATTGTTCTTGTCCGTTCTACGTATATTTTCTCCTTACTTTTCCAGATAAAAATGATGACGTCAGAACTTAATAAAGATATGACGTCATAGTTAATAACAGTAATAATGGAGCGACACCATTACCGGTCATGTTAAAACTCAAGTGGAATGGAAAAATTACAAAACAGGAATGTTATATTTCCAGGTGTTGCTAGACATTTATCGAGGCAAACGTGGAAAAATCACATGAAGGAATGGTGGAAACTCCGTCCGTGACTGCATTTAAATCTGTATGTGGAGTCTTAAGCACTGTATAGTCCAGTTAAATCTGCATTCACTACTGTGAAAATGCCATGACGAAAGGATACGAATACATGCTTTGACTGTATTGTTGTCCTTATGCATGGACTTTATTACCATAGTATAATGAAAAGCTTGCAATCAGTCAGGGACGAAATTAATGAAATTAAGACTAAAACCCAATCCCGCAATGTCTTTTCCCATGTGTATAAAGACAATTTCTCCAAGCAGCGTAGTAAAGCTTGCAGTAATTACTGCACAAAAGTACTGATAGAATGTAAACTCCACTACATAGGACTGAAATATACTCCTTCGGAATGAATAATTGTACGTACGCATTTTGAAGAAATTATATTAGTTACTGATCATTTGGATAAGTAGTACATCCACTATAGTTCATGTAACAGGAATTCCTGCAAATCATACGTATACTACGGACTTTATGCCATAAAAATTGGTGCTGGAAACATTGCATCTAGGAAATGTATACTTACAGTACGTACAAAATGCATGTTTTCAGGACAAAAAATCCAGGTTCTCCTGATGAGATAAAATTACATAACATGCAATAAGTAATTACTTCCGAACTTTGTGACATACCTTCATGCAAATATGTGCCTTCTGACCATGGAAAAATAAATAATTTCATGGAAATATCTCTGTATTGTAATGTAGTCACGTACTTCCTACTATTCTTTATACGTGTTACAACATTGCTTTCCATACTGAAGTTAGTGAGTGCAGGATGCTTCAAAACCTTTGAATCATTGAACTGCTTGGAAACCATCAATAATGCCTTGAATATTGTGCAGGTTAATGACACTATTTAGTTCGGAGGGTAACCTTTTCTTCAAAGGAAATATGCTTACTTTTAAAGCGGTGTCAAGGATTTACAAAGAATTTTGAGGAACATTGTAAAAACTCTTTACTGTAGTTAAAAAGAATGTTTGTAAGTATTCTGGTCTTTTGACAAGCTACCGGTGCTTTGTGTCACATAATTAAGCATTGTATGCACCTGGTTCAAGTTATACATACATTTTCAATGCAAATGTGTGACTTCAAGCAGAATCAGCTTTTCAGATACATACAATGTTTAATAATGTTATTTAAAGTACTGGTAGCTAGTCAAAAGGATTTGGCATACTTGCAAATATTCCTTCTAACTACCCAATAAAAAAAACGATTTTCATCAATGTTTCTCAAAACTCTTTACCAATTAAAGCACCCCGTCGAACAACGTTATATGTTACATTTTAGTGCTTTCGAGAAAAACTTCCCGTTCTTTTATGCAGGTACGTTTATTTGACGCTCTTTTGCTTCTATTGCTCCGATAAACGTCGCTATGTGCTGATTTTATTTTATTTTTACCAATTTTCTCCTGAAATATACCACTTTTTTTTTATCGAAAACTAAAATGTAACGTGTGTCATTGTTCGGCGGGATGCTTCAATTTTTGACATTGCTATGAAAGTAAATATATTTTCTTTGAAGAAGAAAGTTAATTTAAAGAGTCAATATAACATACACAATAATTCGACATCATTGAGGTTTACAAAACAGCTTGATGATTTAAGAGTTTTACAATCCTGTACACATTAGGTTAAGTATGGAATGTAATATTGCAATGTAGAAATGAAGAATAGAAGGAAGTACGTGGATGTAATGGAGTTATTTCCATGAAGGAAATTGTTTGCCATGGCAAAAGTACACATATTTACATGAAATATAGTCACAAAATCTTGAAGTAATTACAGCACATAATGTAAATTTATCTTATCAGCACCTGCTTTTCTGTACTCAAAACATATAGTCCTGTTCAACAGGTGATAATCGGACGGTGCAATATCCGGGGAGTATGTCGGATGCAACAATGTTTCCCATCCAAGACGAAGAATCGTGTTCCTGGTCATCCTAGCCACGTGGGGCTTAGCGTTGTCCGTGTAACGGGAGAACATCTTTCGCAATTCAGAACTGCTAGCTCCACATTTTTAACTTTTTCTTAAACACGGCTTAACAGCTAACAGTACACAGTTGCATTGATGATCTGACCAGCTGATAGCAGTTCCCGATGCACGATTCCACGAGAAGTTCACCAAAAACACAGAAGGATCTTCTGGTGTAGTGCTGGTATCGGCTGTTTGGAACCGATTCATGGGATGCTAACTAATGATGATAGCACCATCGAGCTTCGTACATGACACACTTCTCACCATGTGTCAACACCCTGTCCAAAAATGGCTCCTTCCTCAGAGGAGACAGCAAAGAAACACAGGTGTCTGCTCGCGTTGCCTTCTGGCATGGAGTAAAATCATGTGGACCCATCGACCCAACTTGTAGTACTTCCCAAGTTGATGGAGATGCTGCTGAATGGTTTCTCCACTCACACTGAATTGTAGTCCCAGTTCCTCACATGTCTGGCCACTGTTCTCCTCAATTTCTGCCTGAAGATCTTCATTTTGTACGTGTGTTGGACGTCAGGCAAGTGGTGCATTCTCGAGTGTTTCGCCATCGTTTTTAAACTTGTTAAACCATTGCTGCACTACCCGCGTAGTCACGACATCCTCACCAAAAGCCTGACATATTTTCTGCTTCGCTACGCATACGTTTGACCCCAGTTTGAACTTGCACATCATACATGCCTTCATTGCGCTCTATAGTGGTCCCATGTTCATTCTGTCCTTACGCAAGTTTACGGTGTAACTGAACTGCCACAACTAGCTGGTATCTTGGACATATCTACACCAATAACTGACCTTCGCATTATCTCTATTCGCATTCAACTAACGGTCTGTGGGCCAATTGAACACATCTCCACAAAAAGGGACAAAGCTTTCTTGGTTACCTTTATAGTTAACTGCTTTTGTACTATATGTAAATAGAAAATATATACATTTGAGTTTCATTTAAAAGAGTAATTTATATGTCACTTCAATGCTTTATTTGCAATATATATATATATATATATATATATATATATATATATATATATATATATATATATATATATATATATATATATATACATACAGTAGACAAGTATAGCTCGCATTAACCAGGAAACATATGTAACTTAATCTAAATGTATTAACCAGCCAAAACTGAACACTTCTGTTGCTAACCATATTAAATGGATGTCAATTTAGTCTGCACAGTAAATAGAAATAAAAATTGAATAAGCTAGTGGTTTCCATATGTCTGTAAATGAAAGAACACATGTGCAGCATATAATTTACTGGTGTTTTTTTTAAATAAAATTGTTTGAGATTATTTATTTCGTAATGGAATTTAGCATTACCATGTCATATCTGCTTTTACAAAGAAAATTACGACTCCTTACACACATATATATTTCATGTTTACCCTTCTTCCCTTGGGACATCTTCTGATAGAACAACAATACACTTGTATGGTCTTAAGTTCTGATTTAACATTATTGCACATTCGTCTTAAACAATATTCTGAAACTAGTACAATTTACTCACATTTACACTGAAATGATCATACTCACTAGATATATTTAATTTTGAATACAGTGAATAAACTACATACACAAGTAAATAATAAAAAGCCACTTTTAGTAAAATTAAGGTTACTGCGTTTCAATGTAGTAGTAAGTACATAAAGAGCTACTGGGAACTACAGAAACTGGGAGCTTTGGTTGTTGTTGTGGGTGAGGACATAACCTCAGTTACATGATCCTATGTGGTCGTTGAGAACACTTTATACAAACCCAATTCATTACAAGGTGCTGTTGACACATGTTTGAAAATTGTTCATGCTCTTAGTGCTAGGTATCCTGAGGAGTCAGAAAGTCTGGTTGTTAGTGTAAAGGGGATTTTATGGCATTCAAATAGTTCATGATAAAATGACTCAAGGTGTTCGGTGTCTCTTGTCTGATTTAGGCGTAAGTGAACCACAATAAAGATACATAATATTTACCTGTTTCGCATGTAAAAAGAATTTCAATCATCCGTCTGACATACAATAGCATACAAGAAATGTGTGCAAAAATATGGAAAGAAATTTAGTGTTTCCTTGTATATATGAGGGTTGTTACAGGTATTTTTCATACAATATATCATTGTAAAACATATATCAAACGTTCACACGGATGTCCAAAATTATTGTCGCATGTCTATAAATATGTTGTTCTAGAAATATAATTTGATAACGTATTTCTTATAATGTTAGTATATGTATCGGCAAAGACATGTATGTGGCAAATTTCATGTGAAAAGAGTAGTAAATAAGAACTACAAAATGAAAATAAATCTTTCTTGTCCATTTAGCAACATTTTATTTTACTCATTATAATTTTCGTATTTTTAATTCTTTTCCCATAAAATTTACCACAAATATACATTTCCCGATTATACACATAGTATCAGTATTAAAAGTACTCTGAGAAATCATTATCAAACTATATTCTTACAAGAAGACAGTTATAGATATGCGACAATAATTTTGGACATGAGTATACATAAAAATGGAAAGCAATGTAGTAGTAGTAGTGCATTTTAGCAGACAGTGATGCAGCTGTACTGCAGTCAAGTGGTAATCTGTCACAGGCTCTTGTAGAGGAAAATAGTCAAATTGTCTCAAGCAATACAGTACAAAATGTAGGGAAAGGATCATATGAATAAATTCATTTCTAAACTGTAAGCACATACAACGTTCACATGTACAAGTTGTGGTTGATGGCATGAAATCCTTATTTAGTCACAATGTTAAGAGGTCTTTACAAGCAATGATTTTACAGCACGCAGGTGTAGAAGAGTTGCTTCATAACTTTCAGTTAGCTCTTGATGAACTTCCCTTAATATAACTTCTAAACAAATTACAAACGTTTACAATATTTTGAGGTATTAGGCACATACATTAGTCCGCAGGAAGTTTTAGTTGGGGAACGCATGGAAAGAAGACATACGGTTTGTGGTAGCAGCATAGAATCTGTTTCCTGTGTTATGCAATTGATTCCATTGCGAGTATTATTAGCCGTGTCGGATTTTCTTCTAACTCATGCTAAATTAAACCTTGAAGAGTTACATAGTAGGCCATTGTTCTTTTCTCCTTTCGCAAGAATAGCCTTTCCATCCAATATAGTAAGAACCTGCAAGCAAGGAAAATATTATGAACAAGGATGCCCATGAAACCGCAGATAAAACAAAACGAAAACAAATATATTTCATAACTTGCATCTCCATTTGAAAACCTAATCATAGCAAGATTTTAGAAATTATACACTGACCACCTCACATTTTCTGATTTATAAGCGTATTATTTTTATCTTTTTATTTCACTATAGTTTGCATTTTCCTTTTACATTGTAAAGTGAACCTTCAAAACTTTTAATGAAATATAAATGTAGTGCAAATGTAGAGAATGAAAATGAATTAACAGTAAAAACAAGGTATAATTTCCCTCAAGGTTTCTTACACGAGTCCTCCAACTGGAAGTGTTACCTAAAATTACCTAAACTGAAGAGAATGTACATGGGGAAAACATGAGCATGAATATCTGATTATAATAGAGTGACTAATCACAAAGGCAAAATCACAATCAGGGTCATTTGGGGAGAGTTTGTCAACAGGAAAAAGTCCCTGTATTTTCCATTTTTCCACATTAATAGTACAATACAAGAAGTGATTCGACAAAACATTTCTTAAATAGCAGCAAGGGACAAAAGTAGTATCTGAAAATTAAAAAAAAAAATGTACTTTTACCCCGATTCTTTACCAACTGTTTATTTCATTTATAGTAAACGAGGTTTCACAGAAAATTACTGTAGATATTTTTATGTTTAGATTAAATTACCATAAACGAAAACAAAATTCTGTAGTAAATTAGCCCCAAATTGTTGTAGTATAAGGACCATTTCGTATAGCTATTACATACAGAACTCATTAACTTTATTCTCAACCCTCATATATACATCTGGAATTTCTAAGTAGTTCGGTTGTTCACGCAACAACCCAGATTTTCAGCAAGCATGCTTCATCGTCAGGTGGATCGACGCAACACTACAGCTGGTGGATTTCACTACACAGATTTTCATTCCAGTGTTACAGCAACCACGTTTTCTTCTTTTCTCTCATGTTCACAATAATCTCAACCAACTAGCTATAACAATATGTTTCGTATTTTATCCAGGTGCCCGACGTATTTGTAAACGTAAGAAAAAAACTATACCGTAGTTCGTGTAAACCTTATGAAATCCACCTGTTGTAGTATTTCATGGATCCACCTGACGACGAAGCACGCTTGGCTTTGAAACCTGGGTAGTGGCATGAAGTAACAGTGTAACTACTTGCAAATTCCAGCTGTATACAGAATGGGGTAAGCATAAAATGTTTGGTTATCGAAATGAGTGCAATTTAAAAAAATGCTTAAGAAACTGAAATACCCTTTCCTTTATGATCTCCATGGTAAAAATGAATGTGAAATCCTTCTTCTAAATCTTTAAAATTCACATTATACACATGCTACCAAAATGTATTATACTCTACTTATAAAATCATATTTATGATTTCTTTGTATCAAGAAGGAACATGGATTGATAAATACAATATACAACCTAACATGTACGGAAAATTGTCATTTGGACATAAATCCACATTCACACAGAAGACGCATGCAAACAACTTTAAAAAGGTTACATTCACAAAGCCATATTGATGTATTTCCCTTGAGCGATGATTGCTTCATTCAGTCCCATAAACATTCAAGATTAAAAACCTGTAGACATTAATTCCATTACACCAAAACTTACATGATTTCCCTCTGATTCGCTGTGCCTGATTTGCTTTTCGTCTTCCACTGATTGAGTGCAAGATGTTGGACTGGAATTAGAAGCAAGAGACTGAATGTCAGAAGTATTTTGTCTGCTTTCTTCCTGCTGGTGTTCCTCTCGTAAATCTGCAGATGTTCCAGGAGTTTCTTCTAATCTATCTCTCTCTATTGCATTGAATGTTGATTTCCTTCCTTCACACCAAGAACTGTTTACAAACGATGTTGGCGTTGCTAAGTCAAGAAGCAACCTATCTGCTTCTTCCTGCAACTGAGTACAAACCTTAAAATGACTCACAAGAAGCATGAGTATTTAATAAACATGTGAATGTCATTTGCTAAAACACTACAAAGGACGTGACCTATTTCTTAAGTACTACGTAACACAAGAAGGAAACAAAAATGTGAGCAAATATATACTTGTGTGAAAGGAGGTACTATAATTCTACCTATTGGAGTCCCGAGTTCGATCCCAGCCCCCGCCAAGTGAACTTTGTGCTGAACAAACACCATGTGCGTGGGTTTTCTCGGGGTTCTCCCGTTTCCTCCCACTTTCTTCATTCCACCATTTCATTCATTACTCATCATCACCGTCTCCTTTAGCCTAACCGGCATAACCGTGGGACGTAAAACTCAAAGATTTCATTTTTTTCATTTTATAATTCTACCTACTTGTCAATTTTCATAATGCAGCTCATACCAGGTACCACGGAAGGATCATTTTGCTGATACGAACGCATCTGATCAGCATTAGCAATGGCCAATGCAGATATGGATGCTTGCAATACTGATGGATGTTTGTGGAAAACTGAAGTGTGGACAGTGATAGAGTCTGTTTGGCCAATCCATCAATGGTTTATATCCATATCTAGTGGTAAACATGGATCGTCAAATCAATAATATCGGTGTCGATAGCTAAGATTTCAAGAAGTATCAGAATACCTAACTTCAAAGCTATATTGTATCAGTTAAAACACACAATTTACCAATACTAGTCCAAAATATTTCCTTTTTTTAAAGAGATCAATACACTTTTACACTCTCCTAACATTTATTGCAACTAGTAACCCTTTGCAATATAATGCAAGACCAATGCTAAAGACACTCTTGGCAACAGTATGACACTATTAACATTTAATAGTATTTAAAAAAGGGAAAGAGGAAGATCATTACATCTCTGAAAAGTAATAGAGAGAAATGATTGTCTCAAATGAGCTAATTATAATATCTCTCTCTTCTTCACAAGTTTACAGTCTTTCATTTCCTACGGAAGCAATGCCCTTATGAATCGCAAGAAGAATTAGATCATCAGCTTGCCAGTTTTTGTGTAACAACTTAAAGCAACTGTTATGTGAAATTTATCAGCGTAGGAGTACAGGAATTGGATTGGCTAATAGCAACATTCAATGCTGTTGGTATGGGCAAAATTAAGGTTAAATGGTATTAGCTGGGCTTCAATGCCGGCATACAGGCACATTATTGCTATTGATCTATCACCAATTCTAAGGATGTATAGTTTTGTACACTTCACATCTAACAGCTATTAGAAACATTTGTGGACGTTGACACAAGAGAGCACACAGTCTATGAATTTCGTAACATGAATGTGAAAGAGGAATTAAAAATTTGTTTTGGTTTGTATGTCTGCCTGAAGAAAGAAAAAAAATCACATTTTATTTATACTTATAACTTTTGTGTGTAACATGCATGATCACAAATAATGGTGTTCACAGATTGCGCATTGAATTGAGCAAAATGCCTTCATCTTGAAAGAAGTCTGTCATACCTACTGTGTAGTTGAAACAGGTCACATCTACTTCCCGACTTCCATGTTAACGAGTCTATTTCTACTTTACAATACGTGAACTACTGACAAATATAACATGAGGATTCCACTTATGATGTGTAGGTGACACACAAGAATAACCTACCCTCCTGTTTTCAATTGCTTTCTGAAGATCCTGTTTCCAAGATTTCCAGTTAACCTTGAATTTTACTCTTGGCCCTGCCTGAGGTATTAGCTGTTCGATGTCTCTATCCTCTAAGTGTTGAAGTGCAAAAATATCTACACCATTCTCTGGAAAAGAAAGATACTTAACCTCTTAAAGCACTGTTCAGGTTGTTCCTGACCGTCATTCTCTGCTAACCATGCACCTATTTGTGAGAAGCATCTTACATTATGATATTTGTCCTACACAAATGCAGAATGAGCAAATGTTATCATAATATTAACATTTTATACACCGCAATGGAGGTGGTGAAATGGTAATGCAAAATATGACATTAACTGAAGAAATGTAACACCATAATGAAATTTATGGAATGGAAATAAAAATGTAACTTCATTCCACATTACATCAAAATAAACTCTGCAGTTCATTACTAAAAATAATAACCTATATTCTCGTGAACAAAAGAATTCATACAATGATAAACTTGCTTAGAGTTTTATTTATACGTTTCAATACTTCTAAGATTGTTGTGAGTAGGTAGGGTGCTTTCATGCGATGAAAAACTTTGGCATATATACACAGGATTGTGCCTAGTAAAGTAACAATGTCATCTTTTTCCTTGTGTATTTTTATCTCAGCAATATGATTTGTTATATTCTGTATTTTTTCCACTAACGAAAGTCGAATCAAAAGATAATCTTATAGAGCCCTTTTTACGTGTTGGCCCAATCTGCGAAACTATGCTTAAGAAAGGTACAAATCAAGGAACATACGTTGAGGAAGACGACACTGCCTTAATGCATATGCTGAGGATCTTTACAGCATGACAACAGACAACTTCTGCTTCCTTTTGTTGATTAACGTTACCATCCACTGTATGCGGAGCTTTGTGTTTATCAACTTGAAATACCTTCTTTTTAATGAGAGGGGTATTAAACCTAGCGTAACCTACTCACTTTTGCTACATTTTTCCTGTTTATTGAGAGTGCTCACCATAGCAAAATTACACTACCGCAAACTTTAGAGTTTTTTCTGCCATATCTTCGAATCAAAAAAAAAAAAAAAAAAATCAAAAAGCAAAGATTCAAATCACTAGATAATCTGATTTTGCATGTGATACCCTACCATAATTCATGTATTTGCTTGTGGTGTGCTGCTATTTACAGAACCTGCAAAAAATGCTAAATTTACAGACAGTTGCAAATCGAAAGCTGATAGATGAGTCATAATAACAATATCACGTGAAAATTAATATTGCCTAGTGCAGTACTTCTTTGCTTTTTGAATATTTTTATTTGTTTTGAAAATATTACAGACAAATTCTAAAATTATCGGTAGTTTAATTTCGTTGTGGTGAAGACCCTTAAGGTTTGGAGTGCCGGTATATGAGCGGAATCAACCCACAATTAATACTGACAGAGAGCGGTGGCAAGCACGCGTTAACCAAGCATTGTCAACGCCTCTGGGCGCGTTAACGCTGGCTGATTGGAGCAATGGCTATAACACTGGATGGACTATATGAGCGTTAATAACGCTGCAGCGTTAGTGCTGAGGATCTCAATTTTCTTAGCAAATAAATAAATTGAACTTTTGTAATGATTTACTAAAAATATGTTGCTTAATCAGTCCCCGATTTACGTATAAAAGCAAAACGAGCTACGGCTTATAATCGCATTATCTTGCCCCCATTCCCCCCCAAAAGTTATACGTATGCGAACTTCCTTCTATATAAGTAAAAATTTATGTGCCAGTTCGCCATAACAACAACAATCATCTTTATCAAAACAATTTTTAATGTTTAGGTAATAGCCTCCAATACCTAAGCTGGGGGTTTGATTGGAGAATCACGCTTACATTCAGATCTCCCCCCTTGCACGCAATGTTCAAACTCTTAAGAGACTAGGTTGCATGTCATGCTGAATGCTTGGAACAATAGTTCAAAATTTCAAAGTCAGACGCACTCACCAATCCAAAAATGATGATTGCCAGTGTCACTTACAAGTTATGAGCCTCCCCCCTCCCGCCCGCTGGACACGCCTAACATACTATCTATGTTAACTAAGAGACATAATTCAATTCTTCCCCTTCCCTTCCTTCTTCCCGACCCTTTAGTTTTGGGGACAAAGTGCATGAAACTTAAGAGGCATCTTTCTCGCGACATTAAACTATCGCTAAATTTACGATTTTTCGCAAGTATCTTGTAATTTAATGACATTAACCAAAAACTACAGTATATACAGGGATATGTACACTGTTATTTTGCATAAGATAGCATTCGTACGACTTTTTCACCCACTTTCATTTGAAAGATAATAGAAATATCGCGCATTTTTCTAATAGCTTTCAAACGAAAGTGCGTAGAAAAGTCGTACGATTGGTATCTGATGCAAACTAACAGTGCCTACACTTCCCGGTATATAGTTGTTGGTTAATATGATTTATATACAGTATAAGTGCGAAAAATCGTAGATTTTGTGGTAGTTTAATTTTGCGCGAAAGAGGCCTATTAAATAGGTCTATGCCTATATATTTATTCTTGTTCCAATGCACAAATACTAATTTACACACGTAATATCTATACATACCTGCAGTGCGCGAATTAGATAATATATATTGGAAGGGATAAAATTAGGCCAGCAGGACGTAAAATCTGAAGGTGCAATAGTTCAAAATGAGACAATAATACCTTACTCACCACAAACATACACATAAATGAGATATGACATATGTAATAAATAAGAGATTTATTAATTCAATACATCTACTGACAAGAACTATGTATATAGCTCATTCGTGGCTAAGTGGTTAGCGTTCGCGCCTTTGACGTGGGAGACCCGGGTTTGATTCCCGGCGGCAGCTCATGTGGTTCGGATTCCACGTTAAATAGTAGGTCTCGTCTCATATAGCCTCGCTGCTGAAAGGGACGTTAAAGTCAACTAAACTCAATAACTGTGTATATATTGTTTGACATGCACACACTACATCTAACCTTTCTGAATGTATTTAAATGTTGTACTCACTCTCGTACTCATACCTTTCTAAGGTTTATTTACTTAATTTGGCCCGAGTGGTAGCCATGATCACAAGCATATGTTAATTTTTCCGCTTATATTGAAATCTACACACAGCCTTGCAAAAGAAAACCTACGTCAGTATTATGAAAACCACTAAAATTATCAATTAAACCGGACTAACCTTTTTTCTTTTCTTTTTAATACGTACTAGCCTATCATACGAGAAATGGATTGTTGCTCCCCGATTTCTGGCATCAAGATCAAATCGAATGAAAAATATTTAAAAAACCCTTAATTTAAATTTCGATTTTGCGCTTCTATTTCCTGCTAGTGCTGCGCTTTTTTTTTTTTTTTTTTTCAATATCGATTCCGTGACAGAACTCAGAAATCATCACACAATTACTTTACTGTTAGGTTACAGCTGAGTTGATTCACCATGTGCTACGTTACACGCTAAATACATACATAAACACTACATTGAACTTTTCCAGAGAGCATTATTAGCTTGGACAGCAAACTGTGCTTATACAGACACGGAGAATCAGTTGTATTAGCAAATATTGAAACAAATCTTATGCGCTTACTCATCTTCACTAACGTGTCTGCTCACTACGGACGTATCCTTAGCATCTACGTTAACATATAGCCACGAGAGAATATATAACTCAGATTTTGAGTACAGTTTCAAAAGTTCATTTCCGTAAACTATGAAAGGTAGTGATGTCCAGGCAATAATAATCCACTTAAGTTCTATTAAGTCCACTTGTTCTATTTATTGGAAATTATGAATAGTATGCAAACTTGCAAACTATACTGAAATACAACAAAAATTAAAACAAGATGATAATCGATACAAATATAGAGGATGAATATGACCTCCCGCCTTCGCCGAGTATGATGGAAGAAACTATTTGTTTACTTCTTCTTGGCCAACTTCTAAGAGCATTTATAAAATCATATGCGTCTTTGTTATACGCAATTAATATATTCAAATTCACGAACGACGAAACTGAAGGGCGTGGGAATACGTTTCCAAGAAATAACTGTAGCCATAATAATATAGTTCAACTAAGCAACGGTAGAAATAGTCCGGAAATCAGAAATGACCAAAACTGAATGGTTTACATCGCTCATTTCGAAATACGGCTAGCAGATTAAACTTACAAGAAATGACCAAAAACAGTGAAATTTGGCGTTATACTAAGCGTTGTTTGGGGGGGGGGAAGCGAGCATCCCTGGTAGGGATACTTTAGTTGATTTCTTTCGGAGCGAAACGTGATTGAGGGGGAAATTTCCCCTCATCCGCCCGGTAATGGTGGAATGAAGAAAGTATTCTGTGTGTGTGTATGCTCTTCCACTATCCTTGTTTATGCGTATATCCGCATCGCTGATGCGCCTGGTCCCTACGGGTGCACTCCTCGCTACCGCTCGGCATCCCTGCTACGCTCCTTGCCTGACCCGGTTAGATAGCCTTTGTGCTTTTTAGTGGCCACCTACCACAAGTTGGTTCATGTTTTATCCCCTGTACTTTTTGTCATACATCAACATTATATTTATACTGAGCAGCAGGGTTGGCTGTTTAAACCATTTAAAAAAAAACAACTGTTTTAAGCCAAAAAACGAAAAATGTTCGTAAAAGTGTAACTATTCGTAAAATCTTGATGAACACACATTTGTGAACACAAGTGGAAATCTTGATGAATACAAGTGTGTGTATCACTTTTCACTTCCATATATTATTCGTACTATATTCAGACTTAAATTCCCCATTCTTTACTCAAAGAGATTATATTACAAAAGCAACTTTTTTATGTAACTTTATGGATGTTTCTTTTGTGATTTTTTTATAGTTTGTTACTATTGTTATGCAACCAAAGGAAAATTCTAAACATTCTTTTCGTTTTAATAATGTTTACTATTGATAAAATACATCGAAATGCCGTACTTTTGGGGGAGGGAGCTCACACAAACCCACGAGAGGCAATTATTGAAATAACAAGAATCTTTGGTAACTATTTATGTATAAATGGGTCAGAGCCAAAGTGGACTCAAATAATTCGTATCTTTATTCACTTTTCTTACTCATATGCAAAGTAAGTCGTTATATTTCTTTAACTTGGCTAATAAAAGTCGTAGTGAACTGACTTGGACTAAATTAGTTCTTCTGTACTCTGTAGTACTTTGACATTGTCCATATGTAATTATGTATAATGGTTGCACTTGTGCAATTGTTTATCTTTTTGTCCTTCTGTCCTACTGACTCTTGACAATTATATTAACAAATATGTAAAGACCAGTTAACGTATTTTTATCAGGAGTCCGTCGTGACTCGGCAGACGTATCGCATTTTTGGCCAATTAGTCCCGGTTTCGAGTTCAAATGGAAGACAATTCCTCTTGGATGTAAGCCGAGAAGCGGTTTGGATTCCGCTTTAAGCTTATGTGACCCCTTACAGTATAACCCGGTCGTTGCATACTAACACCAAGGCGAAACAAGCTTATTCTGTCCATATGTGATATAAATATATAGAGCAAATTATTTAAAGCAAAAAAACCTGTTTTTTTTTTTTGTTTTTTCAATAAAATGCATGGTCTTTGCCAACCCTACTAAGCACTCCTGAAGCCAATTTGCAAGTAGTAATGGAGGTCCTTTAGTGCATACTGTATTAAAAGAAATAAGAAGCTCTAACCTAACCTGAAAATGTAAGAAATATATCAAAATTTGGTAGAACTGTCTGTTCGACTAATGCCCCAAAATCTTATCGGAAGTGACAAGTACGTAAAGTATAAGACGTACGGGTAGCGGCGTACGCAGAGGGTGGGTCCTGACCCCCCCCCCCGAAATCCAGACTTTTTTGTAAATGTAGTCTGCTTTTAGGGGCAATTTTAGAAATTCTCATATAATTTAGCTTCAAATTGTATTTGGACCCCCGAAACGCTTTAGACCCCTCCCGAAACAAATTCCTGCGTACGGGAAGGTTCTAAACCACAGGCCCCTCTATATAGATTAGTAGCTAAGATGGATCCTTTCTGTACCAAAATTTTAATATTTAATTTATATAGTATTGCTGAGCGAGCGCCAGCGAGTGAAGGCGGGTTAGAGTCCCGCAGGGCACGTTGTTTTCTATCTTTATCACTCCTAAATTGGAAGGGGGACCTGTGTTCTAGAACCTTCCCATTTAGCTGTAACAAAGACCGAACACAACGTGCCCTGCGTGGCTCTTAATCCGCCTTCAGTCGCTTACGCTCGCTTGGCAATACCATTTGAATTAAATATTAAACTTTGTTACAGAAACGAATCAACCTACGTACTAATTTATATGGGGGGATCTGTGTACTACAAGGCATATATATCTTTTTAATAATGGTAAAATGAGAAGCTCTTAATGTACTGCTAAGAGCAGTATTTACATTAGTAATACTTGTTGCCTAAACAGATTTAGAAGTTACTTCATAGGAAAGCCAGTTACTAAAGCAGGAACCTACATGACTTGCAATGAATTAGAATGTTACATCACATGCATTCTAACATAAGTGCAACCGACATACTTGCATGTTTTTACAAAAACTAATATTCATGCGTACACAAAAATTCTCAAGCTTTTATGTAATTTCTAGATCGTTACAAAATATTAATTACTTACAAGCAGGATGGATTGTCTTCTGCTGTCATGCTGATTGATTCAGGTTTTCTTATTTCTAATGCTAATTACCTACCCTTAAAAATGGTAACGTAATTGTTTAGTTTCCAAGTATTAAGCAAATCGTCGACATAAGCATCCATATTTTGAAAAGAAATAACAACATTTTCACACGAAAAATGGAGGCCCCCGGCTTTTGCCATACAGTATGGAATTGTGGGTAATGGAAATTTTGAGCTTCTTTCTTTGCAACGTTTATATCAAGAACAATGCGTTACTGTCTGTATTGTAATGTTAAAGTAACATGACAGTACAGACTTTAATACCAAACAACTGTATGATTACACAGAGTTAGAGGACTTTTTTCCATTACTTACTGTAAATTACTCATTACTAAATGTATTTTTATCAATTTTCTGGGATATATAACATTATAATGACTTTCTATCATTCCTTTACGTACTTTTTTGTCCTGCTTTCCGAGTGAAAGATCAGTTGTACGTAGAAATTGTACGTAATCGTGTTTCCGTTACACTAATAGTAATGATAAAACAATTTGTCTCCTTACATAATGTCTGTATAGAACGGATTTCTTTGCTCTTTGCAGTGTAGAATGGGTAGGTCTCATTATCATGACAAAATTTCATTCCTGACGTGAAGTTTGCACTTTACTACGAACATTTTCACATTATTGAGTTTCTTTTAACATTATAATGTAAAAAATGCATTACAAGGAAAATTTGTTCTTCTTCCTGCGATATTTTCCTTACTCATGTCAGAAAACCTGTACTGGATAGGATAGCCTGTAATATTTTCATTCCTGAAAGACATTTATCTCTCTTGAATGACGTCACATTTTCTTTCCAGTCTGGAATGTACTCTTAACATTACAGAACTGAAAACCTTCCTGTCGTTACGTACATTTATTGCGTACTACAGATTTTTCATAAAAGACAAAATGCAGCATGTTGTATTTCCACTTCGCCACATGGTAAATTAACATTATAATGGTTTCAAGTCCAAATTTACGTAATGTAAGTACGGAATTACGAAAAAATCAACTTTACATGTCTTTACTGTTAAATTTTCTATGAAAATTTTTCTCAGTGCAGCAGATCCTTGTAATACATCTAGTGCAAGATACAATAACATAAGAACCATACGTATGGGTGCTGCACAAGGTTAAGACAGAAAATCATGCAACTCAGGAACCAAGGAACATGAAAAGAAAGGGAAGTAGGACCTTATATATAGTCTATTACAAAAATTCATTACTTGTGTAAACAAATCTTATACTTGATACTGGTATGTGTTTGTGTAAAATTAAATTGGCAGAAGGAAATTATTTACGTGCTCAACTTGTATCCCAATATATCGGCACGTTCGTATCATTAGATTAAGAAGGTAGTGTTTTGTTTTTTTTTAGCCAAAAAGTATAATGCAATTCGGAAGCAGACACCAATTACATAAAACGTAAAATGTTTACGATTTGCTACCGAAGTAGACACAAGATTAGGTTAGGCAGGCACTAATTGTACACAATGTAAAATTTTCACAATTTGGTACTATTCCAGATTAAGCATACATGTCTGAATTCATTAATTATGACTTCTTTTGGTCCGGAAATGGATCTTGTAAATTGTTTCGGCCTATGTTTAGCAGAACGGGTCCAGCTCTTTTCTCTTAAAAAATGTTACAATTTTGGTAATTTCTGTTCACATTCGGTTAGTTTAGGATAGGTTAGGTTAGTTTAGTTTGTGTTATATTAGTGTAGAGGTCCTGTATAATTTTCAAAAAAATGATAGAATTTCGCTTATTTCTACTAATATTAGGTTAGTTTAGGTTTGTTTACGTTATGTTACGTCTAAGTACTTGCATCATTCATTTCTCCTGTAAATTTTGTGTTTTTTCGTGCTTCTGGAACCCTTGTATTAAATATACTCTATTGTTTCTTATGGAGAGAATTACATTCATATGTATAGATTAACTTTAGGGGGACTTAAATATTATGTGACATATCTTGTGCAGACGTGCTGTAAAAACGACAGTTCAAAAATCAATTTGTGTTAGATGGCCTTTAAAAAACACCGCTCTGTAGCACGGGGCTAAGTCGGAAGGGAGCAGGCGCGTCAGTGACGGTTGGTAGTTTGTGAAGCCTTGCCTTGCTCCATTCTCTTGTATGTCATATATACGCTGCTCGTCTTGAGTGTCATTTACCATTGTGATATTCCTCGTTTTTCATGAAATTTTCAGCAGAGATACAGGGACCTTCACAGAATACACCTGTGTAGGAGTAATGTTACGGAAATTATATGGGGCGGACATAAAGGCCTATTGGGTTGTCCATATCTCCGCGCCTGGTTATTTCCGCAGCATGTCTCCTGCACATGTGTATTGTACAAAGGTTCATGTACTCAAAAACCGGTCTCACTTCCATTGTTCATATATTCGCCCTGGTCATTTCTGTAGCATGACTTCTACGCAGAAGTAGAATTTCATTTTGAAGTATGAAATAAAACGACAGTAACCTAACCTAACTACTAACATCACACTTATTTTCCTTCTCCAAACTGGTCATGGCCTTTCTTCCACCTTTAAAATCCGCTAACACGCTCATTTGATTTTCAAGTATTAACTGGAAATGTTTAGGTTAGGTTTTATTTCTGTTGTTAATAAGTTTATTACACAAAGTGTGTCGATTTTGGTTTTAGTTTCAAACTGTATTGTTTTCTCGTTTCAGGTTTCCGAAAGTAATATTTCTGAGACAAATTTTTCCATTACTGGGAGACGATTTAGAAAATATTATTTTGCGGGAACGTTCACTACCAGCAATTCTGAAAGTACTCACGATTTTAAGATTCTATGTGAATGGGAACTATCAGGTAGGCGCTATTTTCTTTGAAGCACATAACACATGGATTTAAAAATGTAGTTTGCCATTTTCACTATGTTTTCTTCAATATTGAGTAATATTTTATTGCTCAATATTACCAGTAGTAAAATCATGTTTCTCTTTCATTATTTTCAGACCATATTATTATACAGGGTGTATCAAAAAGATTCATCCAATTTGGCAAGTCTGTATTTCTGAAACTAATAAACATATACAAATAGTTTTTATTTTGCATGACAGTGAAACTCAAAAAGTTTTTATTGCACCTGTTCATAGGTGTGCCCCCATAAGATGCACGGCATATGAACATGCAGTATTCAAATTCGTCCCAAACTCCAGCTAGCATGTCTTCAGTTACAGCTTCCACAGCTGCCGTTATGCGATGTCGCAGTTCATTCAATGTGCTTGGTAACGAAGGCACATAAACGGAGTCTTTTATAAACCCCCACAAGAAATAATCACATCCAGTAAGGTCAGGTGACCTTAGAGGCCAGTAATGTAACGCTGCATCATTTGGTCCAGTGCGACCGATCCATCGTTGAGGAATCTTTCGATTTAAAAATCCCCGCACTTTCCCATGCCAGTATGGCGGTGCCCCATCCTGTTGGTAGATGAAATCATTCGAATCAGTCTCAAACTGTGGCAAAAGATAGTACTCAAACATATAAATGTAGGTTATCCCCGTCACAGTGTTCTCGGCAAAGAAAAATGGACCGTACACCTTTTTTCCGGGAAACTGCACAAAACACAGTAACTTTTGGCGAGTCCCTCTCATGTTTTACAACTTCATGTGGGTGTTCCGTTCCCTACATTCGCACATTATGGCGGTCCACATTTCCATTTAAATGGCATGTTGCATCGTCACTAAACACTAGGCGTTGAACAAAACTGTCGTCCTCTGCAATCTTGCCAAGAATGAAATTACAAAACTCCATACGTCGTTCTTTTGTCACCTTTACAAAGAGCTTGCAGTAGCTGAATTCTGTATGATTTCATGAGTAAACGACGGCGCAACACACGCCAGACGGGTGTTGAGGGCATGTTGAGCTGTCCTTCACGACGAACGGATTTCTGCGGACTGCGTGTAAAACATTGACGGACGCGCTCCACGTCTGCGTCGGGCACTCGAGGAAGTCCCGATGATTTTCCCTTACATAAACAACCTGTTGTTCGGAATTGTTCATGCCATCATCTAATGCTCTGTGCAGTAGGAGGATCCACACCATGCTTAGTACGAAAGTCACGCTGAACAGTTTATCACTGACTTGCACTCCGCAAAACGTAGTACACAAAACGCTTTCTGTTGTCCAGATGCCATTTTAACCAGAACCGTAGTGGGCGTCCACTCAAGCACACTGCTACTACCTAGCGGAAACCATATACAACTAGAGATGTTCCTCTTTCCAACCAGTACGTTGTTCACTCACATCTCTGAAAAGACAAAATATATATTATATTTTAAAACCGGATGATTCTTTTTGATACACGCTGTATACTGGGTTACACTTCGTATAATAGAAAATATAAAGCTTTGTAGTTCCCAATAAAATGTTACAACACCAAACACACGATGCAATTTCGATTATTTAATGGTGTTGAACATTTCACAGCAAAATTTTGTCACATAAACAGTAGGTACCAGCGATTATGTGATTATATTTTAATGGCGAATTATACAAAAAGGGTTTATGTTGTTATCTTTGTCTTATTTTTTCTAATAATCAATATTTTAAACTTTTCCACAATTGCTCTTTTCCTTTCTGTAAAGTTTTGCAGCTAGAAACCACGATTCAGTGCTAGATATCAAAGTTTATCTCTGATGAATCAACCGCATAATTCGCAATACTGTTTCTTAATATGAAAGTCACTTTCGTCATTAATTTATATCATACTTTTAGAACATAGCACAGAACAAAAATAACAGATTAAATAAATTTATTCATGGTTCAATGATTTTCAACAAGATAAAGAACTATACAAGTTGTTAAACAAAAGAATATACACGTAGGTATTTCTTCCTACTCTCCCATTGTATCTTCATAATTGATAATTGATAAAATTATGTAGGTGAGTCTTAGCTACAGCATTTGATGCAAAATAACATAATCTAAGAAACTTAGTTATAATTTTCATTTTCTGATTAATTTAATTTATTTTACAGATAATAAACAAAAAACTGTAAATTAGAGTTGTTAAACTTAACGGCAATGAGGCTGCTCCAAAAGGGATTTTATTATAAATTTCTTTTACCATTTTCCATCTATTCATCCCTACAATCCCTAATTATAGGTAGCGTTGTTTCTCACGGGAAAGGTGCATCTGAATCATTTTCAGTTTTATCATCTGAATAAATTTTGAAGTTGCTAAATTCGCAAAGATGATTCCAAAAAGAATATTCTTGATTTTTTAAAATGTAACGTGTTTCTGTGCTTGTTTTACAGATACACATTGAAGATAACCAATTTCATGAGCCACCCAACAATTTGCCAGATTGTGAGGAAAGTATTATCAGTCTTTGCTCGTCGCCTGATATATGTGATTGATTCCCCATTCCTGATTGTTTGAGGACAGTTCAAGTTCAATTTCATCAAATGGCTAGTTTTCCTAAGTTGTAGGATATATTGACTGTAGCTATATTCCAAAAAGAAATCCTCGCAGGAAAAGCAGTGAAACATTTAGAATCAGGAAATGCATCTTTAGTGTTAATGTACAAGTGGTGAGTGGCCCAAATAAAATGGACAACAGAAAATATTACTTAAGAAATATTGAAAATGGTTAGCTGTTCTTGCACAGAGACCAACACGTTTAGAACAGAGGAGTGTCCATGTGTATGTGTCACACAAAGGCTTCAATATATTGATGCTTGTGCGTGCGTATTATGTGAAAAACAGGAACGTTCTCTGTCACCGGATGGATCCACCTCGTAACAACGATTCTTCTAATGACTGATCAGTTTGTATTCCTAATTTGACTGTAGTCTTTATTCCGACTTCATCTCTGTGCATTCATACTATGATAACTATTTTGAAAGTAAGCATAGCGCAAACATCTGTGATATTGCACCGCCAAATATTCTAACAAACAATGTGAAGTTTTAATATCGGTTATTGATTACTATATTCTTAAGAAATTTACCACAGTAAATAAACTTCTTTCAGTTATTTGTAACTATTTGTTGTTCGAAATATTATGTTTTATAACTTCACGCAGAGCAAACATTATCGTACAAATCATTGCTACTCACAATGTCCATGTTTGGCTATTCGGCGTCCATATCGTTTTTTTTTATTATTTATTTATTTTTTTTTTTTTTAGTGATTGTCAGACGTTTTCATAGGACGGTAATATATATGTTCAATACCTTTTCAATATTGTTTTCACTGCAATCAATTGTAAAATCTATTCTTTTTAAAAAAGGCAAAGTAGGCTTAATTGTAACTAAACGTCACAAACTTTAACATCTTGTTCTACTGTATGCGGCAAAACAAACAGTACTGAAATCACATAGTTGAAATTTATTTATTTATTGTACAACATAATGAAACATAAGAAAGGTTGGCAAATGGATATCAACTAAAGGTTACTCAATACATATTGTAAAGGAATCGTTCCTGTATATCATGTGTTCAAAATGTTGGACATTATGTCGCACATATTCTTCATAGAGGTCCTGTAGATCGATGAACATGTTAGTGAACACGGTTTGCTAGAATGACAAAAAATGGACGAATCTTTTCTCTTAACTCCGGTATAGTGGTAGGAAGTTATCTGTTACGAAAATTGCTTCTTTCAGCATGCCCGTATGTAGGCATCTCGAGTCATGAGGTGAGGGGAGTGGGAAGGATATGGAAAATCCGTTCCACAGGAAATCAAGCGATGTCGAAACTCTTTGTGAGCAGAAGGGTAAGTGACTCACTTGCAGTGTGGACCTTCCTTTAAATCTAAGAAACTAAATAAGGTAGAGTGTCTCGGTGCAGTAATTCCTCTCCTAAATAGCTCATACAAAATAAAACAAAATAAAAAAACTGCACATCTCGGAGAGCGGGTATATTATTGCATATTTCTGCATTTAATGTTCAAAACTTTCCTTTTTTTTCAAAGCAAATTCACAGCGTTTAATATTGTGTATAGCAGCTCCTTAATGTGTTTTTAATTCAGTCCTCTGATTTTGTGTTCGAATCGTTAATTTATGAAACAAAAACTACAGAGACAAAGCTTTTTCAAGAGAGCAAAATAATTTTAAAAAGAATCATTCTTTTTATCAGAATAATGATCTGAAACTCATAACTAACTTTCTGACAAAAACGTAGTTACGTTCTTTCATAAATAAAAGATAGGTTTCTATATGAACGTGCCTGAATATTCTCCCGAAGACGGTTCATTCCATTTAATTGAAAAATCACCTAAATGTGGTCTCTGAAGTTAACGTTGTTCCATAAATAAACGATTCAAATGCTGAATTAATAAAACATTTCACGTAGAGGGCTATTGTACACAACATTAAACGCTATAAAATCTGCCTTAATACGTAGTAAGTTTTGAACATTAAATGCATAACAGGCAGTAATATGCGCCCCCGTGCTAAATATTGAAAGTTTTGAGGACTGAATCCGTGGACTTACTGGAAGAATTACTGTACCGACAGGCGCGTAATATGGTAAGGCCATCTCACTTCAAACAGAGAAAATCATGGACATTCGGATTCTGTGCGAAAAAAAGAAATAGAGTATCCTGAGTCTGTATGCGAAGCGAGCAAAGGTGGTTATTTTCCGATCCGGGATATATATAAAAACTAAGAAAGGAGAAATAATCGCACTTTTACATCCGTCGCAGGTACCCTTTATCTGAATTCGTTGCTATTTTAAGAATTTCGTAGGCAAAAATCATACTATCGCTATGAGGTAATACCCTCCTTTTATTGAAATTTCCTACCTTGTATTAGATTGTCATAGAAAAGGAACTCACGGAGGCAACTTCAGCCTTTTTAACTTTACAAACACTACGAAGCCCAATCCCAACATAATGACGTAATAATTGAGTGAAGACAGGAATTAGGTCCCTAGTAACCATGAGGATTACTTTTAGAAAACTGAATGTTACTTTCACATATTTGAATAACGAACCCAGGATTTACCCGTTGGCAATCAATGCTTATTTTCACACACAATGCAGTAATCTGAATTGAGTACCATACATAATTCTGCAATATCTGTATACTATTACAGTACGTTATGCATTCCATAGCATTTTCATGAGCAGAACTATATTAGTACAAAGCGGCGCAGATTTTTCGTTCATTTCAGTTACTACTGACTAAATACTGTCATAGCAATTCATTCATTGTAATTACATTTTGTTTCTATCAAAGCGACTAGAATGAAGCCAAATTGGCAAATGTATTCCCATGAACTTGGTTCATAGAAGTAATTCATATGCGTCAATAAACGAATACATAATTTACTTTTCATAATAGTTATATTCATTATTAAGTTATTCATTTAGGTTTGAGTACATTTATATATACAATGCTTCAGAAATACAAGAAATACAGAAATGTCGTCACTCTTAGAGCAGAATATAATGTCTTATACTTGTCACATATTCTCCACTTTAAAGGGGGATGCGTAAAGATTGGCCTTTTTCGCCTATTAGTCATTATTAATGAGCGTTCATGAAAGCAAGCAAATGTCATAAATGCGAAGTTAAAGCTTTTAAATATTGCATCTGTGTATGATGTAGAAAGTCACAGAAAGAACCCCACAAATAAAGCATTTTTTCTCTCTTTTGTCAATTTAGACGTTTTCTAATGATTTACACCAATTTTTGTATGAAGCGTTCAATAAACCATCTACATCTAAACATATAAAAGCGAAATACAGATTCGTTCACACATTCACTCAATGATCAACCCCCAGCAAAAAGCACTTAAGCTAGAAGTATGAAATGTGAGCAGTATGTTCATTTTATAATGTAGAGGCGTACTGAAAACGGATTTTGCAAAAATCGAACTCTAAGGAGGTAAATAAGGAGGGGTGGACAGAATTTACACACTGATCAACAAGCAGAGAAAACCACTGATGCTATAACCACGAAATCTGGGCATTAGGTTCCTTTCATAATGTACATACGTATTAGAACAGATTTTACAAAGCCTCAAAGGGTACTTGGGGATTTACGCACTGATCAACGAGCAGCGAAAACCACCGTAGCTAGAATCATTACGTTTGGTCAGTAGGTTCATTTTGTGATGCAGATGCGTAGTATGAACAGATTTTACAAAATTCGAGCCTTAAGAAGTTACATAGGTTCACCCTTTAATACTTGAACTTTGAATTTATACGACATATTTGCTTCCATGAACACTTTCGGTTTTCATGGCAGTCAATAGGCTTAAAAATCTTTACCCACTTCCTTTCTATCAGATTTGATTTTTTTTTTTTTTTACATAAGATTGACCTACACTTCATAAGATCTATCAATTCAAAGAAAAAATTAACTGAAAATAGCTCAATAATAAGTATACAAATACTTAGTCCTTGTAATATTAACAATCCAGAATAAATTCTTGATTAACCTTTCTTGAATTGTACATGTCAAGGTCACCAGTTAATGAAAAATTTACACTAGCAATATCATTTCGAAAAGCATAAAAAATTGAATCAGATCATTCAATAAACAATGCATTCATATATCAGCAAAAAATAAGGAATATACAATGCATAGCTATCATCATTGGTATATATGCTGGTACCAGCATTTCTATTAGTATATACGTGAAGGAAAAGCTCTTTTTTCTGTGATTTCGTGAGTAGCACGAACATCCTATAATATATTATATCAGCAAGAAAATAAAGGACTTACAATGCATAGCTATCGTTACTTCTATCAGTACGTACATGACAAGGATAAACAGCTAGTGCTTCATTACTTTCATGAACACCACTGAAATTTGATGAAGCTCCATAAAATGTTAATGCTTGAACTTCAACTTTTATTTCATACAATCTGTTGACGCATTTACGCGTAATATTTGCACATTCATTTCCATTCAAAGAATCTATGAAGTAATATGCACAAGGAATTTTCCACGAATCATTCAAAGCCACAACCATATAGACCGCAGCGTTTTTTCTTCTGGCATACTCTCATCACTCACTCTAGTACCGCAATCTACGTAACCCAACGATTCTGCTCCAGTAAATTCGACATGTGGTTTTATTGCCATATCATCTACAACTAATGACACTTGAATGCATTTGTTATGTTGTTTCGCTATTTGCACCTTTTCTTTCATTGCATTGAAGGCTTCTTCACATAGTCCAGGATTTCCACTCACTGAAGAGTACCATTTTTTTAAAGTCCGTGGATGCGGTAACACACAGTTAAATGTTTTACGAACATATGCATATGCAGCTGCAGAATAGAAAGCAAGTGTTAACGCAAAACTTCGGAGAGCCGGATCAAAATTTTTGTTACCCGACGGACTCATGAGCGACTTCACCACTGCATTACCTTCAACACTGAGGGTTACTGATTTTAACAACAGTTCTAAAGTACCTTCTGTTATCATACACTTCTCTCTAAGATTTTGCACAATATCCTGAATACTTGCACATTTTTCTCTAAGACGTTTCTTCTTCAAGTACAATGCTATCATCTTCTTTCTGGATTCCATACATTTGGTTTCTGTTTCAAACAACTTCCTTTTCAACGGTTTTTTTTTTCGTGGTGTTAACTCCGTTCCACTGCAAGAAGGATCAAGTGACTGCGTATCAACATTAGAAACACCATGGGAAGGCTGCTTTAAGGTAGGTAAAGTTGTGTTACACGACTCCAATACCATATTACGATTGTCGACTTGTCTGGGAATTAACTTGCTTGATTGAATAACCTTACGCTGAATGCTCTAATCTTCAAAATCTACACATCGGACGTTTGGAGATTTCCATTTTTTTGTTGCTTGAAACAATGTAACCAAAATCAATGAGTGTTGATATTTTTTTTAAAAAAATAAATCAATACATAAAAATTATAATTACGTCTATACAGGTGACATGAGATTTTGAGAAATTTCCAAATTAAATTTATATTTCGTAAAATAAATGGTTTTATTGTTGGAGGTTCACTTCCGATACTTTATGCGTTCAATTACGGATATTTTATGAGCACTTTTTTTTTTTCGAAAATGCAGCTTTATTTACTCATGTATTTCTCCAAAATCTAATAAAAATCACTTTCAATGAGATTAGCTTAGTTGTATCAATAATATACTAACCAAAATATCAAAAATCCGGGTGGGTTTTAAGGAGTCCAACCCGGAAAAACCTGGTGTTTTTCTGAGGATGTGAATGAGAATGATGAAAGAATTGGTGAAATGAGAATGTGGAAGGAAACTGGAGAACCCGAGGAAACCTGAGAGCACGTTGTTGTTCACTAAAAGCTCAAGTTTGAATGGGACATGATTTGAACTATGGACCCTACCTTTAAGAGTACTGTACCACTGAGCTACGATGCCCTGTTTCGCTTTATAGCCAGTAGTGGCGTTAAGATCGACTAGTGTTGCCAGTGTTCTTCAAGAAAAATATTCCAACACAGTTTAAAAACTGCTACATTATTATGATTTACACTGTCCACTCTGTCGAAGTGTGAAGGACCTCAAATGTCTTATAAGCGTGTAGTGGGTGAGAGTAGTCGGAGTAAGACGTGTTTAACCCCCACTATTGTTTATGCGTATAAATAGTGGTGCGGACCCCCCAGTTGGGAGCTCTCTAATTTGTAATACGAAACCATAGGCAATAGTATATGTGAGAAGTGCGTCAACTTCACAACAACCCTGCGAAACTTGCCAATAAGTAACATTTTGGTCCTTTACCTTTTAGAAAATACTACACTTACTAATGGTACACATATGAGAGCTAGTTATGTACGCCTCTGCCATATATTGTATTACTTGTAATATTTTTCAGCGCTCTGCTATTGAGGTATTTAACTCAGTTTAATCCCTCAAATGGTGCAGATGAAAGAAAAGTGGAAGTCAAGAAAATCTGTGGAAGGCAAACTTGGAAAAAGCGCCTAAAAATTACCGTAATTTTGAACAATACCAAATGCAACAACCCTTTACGTTATTCGTTCTCCATTTTACAACACTAAATCAGAAATTATTATTTTTGAAGGTAAATCGTAACGCCTGTGATTTTGAACTAACAAATACCACCATTACAAACATATATATAATGTACATGAAATATAAAGGGTTTATTCAAGCAGACGGTTCTACCAAATAGAAAATTGATAGGTGAAACATTTTTCGTGAGGGAATGAAAGTGTGAATATAAGTAATTACTAGCAGTGCACAGCTAATTGAAATGAACTTTTAGTTATAGTGAAAGCACTGTGTGTGTATGTGTCCTCTTCCACTGTCTTCGTTTATGCGTATACCCTCTGTCGCTGACGCGCCTGCTCCCTACGGAAGCACCCTCTCGCTGCCTCTCGGGCCTCCTTGCTGCGCTCCAACTCAGACTCGGTTGCATAGCAGCAAGGTTCTAGAATACTGGTCCCCCTCCCATTTAGCTGTAATAAAGACAGAAAACAACGTACCCGGCGGGGTTCTAACCCGCCTCCACTCGCTGGACAATACTCTGTGAATTAAAATTTAAACTTTGGTACAGAAAGAAACCAACCTAGGTACTAATTTTCATGGGGGAACCTGTGTTCTAGAACATTCCCTAAAAACTGCAGTGCACAAAACACGAACCTGGGTAAATGTATAGTATTGGGGGGTCATAATGACAAAATACAACAGACCTCTATAATTTACAGGAGACATGAGTTGATAGTGGTGTTCAAGTAGTCAAGACAGTATCGTATAGAATTTTATGTAGGCAGTATGGGACCTGTTCCAACTATAAAGGTAAGTGGTAGTGATTGCCCATTTCATATCGAGAACAGAACCTAACGAACTCCTGAGGGCCTTCTCACCTGTTACTACTACTACCACTACTACTACTACTAAATATGCTATGGATCCTAATTTAAGGTATGAAACCATACAACGACCGGAATGAAACCGAGTCGGAATAAAATATCGCAAGAAAGTAGGTGAAAAAGCTGCTCCCCCTAAATCTAAACAATAGCCCTAACTTGTGCTAGGTGGCCACTAAATAGCACGAATGCTATGCAAGGTAGGGTTCTAGAACACAGGTCCCCATATAGGTTAGTAGCAAGGTTGATTCCTTTCTGTACCACTCTAAATTTTAATTCACAGAGTATTGCTGAGCGAGCGCTACAGAGTGGAGGTGGGTTAGAGCCCCGCAGGGCACGTTGACTTTTCTTTATTACAGCTAAATGGGAAAGGGACCTGTATTCTAGAACCTTGCCCAGTTTTTATGCCATACGTCCACACTGTACTTATACAGAGCCCTCCTGAAGTCAATCTACAATTAGTAATGGAGCTCCTAATTCAGTGCATGCTCCGCTTAAAGAAATACAAAGCTCTAATCTATCCTCAAAATGTAAGAAATGTGCAAAAATTTGGTAGAAACCTTTGCTAAAGTGAACGTGAACCCATTCACAAATAACTTTTTATTGTACAGAATATCGATAAATAACGTGCGACTTGTATGAGAGATATTGCTGCTTTCAACACTGAATGAGGATTATTTTATCCATTAATTGACATCATTAAAAATTTTTAACAGGCAAAGTAGGTCTACTCCCTCCACAACCATACAATTTCCTTGCCAAGGTGTCACAGAACACTTGTAGGTTCTATAATTTTGGCAAAATTACCAACAACTCATAAACATACAATTTAATAAGTAAGCAAACTTAATATTAGTTTAACAATTTTATAGGTACTACTCTTTACGAGCTTTTTGACAGTGTAAAATGCAATACATATGCCTATTCACCCAATATTATTACAAATACCTACACAGTCACGTTTTATTATTTATTTAAACCTTTAAGGAAAGAAAATAACTTACCTTTGAAATATTATGAAATTCCAAAGAAAGTTTATTCACTCTTCATAAATTTCTCTTCATAACACAGATAATCGACACATAACACAAACATAACTTATGATTATCTCTTTTTCCCTGCACAATATGGCGGATCGATTCGATTTTTGCGAGTTCGATACCATCAAAGATCTCGCATTAGGGCACCTCTAGGTCTATATATTATCTCAATGGGCTGGAACCATGTTGTTCTGGCACCCCACATTAAATTTCTATTTTCTCGAGAACGGTAGGGGAGCAAACGGAGAAACTTCGGAGCAAATGAGAGCAAACCAAGTACAAACGAATGCCACCATCCGTTCCCCTCAGCGATTATTTTTAGTTGGGTGGAGGGGTTGGGACGACGTTGTTCTGTCCCCCTCCACTTCAAGGTTCCATTTTCTCTGGAACGGTAAGGGAGCAAACGGAGCTACTGCGGAGCAAATGGGAGCAAACGAAGTACAAACGATTGAAATTGTTTTCGAAGAATTGCGTGATGGTGGGGGGGGGGGCAGGACTACGCACGCCAAATATACGTATATAACATAGCTGACGTATGTAACATACGTATAGGAGTGTAATCCGTGAAAGAGTGTTAGATGTCAGACATTCTGCAACGGTGTGATACAACATGTAAGCGGGAAAAGGATAGTACATATGTACAACATGGATAATGTATGCTCTTTACAGGTTTCAGCAGTAAACATAAGGCTCCCGTATATTTGTACAATTAGTGTTGTCCGGATTTTTCTCAGTGTATCAACCTTAATCGTATATTCTACACTTACGAGTTAGTTAATGAATGACTTGGAGATCAAATAAAAGCATTTGATCACCTGTTAATAGCACTATACGGAATATTTTAATCTTTATTTAGTGGGTTTGAAACCTTGATCTTATGGGAAATTTTCATGGAAGATTAACAGCACTAGGAAACCGTGTTAAGCTTCTATGAACACTGCTAACTAATGAAATCATTCTTTGTTTAGCGATAATTAATAGTTGAATTATAAAGTGACGCTTTCAGTACTTCTTTGAAGTTACCTCATAAATCGTAAAAATATTGTGACTTCTAAAGATAGAAAGAAATGAATTCACAAAACTTCAAGCTTTTCATACGGTTTTTCTTCCTATACAAATCTTTTCCTTTTTCTTATGAAGATCCTCCATTTTCTCTCAACATAAGGGCAAGGAGGATACAGAATTGTATTTGTGTGATTGTCTCATCTGAAGTTGATCGCTAGTCATGTGTGTATGAAGAAGACTGTATTCTTTTATCCTATACGCTGCTTATTGTGGTAGTAGCTAATCTCAGAATTCTTTGAAGGTCATGTTTTCTTTTGTGGAAGGAAATTGCTTGAGGGGATGACGAGATTGAAGAAGAAAGCCATTCATGTTATTTCCAATCATCTGCGAGGGTTTCCGTTCGTCCATATACTCATCGTTTCAAGAGGGAATGTTGTTCCCAGCACGAGATGAAAAGGAAAAAGAAAAAGAAGAAAAGACAGAAAAATCATTAACAAAATATTCAATTATCACGGATCAGTGCAAACTGTTTGCTTTTGTATTAGAAAGTTGCAATCCAAAACTAATCCCTCTACAAACTGTAAACTTACTAATAATCAATTCAGTAATAGCAGTATAGAAATTGAGGTCTAGTTTTTACTGGTACACTTCTACTGAGGAAGCTGTTTGATCTCATAAACAGTGTGACTTTACCTATCTCATAAATAGTGTTACGTACATACTGTTTGGAATCCAGTTTAAAACTAATGCAAACTAAAATTACGAACACAAGCTTCAATTATATTTTTATCTTTGGTAGTTATACGAGGTTGATTGAGACAATAATGCCTCTAAGCCCACTACTTGACCAATATTACTGCAAATATTTTGCACTGTTTATCATTAATGGACTGATGTTTCATCTAAAGAATGTCACTTATTTCACCTTCCTATTTCTTCTCTTTCCAGAGTAATGGATTAATCTATGGCATCCTGTGGTGACGGCCGGTTCAAACAGAGGGCTGTCATTGAATTTGTGACTGCGGAAGGTTGTGCGCCTAGGAACATTCATCGCCTGTGACGAGTCGTGGATACACCATTACGACTCGGAAACGAAGCGTCAGTTGATGGAGTACCACCACACGTCCTCTCCTCCGAAAAAAATAAAATTCAAAGTTGCTGGCAAAGTGTTTGTTGACATTCTGCCTCATCCTGCTTATAGTCTGGATCTTGCACCCTGCTAATTTCGGGCTCTTCCCCAAACTTAAGGATCACCTTAAGAGCCAACGCTACAGTTGTGAAGCGGAAGTGGAAGCAGCATTTCGGCTTGGTGTCGCTAGCAGCTATCACAATTCTTCGTAGACAGCATGAAAAATTTTGTTTCGCGTCGGTGCAATTGTATTGCCCTTAATGGGCACTATGTTGAAAAATGATGCCTAAAGTCACTTTTGAGACATTTTTAGGTGTTGAGACTGAGCCGTGTTACACCACTTTGCCATCCAACGCCTCAATTGAGGAAATGAAAGAAAAACGATTGACAATCTAACAATGGGTAACATGCACCATCAGGATTAAGTATTTACATTAATGTAATGCAAAAAATCCCCTGAATTCGGAGCTTGTAAGAATGACCAGTGGCAATGACATTTATAAGAAAAAATATGATGGAATTAACTTTTCAGGGACGGATATTTTAAATGAATATTTCTTCAGAGTCACAAAAAGGAAAAATGTAAAATATGAAAAATGAAAAAAAAAAAAAAATAAAACTGATTTTTTAACAAATATTCCAATACATGAAACGACTTTGAAGAATTAAACAGAAACCAGGCTTATGTATTTAATTTTCACAAACTATGGGACATAAATTTATTAACACTTACATTACTTGGTACACCTTTAAAATATGGATCTCAGAATTTAATTTTCACAAACTATGGAACTTACAAATTTATCAACACTTGCATTACTTGATACACCTTCAAAATATGGATCTCAAAATTTAATATTTACCAGTATTAATATTTATACTGTATGGGACAAAAACTTGGACATTACGCGATTGGAAGCTTTCGAAATTTGGGTGTGGAGAAGTATAGAGAGAATTAGCTGAGTCAAGCGGAAAACGAGTGAGAGAGTGTTAGAAATGGTAGGGGAAAAATAACGATTTTAAATATTATTAAGAAGAGGAAGAGAAACTGGTTAGGACATTTGCCAAGAAGTAACTGTATCATGAGGGACATTTCAGAAGGTATGGTGGCAAGAAAGAGACGGAGTTGACGAAGGAGACTACAATTAATGGACGATACCAAAACAGAAAAGTCTTACGTGAAGGCAAAGAGTTTAGCGGAAGATCATGAAACATGGAAATTTCTCAGTTGTAGCAAGTCACCTGCCAATAATGACAGAATACCTTTGATGAAGACGACAGCAGCAAAACGGCGGATGTGATGATGAGGTTGGCAGCATTGGGTGCAACACGCCATCTTAAAGTCTACGCATTTACGGCAACCACACTAGTGATTGTGGCATCAAGGAATACTCTTCCGTCAGACAGTATCTGAATTAGTATCTGAAGCGTTTACGTTACTTCGTTGTTTTACCGTTGTGATATGGGTATATACTTTACCTTATAAGACATGTCTGGAATCTTATGGGTGGTTAGTGACTGCAGCTACTTGGTAGTAATTCCCCTCCTTTTTAACTACTCATGCAATCTAAACTTTCAAAGAAGCTAATGGATTACGCCCATTAAGAGCAACATATCCCAGTTTCCTGTAGAGTCTCTGCTGAGAGTATACTACTTACACCTTCTAGTTGAGGAAACTGTAATTTATAAAGTATATAATGTAAGAAACTTTATAATTTTCTTCTCTCTCACTGACTCAGGATTCCAAGTTACTCAGAGGTACTTGTTTTTTATATCTACATTTATATATTTATATATGTGTGTGCGAATTAGCATCTGACGTAGTAATCAAATTATACTTCGAATAGCTACAAACTGGTAATCATTTATAGGTTACAGTATGTTTTGCTGACTGCTGTGAAGATATTTGTATGTCGTTACTCTTAGACAATAAGCCTAATCTTGTAAGTATATATTACATACATACTTACAGCACACGCACATGAGATTTATAAATGTAACAGAAACAGCCTTTGTATAGTTCTTAACAACAACGTTTTCTTGGCCGCTACAGCGATTGAGTCAATAGCTCTTATAATAGGATTTAGAAAAATACCAGTGGTTTCCTCTGGCAGCCTCCGTAATCTAACTCGTTAGGATTTTCTTAAGTAAAATCATTAATGAGAATGAATCTTACAGATTTTTGAAGCGTATTCCAGCTTAGCACCTGCACTAAGAGAAATTAGGAAAATAGATAAAATTAGCAAAATAGATGAAGAGTAGAAGTTAAGATTTTTTAAATTGGACCTAATTTTGTACGAAAGGCAACAACATTGCCATTCTGACAATGTACATACGAACCATGACAAGTGAATAGAAATCAAAATCTGCAACACTAGTCTTCTATAGAAATATTAAGGCAACGGTAATAGTTCAGCTTTGTGATGAATGGGACTCAGTAGTGGAGCTAAAATTAATTGCGTAGGCTTGTACTTTGAATGCAGTCATTCAATTCACTCGAATTTAGAAACACTAAAAGCAATCGGCGATATTCTACTAAATAAGAACATTATAATTAAAGCAAATTACATTGCAAAATCAAGTCTTTGGTTTAGCTCAATTACAGATGGCAGAGAAAGAGTACTGAAAAGATACCATAGTAGAATGAAATCCAGAAATACCCCATGAAGTCGGAAATCCATCTACGTTTCAAAACACAGAAACAGCACGAGAAGCATAGATACATATAATACCAACAAGTAATATAGTAGCAATTTATACAACAGCACCTTTTAGGAATAACAACTCCTTCTGGTCTATGCAGTGAACTGTCAATAATAGAAATAATATATTAGTTATTATCAACTAATTATTCGATTAATACGACGATTGAACATGCTTGCTGTTACAAATACAGGAATCTCAGGAGATGCCAAGAGGGTACTGAAGATCCAATTAAAACGTGAGACAGCCATCTTGGTAATGTCATAACCAAAAAAGATAACTGTTATGAGCTGATTTTCGTTAAAATTGACTTTAAAGTTTGTCAAAGAAGCTATTATATAATGCCGAATAACTTGTGAACACGGAAAGATATCGTTATATTACATGGAATGCCAGATTCGATAAATGTAATGATATAGAAATGGAAATTGAATGTCGCTACTCATTTGTTTTCCACAGAAAGGTGTGGGACCTCGAACGCAAAATAAGTACTAGACACAAAGACATGGAAAAAAGGGTGACATAACGCGTGGTGAGATGCACACAAGATGTGCCTCAAACAGATTAGTAAAGAGGAATTTCCGGATGTAGCGCAAAATCCACCCTGAGACAGAAGCAGAAAGAGGCATCGGGCATGTTACCAAGACACACGATTTACTGTCCCTGACCAACCAGTTCACGGGTACTTTTCTCATACCGATATTTTGTATTTCACTCATATTTTGTTTTCTTATACCATATAATAGTATCACTGAACAATATGTTGCGGAGTTCTCAGGTTATTATTTTTACGATACATAAATAAAATTTAGTCATAATTGTAGGAGCCTTGGCCGAATAAAATATTGTGCCTCTTTTGCAGAGCTGTTCATTTACCCCCTTGCTCCCTTCACAGCTGAATTTTCGAAAACGTAGAGACATATTTTGCCAGACTGACTAGTGGTTCAATTATTAAAATGTGAAGTTTATAAATCGAGTTATATTTCCCTAATTGAGCAGCTCATAACATACTCTATTTCTGACATAAATCTTGGACTTCCCTCTTCTGCCTTTACGATACACATAAGAAATTCTAAATAGTTTACTGTCCATCTCGAGGTACTATCTACGTCACAAAACTAATTTCAAATGGTTCAACGGTGTGTATTTGTATACGGGACAAACAAACAAACAAACAAATATACAAACATACAGTTTTATGTATAAGATTATCGCCTTAGTCAGTTTAATTTTATTAACATCTATATAGCTTATACTGTTTTTGTAACCTGGATTTTAAGTTAGAAATTTATTTTTTTCTCAACTAATTTAAGTTGCTAGTACTGCTACTAATTTTCACAATACTTAAAGGGAATATTCTCATCTTGTAATTACAATGAAACAAACGAGAAAAAATTTAAGACTTTGTTCTTGAAGAAGTAATTATTGAAGATAAAAGGGAACATTAATAGAGTATATCTTTTTACTTTGTCTTTTTATGAACGTGTTATAATAATTCTAATTACTTCTACTATAAATAGATAAGACTGTTACGTCTCTCAGCAATTTTACTCTATTTAAGGATACTCCTCTAACCTCTCTCCCCTCTAACTTTCTTAGTATATTCTATCAGATTTAATATTATGTGCTAAAATTTATTGTCAGTGCAGTTAAGGTTAAAGATACCACCGAACTCCTTGATGAGAAAGTTAATTGAAGAATCATATTAATTTATGCAAAATGACTTGTATGTTTGATAAGATAAATTACTTTACAAATTGTTATTAAAATATTAATCTTTGCAATTTTTGTGCACATATTTAGAATAAGTACTGACTTTTTTCCTTACCTAAGCGTGCCAATATCTCGATTCTTATTCTAACTTGTTACATCATGCACTATTCACGCACTCTATTGCTCCATTGTATTTGCCTGAAGATGAGGACAACGTCAGCTCTCTAAATGTTACAAGATACAATAGCATTTACGTGGCTGCTAACCCGAGAAAACCTGTTTCCAATACGACGCCAGGAAAGCTTTAATTGATATTTTAATGGATATAAGTAAAGGTATTGTTTGTTTATTTATTGAAGCTTAGCGTCACTTATCAGCACCGAGGTTATGTGAGACATGGACCTACAGTTTAAGGTGAAATCCGCACTACTGTAATTGTTTCTGTGTTCTCCCAGAGGGAACCAAATGTGGGATCTTTACACTCTACTCAGTATACCAGCATAGAGGGCGATATTACAATTTTATTTTAACAATTGGAAGTTACTTACCGCACTTGAACTTCCTGCAGATCTCTTAGTTTTGACGTAGAAATTACCCACATATGTACTGTACGTTTTATCTTTTGCAGCATTTGTCCTATTCCTTATTTCTTTTTATCTTCACTTTTGTTACGAGATATATTATTGTAGGTTCACACATATTATGAGCAGACTCTACATTGTTTTTCTGTATGATATTAGAAAAAAAAATCTTTGATTTTCACTATGATCCTGGGAAGAAATGCTTTTCAATATGGTATTAGGAAAAATGTTCGTTGTTTTTCTGTCAGCCCGCAATTTGCTCAAGATTCCATAATTTCTTTTCTTCATCAGTCCTTTTTGAAACGACCTTCTGAAGTATCCTTTCTTTTTTAATACTTATTTCTACGTAATGAATATTACTATGTTTACTTTATTACTACGTAATACGATAATATCATATGCTTCCGTACCACATGTTTAACCATTATCGTATATCAATCTCAAAATCAATTTTTGATCCTTTTTCTCCTTCAGCGTCGCAGAGAGTTATTACTTAACTTATTATCTCGTGTATAAGTTTCATTTTCTTCTCAGAATTATAATCAAAAATCAATGGTAGAACTCATACATGCGAATAATTATAAAAAATGGTATAGTTCTGTTTGTGATCATTTCAGCCGGCGATGATCTTAACTGTCTTTCGTTTAGCAATTAACGACAGGTAGCTAAATATGATTTGTCAGCTATAATAACATATTCTAGTTTGCGAGCAACCGGTTACTGATTCTCTCACCAGAACTCTTGGTAAGCAGAGAATCACTGAAATGACATGATACGTAAATGGTATAGTTGGTTTTAGTTCGTCTTGTACTAAGAGATCCTGACTCGGCTAAAAAACCATGATGTAAATTTGTGGTGCACAATAATCTATTTACATTTTTTTCACGCTTCTTCGTTTCGACAAGTATTTTTCCATTCAATCAGTTCAACTTTATAATTTGTATCCTTTAGCTTATACGTCGTAACATGAGAATCCTATTCTATATTTCCTTTCATTTGTAAAGAGGAGGAAGAAGTATATAATGCTATACATTAGGAGGAAACATTTACTACAGTGCTCTAAATGAAATTGCTGTAAAATGCGTATTCTAATACATTACACAGCAGGAACTGGTGTTTTTGTGTGTTGTGTTTTCTACTGTGAAGATAACAGATCTCTCGCAATTTGCGTTACGTTCGTGTGCATTACCTCTGCATTTAACCAGAAAATGGATAGCTATGATTCGATCCTGGGGTTAACCACTAATTTATAATGTATAATACACTTGTTTACAGAAGTTCTGCTCGAAATGTTCGTGGAGTGTAGATTTTTTTTAAAAAAAGACAGAAACAAAGAATTCAATAAATAAATAAATAATTGAGTAGAAATAAACAGAAATTGGATAAACAGATAATAGAAAATGAAAACGAATTGCAATTTTTGTGTTGTTAAATTAACTTTTACTACAAATAATCAAGGTAAATAAAACATTATTTCTAAACAAATGAGGATTTAATTAATTAATACTTATTGAACAGAGATACGCAAATAGATTTGTCATATCATATTAAATGTTAAAAAAGCATGTACAAAGCAGCCAGAAAGTATGTCATAATTAGAAAATACTAATTAACGTCATATTACTTTATTGCTAAATATGATTAACATATCTGCAAACGTTCTTGAGCTACGTTCCCAGAATTTATACCATTTTCTATTAATGCTCTTCATGATACTCGTATGACGATCCAGAACAGCCACTGTACTGGTTAGAGTTCATGTTCTGTATATTCACAGTATATATGAGTACCTTACATCTTAAAATTTACTATGTGGTCAGCAAGGAGAAAACCTACCAGAATCAAATGTGCATGCAGAAAAAGTTGTTTGAAGATCATATTACAAAAATTTAGCGTATCCAGATACTAGCTATCAAGAAGGTTTCGACCCTGATTGCACAGTTATCGGTTAGGGTGATATATATACACCATACCTTTTTCAATAAATTAGAATTAAGATGAGCAATTTTACTTCCGAATTTCGTCTTAACAGAAACGAAAAAAAATGGGCGACAAATTTGGAGATGTGATATGATATAGGTAAGATTTGACTCTGACTAGATTTCTACACGTAAAGAAGGTGGTGTAATCAATACAATCCTCGGGTTGCATTTACACCCGAGGTTTTACCAGGTATTAATTTTAAGAGGCTGGTACACCTCTGATTCGTAGTAGAACAAGGGTAAAACGAGAAAATAAACTCCACTTCTGTTGGAGATTGAACTTCAAGCACCTAATTGGTAGGTAGACACCTTAACAATTGCACCAGCCTTACTCTTTTCCCATTACCACGTAGAAGAAGCATAATTATCGAGACACTGTATAATGTTGGCAATGGATTGCAATTAATAAAATTTGTTAGAAAAGTTTTCACACAAAAACGCAGACTGTATATATACACATTTTGCTAGTGATTGCGCAGAGATGATCTCTTGTAGACTTCCAATGGTACAGTTGTTACAGAAACCCACTACAAAATAAACTTTGTTTTATTTGTATGGAACTTGATTACTTTTCATTCTGATAGTACTATAGTTATATGAGAAGGAGATTTATATTTTAATGTGTAATTCGAATCACTTATATGGCGCGGATTGTTATAGTTAAGTCGTAAGCTGCTTGCCGTTGGTGTTAGGAGTCTTTGCTTCAGCTCCAATGATCATTTTACCCATTATTATTATTTCCACAATAATTCAGTTACATTAATCCGTCGCTTTTATCCGAAAAGGGCACAAGTATGGGATGTTAAACTTCATTTCCAATCACTCATATAGACAGAAGTAATTATATATATATATATGGAGAGGGGGGCCGCGGTGACTTAGTGGTAGAGCGTTCACCTCTGGTACGTAGGGTGCCGCGTAGGGTCCTCATCATCACTGTCTCCTTTAGCCTAACCGGCATAACCGTGGGACGTAAAACTCAAAGATTTCATTTCATTTTATATATGGAGAGAGAGAGAGAGATAATGTTAGTGAACTATCCTGACGTACTGTAAGAGGTAATTCCTTACATTAAAATAAGGGAAAAGTGCATACGGTTCTGTGGAGAAAAGTGCATAATTTCGAAGAGCTATGGTGCATATGGTGCTGTCAAAAATTGTAGAAAGGCTATATTTTAATACTTGCTTTTTGTATCAGAGTTAGAGTCCCATATCATCGTAAAGGTAATCATATATGAACTTCTGTAAGTTGCAAGGGAGGCGCGGTGGCTCAGTGGTAGAGCATTCACCTCCGGTGCTTGGGGTCCCGGGTTCGATCCCAGCTCGCGCCGTGTGGACTTTGTGGTGGACAAACACCGTGCTCGTGGGTTTTCTCCGGTTTTATCTTCCACTTTCTTCGTTCCACCATTTCACTCATTTCTTATTATCACCGTCTCCTTTAGCCTAACCGGCATAACCGTGGGACGTTAAACCTCAAGATTTCATTTCTTTTTTTCTGTAAGTTACAAATCTATCAGAAAAAATTCAGCTGTTGAAACAACAAAATCTACTCCATTTTTTTAAAATGGAGAAACGAGATAAGTAACTTGAATGTTAAAATTGTAAAATTGATATGTTTATGTTTCTATTGCCTGAAACGCACATATTCGGATTATCGTAAACTACCGATCATCCGCGGAATTGTTGGCGCAGCAGTAGCAGATAATTCGAAAAATAGCAAAATAAATAAATAAATAAATAAATAAATAAATAAATAAATAAATAAATAAAATAAAGGACACAACTCAACACTCAAAAGTTTCTTCATAATTTTTATTTAGAGAAGGGTGCTTATACAAAAATATTGATTTCATAAAGAGTAGTGTCTATATTAACAAGTTTGTTGATTTAGTTTCCACGAGGAGAGCTGTTACCTGTTCTTGTTTTTTGTGTTGAAACGCATATTTTTTTTTTGTTTTTTAATTTGTGATTGAAGTTTTCCTTCTCAATATTTTGTCATAAAGAGATGTATCGTCTTGTTATGGTAGGTAGGGGGAAATCGGATTTGGTCAAAAATAACTACGGTTGCCATAGTTTTTTTTTATATAAAATACGGACAAAATGACGATCCATCAAAGATATGGTGCCCATTTTTTAAATTTCTTACCTAAAAATCACCTTTTCAGGTTATCAGACACCATTTTACTGTAATACTTAAAACACTAACATGTTCTATATATTTTTCATTAACACAAACACAGAAATCATGCAATTAAATTACGTACATTGAATCTAACCAAAAGAACCCTGGAATGGAAAATTGGGAAACTTTTTAAAAATATAACCTACTTTATTAATAGTAGCTAAAATATAAGTTAAATGATGAAAACTTTTACGATTCTTTCCGCCCAAGTATTTAGCAATTCCCAACCCGGGAATTTTCAGGGAGCTCTAAAAACTGTCAAATACGGACATTTTCTTATTCCATGCTTTGTACGATACGGACACGGACACGGACACAGATCGAAAAATACAAAGATTCCGTCGTACAAAATACAGACATATGGCAACCTAAAAATAATCCATCCTGGAGACGCGAAAATGTAAGTTGTTACAATACCGCTATGTGCCATGTGCTATCACATCCAAGCAGAAACTGTCACTGCCAGAGTCTACTATTTGCTTTTCGCCAAATAATTCTAGACTGTATTATTTAAAGAAGTATGTTTCTGAGATTCAAAAAAAAAAAAAAAAAAAAAAAAAAAAAAAAAGAAAGAAAGAAAAAAGAATCAAATATGTTTTCCTTGTTGTAGAATAAGCTTTACCTAAAGATATTTTTCATGTATTTTAACATTTATCGTAGAGTTACATTGAATTATGGATATATCACAAACTACGACGTTTATAGTATTAAGTGCATTAAAAATTAAATAATCAAAGGTTATTTAAGAAGTCGTCTTTCGGGATAAATCAGATCATTATATATATATCAGAAAGTATGACATATTTGAAGTAAATTGTTACAATCTAGAGACTACTGATTTCTGTATATGTCAATGATCAACAGTTGCTAACATATAAATGTCCAGCAGTTGCATGAATAATTTCGGATCTGAACCCAGCGAAAGAATATTGATCTCTGCATAGTTATCATAGTGTTATGTAAGATTCAGCCCCGTATTCATAAAGCATGGGACTTAATACTAGGAGATAGTGTAAAAGGATCACAGGTGACCGGATATCCATTAAATCTACCCGCTACCTACTCAATCCACTGGTTATACTAGATGTCAAGTATATAAATTAAATTAGAAACAACTCTAGAACTTCCCTCACTCCATCATGCACCCTAAAAGTCGAAGCTTGATTCTTGCTTTCGAAAAATAGGCACCAAGGTCATGAAAACTCCTATCTTCACTTTGTTTGACATAGAGGAAACATTAAAGGGAGGTGAGCCAAGGGGAGAAATACACATCTGCTAGTATAAATTCAGATTAAAGATTTTATTAATCTTGTACTATATCATACTAACATGAGAAAAATCGCCTGGATTGAGATTGATATAGTATCAGACTTACAGAGAACACTACCACACACGCCATGTAACCCCACTGACAGAAAAATGTATTTGTGAAAGTTAATCGTCAAATAGTATGTGTTTCTTGATACTGCATGACTGATTCAATTTAACCCCCCTCCCCCAAAAGCTGGGTAAATGTGATCAGATCACTAGTTATTAAAATCGATACACACGGTATGTCGGAAAAGTAATGAGAATTTTTCTTTACAGATAACCACTAGAGCCATGTATTGAAGCAACATATGGTCGGAAAGCTTGATATCTGCTCAACAAAACGAGACCAATCATGAAAACTGATTAACGGAGCGTCAAGTTAGATTAGCGTTTCCCAACCGGTGAGCTGCGAATGGACCGCTGGTGTGCCGCGAGGAAATCGAAACAAAATTATTAATTCTATGGCAACCAAATTATAAGACAAGAAAAAAGGTATATTTTTGTATTTCGCATTACTATGAATTTCTACCATGGAAAAAAATACTGTAATTGTAATATATTATTCTACATCTATTACTGTGTAGCAGCCAGTGTTTCGGTTCGTACACATTTCCACGGTTAGCTGCTATGTTACGCTTCAGTTGAGAGTCATACTAACACCGAGAAATGGAAGCACTTGTACGGTACGCGTCAAGTGCACATTCGTAGAACACTCATTCGCACGTGAATAACAGAACATCATTTTGTTCAACAGCTGTGTTTTGACTTCGACGCATCGCAAACTGTGTGATTGCAATAATATGCACCGGTTTTGATTAAAACAGCATAGTTAAAAGTACAAGACATTTGTTTGTTCGTTCGTTATTTAGTGATCTTCGTTCTTAGTGAAAGATTGGATAAAGTTTTCGAAAAAGAAAGCGTATTTTTAAAAATCTGAGTCCTATATTTAATTGCAATTGTTTTCTATTTTAAAATTAGAATAGAAAAATGAGCATAATGAATTAGCATAAGAGAAAACCAGTGATCCAGCCTTCATCTCTGTGAGAAGGAGATCAGTAATCACAGAAAAAAAAATACCATGGTATTTTATATTTGCAAATAATAATAATATCTATGAGTGTGCCGCGAGAATTCAAGTTAAACCCGTAGTGTGCAGCAAGTTGAAAAAGGTTGAGAAACGCTGACTTAGAGCAAGAAACGTATCTGGCTTCATCTTGGCACAGAAACACGATGGAGCAAAGAGCCAATATTAACTTTTGTATCAAGGTAGGTAAAACATTTACACAAACATTAGAAACGATGAAACAAGTATATGGTGATGAGTTCTTATCTCGTACACATGTGTTCGTGTGGATGGTGGAAAAACCTCTACGAAATAAATGGAGGAAGAATTGCGTGAAATGATCGCGCACGATGCGAATTCGAGCGTGACATGGATGGCGGAGGAATTAAATACAACTAAAGACATAATTCAAAAATTTTGACAAAGGATTTTAAGAAACGGAAAGAATGAGCTCGATTTGTTTTGCACACCTTATCTGACAACCAAAAAATTGTGTTGACCATAGCAAGGACCTGATTAAAACAGGCATGCGGCACAGAACATTCCTGGAATCGATTGTAACTGGTGATAAGACTTGGTGCTTTAAATACAACCCGCAAACAAAACTCCAAAGTGCTATGTGGAAGTCCCCAGGTTCTCTGAAAGCAAAAAGTTGCATTTCAAAATTCACGTGAAAGGATGGTGAATACTATATGTGTGTTATGGATCATTTATGGAAGCGAATCGTTCACATAAGGCCTGACGTGAGAATCGAGCACCAGGCAGTTGGTCTTCCTTGCACGACAATGCACCTTGTCACGGAACCTTCGTGACTTTTTGACTAAAAGAAAATCTGTGTGCTTCCATATATCCTCCGTTTTCGTCTGATTTATCGCCTTGTAACTATTTTCTATTCCCGAAACTAAAATTTTTCATGAAAGGAACATCTTATAACAATGTTATACACGTCCAGTTTTACGTGACGAGAGTCGTTGTTGAGATTCCGAAAAAGGATATTCAAAAGTCTGTGCTAGCATTGGTTGAACATGCCCAGCGATGTATGTAACAGTAATCACAGATGGTTGGAGCAATGTCAGAGGAGACTGTTATTAATTACATCGTTGATACCCCAGTCACTAGAGCCCGATGCGACAAAACACATAAGTGATTATATTGCAAGAGAAACACTTAAAGTGATAGAAGAAATCGGAAATGACAGTCAGGGCAGTTGTTACAGGTAATGCTGCCAACATGAAGGCAGCACGGAATACAATCAAAAGTGAATACAGTCATATCCACACGATAGGATGTGCAGCACACGATCTAAATATATTGTGTAGTGATATTCTGAAATTGAAATCAGTTAGTGGTTGTGCAACAAAGTTAAAGGAAATAGTGAAATATATTAAGGTACATATATTGCTTACACTATATTTAAATCGAAAAAAAGGATCAAATGCGTCTACTCTTAAACTTCCATCCCCGACACGATGGAACAGTACAATTATCATGCTGGAAAGTCTTGTAAAAGGAAAGGAATCCGTCCATGAAACTGTAATATCTGCTGATGGCAATGTGGAAAAAGATATTAAGCATGTTGTATTGGATAACGAGCGCCTTTGGAAACCAACAGAAAGCACTACTGTATTGTTAAACTAATAGCGACAGATACTATGAAGCTTCTTAACCAATGCACCTAAAACTTTCTGGAAAATAACGACAGGAGTAGCATCAACTGCACCGTCATTTAGTTTCTTGGAAGGATAAGATAGCAAGATTTTATCCTGTGAGCAGAAAAGAAAGGAACTTTACTGTCAGCTCATTCATTTTTTTTTTTTGGCTAATCTCTTGGACCCACTCTACCCTGGGAAAAATCTTACATGACGAGTGAGCTATTGCAATGGGGTTTATTTCTGAAATGGGAAATAAGAATATTGATTCTGGCAAAATTGTTGCGAATTTTGCAGAGATCAAAGCTCACAGTAGCATCTGGTCTAAACAGGCATATTTCCCCCTTGTTTGGTGGAAAGGTTTTTTTGAGTAATCATCCATTTTCTGAAATTGCAGTACTTCTCTTTAGCATTTCACCGTCCGCAGCAACATCATAAAGAATTTTGTCTGCTTTTGGGAATACTCAAACGTCTCTGCATAACGGATAAAGTAACGATAAAGTATCGAAGCTTGTGGCAATAAGATCTAACTTAATTTTATGAAGCAAAGAAAGTATGAAAATGGAAGATTTATTTAGTGCAGATAGTGAAGAGGATAGCGACTAGCAAGTGGAAATTGAGCACAACAACAGAATACACACCACACATTCGTCTTTATTGTTTAAATATGCTAAGGATCGTGTACACTACTATGTCTTTATGTTTTATCAAGGACAAGTAATGTATGAAATAATATACTTATGGAAGTAACACGGAAAATGTATTACTACTGTGTGGTTATATCTGTGTTTGGCATTTTGCGTGCACCCTGTATAGTTGATAAGGAATTAGGATTGAGGTTCCTGGGATTTCGGCAACTATGGAAATTTAGCCCGTCACGTTTCGAAGGATGACGTCTCTCGGTGAAAAAACTCGGAAAGGGAAGAAAGAAAGGATTGGGGGAGGAAGAAAGCGGCCTGGGACTTATAAGTTGGGCAATACCCCAACATACCCCAGCATTTTGCCTGGTGTGAATGAGGAAAGCCCAGGAAAACCTGGCTTGAAAAAGCGATTTTACACTTTTTCGACCGAGTGCCCCACCGGGAATCGAACCCGGGGCCGCTCTATATTTGATAAGTTTTTGAATATGTCAACGAAGAGAACTTTTATTGTGTTCGCGTTGACATGAGCTAAAGAAAGGTTTAGGCAAGGAAGGTAATTCCTTGTCTACATAAAACATATTGGTTACATTTTTGTGCTGGTGCATATTCACATTTTATATAATGTTACTTTGTGTGATATTTACTAACATATTTCTTTTACTTTATTTTACATAGTTCACAGTGTGCTGGTTGTTACTTCAATATTTTGCTGTCAGTTGTTCAATTCAGCTTAAGGTGGATCACTAGGTGTTCTCAGTGCTATACTAAACGCTGCTTGAATAGTGCGGCGTTGTCAGGTAGTGTCGAGTGTTTACTGTTGCCAGATAATAAAGGAAGTAATCATGGAATTCTACTTGGATACTTACTGGAGAAATTAATTTTCGACCCTTACCACAATTCACAGCAAAGTTTTGCTTCTCGAACTGCAACGCTAGAATCCAGGAATTAAACGAACAAATTAAACAACAACGCATTATGACGTTCTGCGTAAGTTTCTTCTCAAAATCTATTTCCTTAAATGTAAATTAATGTTTAAATAAAATGTGAAACATAACACGAAAAACGGTGAAACAATATATCTATTTCGTAATAAGATCTTTACTTTAAAGTACTTTACACATTCAAATAAACATTTCATAAAATTGAGCACTTCTAGTAAAAGCTAACAGCAAATGCCATCTTGTGTGCTTATTGTAAAAAGAATCAAATATTTTCTTTTATTTGTTACCTTTTTTCGATATCAGAAGACACAACCAAATGAATTAGTGCCTTATATTGTAGCTGAAACATAAATAAGGGAATGAGCTAAAATATCTACTGACTTCCGAGTGGTGATCCACCTTAAGAAATCTTTTAGAAATATTAGAGATAGCTTATGTATATCAAGTTACCATCTTTCATATATTCATCTATCATATTTTTAAGTTTCATCATATTGTAAGTTTACATTGTTGTAAGTTTCTCACCTTTTATACTATTGTGTATATGATTTCAAAAAACGGAAATAAAAGTACTATTACTTCTTACTCTTTCGTAAATAGATATGTAATAAATCAATTGCTATTTTGAATTGTGCTGTAATTTTTAGGTTTACAGTTACATCCTTTACATCTTAGCTGGAAAACAATATATTTGTGTATGGAAAAGTAATTCTCTGTTTTCCAATTTTTCCATAACCTGTTTTAGTTTGATGTTCAGTTTTCACTATATTCGGAATCGAACCTATTATATCGATGGTGTATTCAATAATATATGAAGGGTAAGGGGGAAAAAAAGAAGGAATGTCACAAAGCTGTTTTCGAGAAAACGACGTTTTAATATTGAAAACCGTGTGCAAAATGAGTATCTCTTGTCCCTTCCTTGGACGTTTCTACTTCTGCGCATGCATGGCATATACAGTCAAATAGTACCAAGAGTCATCAACAGATAGGGCAAAGCACTCGTTAAAGCACACACATGGATATTCCTAGTTTTTTCCCCTTACCCTTCATATGTATTTAAAAACAGTCTGTATTATGAAATCAAGCCATATTGGAAATTCTGTCTTTTACATTATGAGTATATAATTTTTTCCCCAATTTCCCCCCAAAACTCGGTTTTTTCCCGGGAATTTGCCCGCGTTCCGAACTTCTCTTGAAATCTACAACACTAGTCATAAGTCATAATGTAAACCCAGGTTTCTCAACCTGTGGTACGAGTACCACCAGTTGTACGTAAGCCGTTGTTGCTGGTACGTATGACTTATAGTGGTATCAATAATTAATATTCTGTAGTGGTACGTGAGGAAGAAAGGTTGAGAACCCATGCTATAGACAATATTCTTCAGAAGTTAAATCGTGAATTGCTTAAAATAAATATCTTTTTCTTTTTCTATTTCAGGGACGAATTCATATGTTTTTATGTTCGTTTACGTTTTTTTTTTTTTTTTTTTTTTTTTTTTTTACGACTATTGGACATTCCAACATTGAGCGTTATAACCTTGTTTAACTCATAACGTAATATTGCGTTTCTTTTGTTGAATATTGAAAATACAGAATTGCATAACTGTGGTGTACTAAACGAAAGATGCCTTTATGTTATATATGTATATGACTAATCACGAGTCAAAGATAAGTTTATTACTTCATTATTACTTAAAGTATTCCACATTTCCTACAGAAAATTGAGTCTCTTCCCTGTATTATATTTCTACGCCTTTGAGCTAAGAGGAAAAATAGTTTTTAAGCAAAATACACACAAAAAAAGAATCACAATATAATTAAAACCGAGATTCTTCTATTCCGTTTAGATAGTCCCACAATAAATTGAGATAATTAATGCAGTCATCTGTAGGGATTAAAGCTTCAATTAATACGGAACAAAACTAAAATAAGGAGGAAAGGATAGTGGATTTTTTTTTTTTGTTTTTAAAGAAAGAAAAATGTTTACTGAACCGAATGTAACTTGTTATTTTTCTTCATTGTTGTAAGCCTAATTAAATTGTAGGGACCATAATCGCTTTGATGTCAAAAGAAATGATTTTTGAAAAAAAAATATAAAATAATGAGTATATTACGCAACTCTCAAACAAAAATACATTTCCTTTTAGCGTTTAACATATACTTTTTTTTTTTTTTTGCTTCAATATGAACAGATTGGGTTTCTATAATGCGGAGTTTCATTCACGAGTGTAACGGAAATGGAGAGCGTAGTATATAGGTTAACGAATAGTTTCAAGGAAATGTGAGTGTGATAGATAGAATAGATTTACCTTATTTTCAAAGTAAAATTGAGGAGGAATTTTGAACAAATGTTTTATATTATGTACTTTTTTTTTTTTTTTTTTTTTTTTAATACTAGCTGAACCTGTGCTATCTACACAGCGCATCATTCACTTATGAGCATGCATCTCCTTGTCATTCATCCCAACATCTGTACCTATCCCTTTACAGACACAAGTGAAAGGCGTATTGATAAAAATCGGTAAGGGACACGATAAAGCGGAGATTTAATATATATATATATATATATATATATATATATATATATATATATATATATATATATATATATATATATATATATATATATCGCACCGTTTGCAAAATTTGAGCCTACTTCCAGTTGGAGTTTTTAATTCATGTATGATTAGTATTTTCTTTATTCCTGCATCCAGTATGTAATAAGCTAGAACATTACACACACAATTAATAATTGTTATAATGTCAGTGATATATTGTGTTCATTGGACTAAACACTTCAAACAATAAAGATTCATCTTAGAATAGGCTTGTCATATTTCAAAATTGAAAATCCGGAGTGCTACTAAATTTGACGCTGAAAACCTTTGAAATGCTTAAAAGGAAAAGAAGTGTTATACACTAATTTATTCTCTTCCATTAGATAAAGTTGTTCAAGAATTACGTAATCAAATAATTAGTCATTTTAGTAGACCTTCCGTAGTTAAGCAAACGTAAGTAAATAATTCACCTCCTCACCTGGTAAACATTTAAAAAAAAATTCTCAGGCTCTTCTATGCTTCTTGGCTTTCAGAGTCTGTATAGCTCATTCGAGGTATGATGTTTCCTTTCATTGGCTTATATATATAGTTTTAAAAACTACTCCATTTTCCCATTGTTGTCTGTTCAGTTTTCTTAATTAAAACTACATATTTTCTTGGAAGTCTGATGGAAGAGAAGGAGTGGAAGTCTGATGAAGACACAGTTAATGTGTTGAAACTGTTACGTGGTAGTGTTTCTTTTACATATTATCACATAGCCTTGCTCAGTGTGCTATCGTGTATTAGTACAATATTTTTCTTCTTGAATGGTCAGCGGAAAATTAGTAAAACTATCGGCCAGGTAATTGATTAAAATATTTCAGAAGGAAGATGCAGATTGGAACAGAATACTAAAGATAACAATAAGATTGAGCAGTAAAACCTTTCGTCCTTGGCCCAATGAAACGAATGCTTCGTTCAATGTCACTGTAGTTAAATCGTGAACTTAATTAAATCCATGTTTTATGTATTCAAGCTTTTCTTTCCAAGTTCAACTTTTGAATTGCCATACTCAGAAGTTAAAGAGAATAATTATATACCTAATCCTGTGAGAAAAGCAAACTATAATATTACCTTTCTTCCTTCCTCGCTGAAATCTGGGACATTTAAGCGTTCCGAGGACGCAGATCTCGATTCCGTGACGGCTCCGGATTTTCCGGGCCGAATGGCAACCCTATCTTAGATTGCAGAACTTGCCATCCTTCGTTTTTCACTATCATTTGACCATGTTGCAAATGCCGGAGAGACATACTAACCCCATATACAAATGTGTGGTGTTGGAATGTATAACTCGTAGGATATGATACTTTACGTTTTAAAATTTCAATACTTCAATATACCCTTTAAAAAACTGTAATAAAGAAATAATGGACATTTTGAAAAATATTCAATTAGAACTGAACAATTTACACAAAATGTGCAATCGATGAGTGAAAACAGCATCTTCCTAGAGCTTGTGGTTTCAGAGATATGAAACATATGTGGCTAGAAACATATAAAAGTCAACAAATATATAAACTTTTCTTGACCACAAAGATATAAAGTTTGCACTTTAATACACAGATTTTGCTCTACTTCTAACTTTCTTCAAGATATCTGCCTTACACTTGATCCGATAGTAGCAGTCTATCGTGTTGTGTATTTCAAGCCATACAACATAATAATCCCATCTCACAATTGAACATTTGGCGCGTTCAATGCAGAAGGGGATGAAGTCCAATTTTGGTCATTTTGAACGTATTTTATATTTAAGATCTATATCTAAACTTTCTCTTAGATCTTAAAAGATTTATGTTCAGATATTGTAAATAATTCAAATTAAGTTTTACGTTCCATGGTTATGCCGGCTAGGCTAAAGGAGAGGATGTTAATGAGAAATGAATGAAATTGTGGAATGAAGAAAATGGGGGAAAACTGGAGAACCCCGAGCAAACCCACGCACGCGGTATTTGCCCACAACAAAGTCCACTTGGCGCTAGCTGGGATCGAACCAAGAATCCCATGCTTCAAAGGTGAACGCTATACCACTGAGCCACCGCAGCCCATTCGTCAATTTTATAGCTATTAACAAAATATCCTTAGAATTTGTGTTGAAATTTGTGTTATATTATTCCACACGCGTGCGTGGATTTGCTCGGGGTTCTCCTGCTTCTTCCCACTTACTTCATTCCACCATTTCATTCATTTCTCATCATCACCTTCTCCTTGAGCCTAGCCGGAATAGCGTGGTACGTAAAACTCAAAGATTTCATTTAATTTTCATTTCAAAATTGACGAAATTTCATGTTGTTAATATAAAACTTAAATACCCGTATAGATAGATTGACTGCAATCGTGCTGTAGAACTGAAGAATTCATTATTAAATGCGTTATTAGTTTTAGTGGCGTTTCTAATCGTTTAGGTTTGTCCCATTAATACAGCCCTTGAGCAACAGCCAGCGCTCGGCCATATGTGACCTGCCTAACACTGTCTTCCGGCCAACAGGTCAGTTATTGGAAACAATATTTATTATATTTTTTCTTTTTTTACAAAACCTGTTAAGAGAACTGGAAATTTTCCATCGATTACACAGTGCGAAACGTGGTAACGCCCAGAAGGTAAACACTTGGCAAGCGCAGATACTTGGGAGAAATTTCCCTTGGTATAAGGATTGAGAGATGTACCGAAAAAGTTTTAAATACATTATTCTGCTTCTCTTTATTGAGTAAATACAGTATTTTGGTTACCAGTATTAACAGTTGTTTTGTGTTATTGTGACGTAAATTACGATAACATGTTCCATCTTTTAATACTATACTATTCATTGTCGTAAAAATGATATACCATATAAATGAGGCCCGCGACGCCATTTAGTGCTCTCTGATTGGCCCGTCCATTGTTGCAAGTTGTACATCCCTGTGTTAACATATAGTATATAAAAGTTTTGTAATCTGTTAGTATGCAACCCAGAATGTTGATTGAAGTTGAGAGCCGGTTACAGAATACCAACTACGTTCAGTGGCATAACTAACGGGGGAAGGGGGCAAATGGGGCTTTGCCCGGGCGCAACATTGGGAGGCGCAAAACTGGGCAAATATTTATTTTTACTATAAAGAAAAGAAAGAAGTTTTAGCAAACTAAATATCATTAAAAAATTACCTCAGACACTTAAGAGGACAATAATGACTCACCAAACTTAGGATCATATCCATAAGGCATATGATAGCCTCAAAGCTATATTTTGAGAACATTGTAAAAATCTTTGGAGTCAAAAGAGCTTAACAAACTTAAATTTTAGTTCCAACTTCTTGTGTTTTCATTTTAACTTACATCGATTTAAGAGATTTGCGAAATGTATGAATGTAATACTCGATACAATAGCTTGAATTTTTATCAAAATTAAAATATTTTATTCTAAAGCAACAGACTGTTTATTCATTCTACACATATGCACATCCTGAAATAATTCCAGAAACATTGTGAAAAGACTATAAGAATATGTGCAGCACGCTGCTCTCAGATTATTTTGCAATTTGGCTTGGTGTTTAATCTGGTACTAAGAATTAAATTATGCACTGCAATTTTGAAATCAAGGTTTACCACTTGAAGAAAAAGTGGAATAGAAGAATTATTGTGTAATGCGAATATCAGGTATAGTCGGCAAGCGTTTTGGTTTGCTTGATGGGGGGGGGGGATAAGGTACATTCTTGCCCTGTTGGGGAAAACTCATTGCATGACTATATTCTAGTGAAAAGACTAGTTTAACTACAATCACTGACAAATTTTGGTTAACTTATGGTACATGGTTTCTCAAATTGTACGGTAAGGCAAGTGTCAGTAAAGCAAGAGCAGACCAGCAGATATGTTACACGTGAGTTTGTTTATCGCAATTTAAAGATGAGGTGGAAAAGATAATATTATTAAAGATACTAGAAGTATTACAAGTATTAACTATAAGAATACAAGTTATTTCAAAGAAGTATTCTCTTTCTCTTAATATTTACTGAAATTTCTCCATTATTATTGTAGGCAGCAATAGCTGAAATGATGTCTTTTCCTCAGTAAAAAGAAAAGAAAGTTAATTTAATTTCTGTTTTTGATCGTTAAACACTCCATTGTCTCATATGCCTTAATGAAATGAGTCCAAATTGCCTGGTAGACATCATAACATGGATTTCAGGTACTTAGCATAGTAACAACTGTAGTTTAGCGGTGTTTCGTTTCTGAGAAAAAGAGAGGGAGAGAAGAAGCAAAGAGAGAGATTTCTCAGAAAAGAGCATCTAGAAAATAGTCCCGTAAGGAAAAATTTGTATTTCGACAGAGATTCTAAATGTGGTTTGTGGATCGAAATATTTCTTTCTTTTTGCTTCGTCTTCTTCTTCTTTTCTGAAAACAGCTCTTTTCTTTGGAAATGCTAAAAAAAAAAAAAAAAAAAACGCTTGAAAGCAACGTTGGTGTTTATATGTATATATGTGTATGTACACCATTTCCGAATACTCATCCTCTTTTTTTTTTTTCACTAGTTTTCAAAGAGAGTTGAGCCATTTCCTTGATGGATGTTAAAATAAGATAACGTTCTATATTGGATGCTACTTTCCATACTTGTCTTATTTTTCTTTTAGCACGCTTTTTCTTCAGATAGAAAACGAAAGAGAGAGAGAGAGTGACGTTCACTCATTTCACTACTTCCTTCATTTTTCTTTTTTCTATTTTCTTTTCCTTTTCCTCAACATTCATCGGCTACTATACCGCGTGCCTCTTCTTTCTAGTCTCTTTTTCCCTTCCAATTTTATATGCATAGACTGCCTCCCTCGTAGTGATTAACTAAATATCGTTTAAGCACAAGCAATTTAAATGGTGTTTCCCAAAGGACGCAAATGGAAAATGGGATGGGTGTGGAATGGTTTGAGAGGTAAAGCCCTTCTTGATCAGCAAAGACGGAACGGAAGAGTTTTGGGAGGAGGAGGAGGAGGGGAATTTTAAGACGGAAGTATGGAAAAGACGCGGACCGGAACTTTGAAAGGAAGATACCTACTTAGTTACATTCAACTTTCAAGTATTCTCAAACACTGATGTGATATTAATTAGTAAATTTCGGTCGTAACACACGCAGGAGGCGAGAGAGAGAGAGAAAGATCTCGATAACCGATATCCAGAACAGGATGACGTCTATTGCTTTAAGGGATGATTTGGTGAATAAGGACAAACTTTCTACATGGGTTTCAAAGTTAAAGCTGTTTATCCTTTTCCTGTTGGCGGAATAATTACAAGGAGAAAGGTACGGATACATTCCATCAACATTCACACTCAACTAGATAATTTGCTAGATTATGTTTATCATAATTACCCATTTACCCATGTATCCTCAGAGGTAAATGTACTAAACTTTATTATATAGTTATTCATGAAATATAAACAATACCATTAGAACCTTTTCCGAGGAAACACTCTGAACAAAACTTTTTACTTTATAACGATCACCACAGTTCGAATATTTATTCAAAGATATCTCGTACTATAATTGACATAAAATATGATTTCTTACTTATTACGACGATTATTTAATGATTATACACTATTTTCGATCACTTAAATGCACTACATTTCAAAATAACTATCAATTGCTTTACAGCAATTCAATACACTTCTAGATTATTTTGCGTCCTTTTGAATTGGCTACATCTTGATAATCATAGATAAACAGGTACATGGCAATGGAACTGTTACCTTGGTACCAGATCACTGTCCTAACGATGAGTAAACAAACATTCATATCTAGCTACGGAAGCATAAAACATTACCTAATCAACATTATTCATGACACTACCTATATCATTTTCTTCTTTTTCTTCTAATGTATCGCTACTGCGTACATTAAAGCACTTTTGCCCTAAATACTAAATAAAATAAACGGGGTAAATACATGTTATCGTTGTAAATTTTAAAATATCCTTTCTTGATTTTCTTTGACAGCAATTGATAATATTTTTAGCATAGAGTAGGAGAGACCCCAGCAGGTTGGCAGCAAGGGCTGGTTGACGAACTGCATATAATTCCTTAATTAATTAACATAAGGAGCTGTTGCTGCTGTCAGAAACGAGCGATCTATGGATGCAGCTGCCACCTTCATATGGAATTTGTAACTTGCGGATAATGGGGTTCATTAGATAAAGAGCGTTTTTGCCAGTTTGAAGTATTATTTTCAGTTCTCCGTTACGACATCACAGAATCGTCACTACTTGGAGTACAGAGGTAAGTAATATAGCATTAGTTAGATCTGAACTTTGTTTCTATGGATATTCAAACTACAAAACGTAAATGCCAAACATTTGCTGAGTCATTACGACTTTGTTGCAAAACATGGGCTTGGGGTTAGTTGGCTTAAAGCATTTGGGGTTCCAACCCCGTGTGGAATTTTATTTTATTGTTACTTTGTTTGTTTTATTGTTATGTTGTTTACAGTTCTATCAATCTTTTACTTCAATATTATATGCATGCAAGTATTGGATTGCTGTCAAAATTTAGAAATCCAGATAAGACTGGATATCGGACTCTGAATTTTCTGAATAGGCCTAATTCTTAGGATCAAAAATATTTTGTATATGCTCTCATGTTACAAAAATATAGGCCTAGCTATTGCTTTTTCTTTCTTTGTGAAAAGTAGGAAATACAAGGTTTGTCCGGAAAGTAATAGGACTGAATCAATTTTTAAAAATAATATTGAGCCAATCGCTACAATTCTTTAAAAACTTTCAAAATAGGCTCCTTCTGCGTCAATGCAGTGCTGCCAGCGCGATTTCCAAGCATTGAAGGCGTCACGGAAGTCATTCTCCGGAATAGCCTTGAGAGCCACGGTGCAAGCTGCTTGGATCCCCTGTGTCGTCTCAAAATGTTTGCCTTTCATCGGGCGTTTCAGGCGACGAAACAAAAAGAAGTCCGGGGGGGGCACATCTGGGCTGTAGGGCGGCTGTGGAAGCGTTGGGATGCCTGGTCGATGTCTGGTCGGGCCCGATTGACCCTTCGTTTGAGTCTCTTGAGCACTTCCACGTAAAATTTTGGCGTTGACGGTTTGTCCAGGAGGAACAAATTCATGGTGGACGATGCCTTTGATGTCAAAAAACACAATGAGCATCGTTTTCACTTTGGAATTGCTCATTCTTCCCTTTTTTGGGCGAGAAGACGCCGGCGTGTGCCACTCGGAAGATTGCCTCTTTGTCTCGGGATCATACTCAAAGATCCATGATTCGTTACTTGTGATTACGTTATTCAAAAATTGGGGGTCACTTTCACACATGTTCAAATTTTCTTGGCACAATTCCACTCACCGCAATTTCTGGTCATCAGTGAGCACTTTTGGGACAATCGGTGTTTGTCGAAGTCAAAGGTCTTCCAGCACGGTCTTCATCGGCGACCTCTTCCCGGCTCTCCGAAAAGGCCTTGTGCCACCGAAACACACCACTTCTTGCTAAAGCATCATCTGGGTAAGCTTGCTTGATCATATCAAAAGTCTCTGTAGCAAATTTACCGAGTTTAACACAGAATTTAATCGCGTACCTCTGCTCTAATGAACGCTGCATTTTTGGCTTGCACCACTTACAGAAACACGTCGCGCGAAAAAGCCCGACCTGACTCTCCGTGTGCTCGGAGACAACCGACCAGCCGCTCGTTCGTTAGCTAGGAACGCCCTCTACCGGATCCAGTCGGTGTGCGCACGCTCCGAAGTACAGTCATGGCGGAATAAAATCAGTCCTATTACTTCCCGGACAAACCCTGTAAATTGCGTTTCTCGATAATTCAACTGAAACATATCTTAGTTTCTCTTAGGCCTACCGCTCACTGGCAACATTTTGTCGGGCAACTATCTTGTTGCTCTGGCTAAATGCATTGAGTCTTATGGGAGTCCGCTCACTGAGGCGACGGCGACAGAAAAGTTGCCGAGGTGTCACCAAGCAGGGCAACAGCTCGGCGACGGAACAGTTGCGCAACATCTAAAAATGCATTGAGTCTTATGGGAGTCCGCTCACTGAGGCGATGGCGACAGAAAAGTTGCCGAGGTACCGCCAAGTAGAAAGGTAAAAAAAATAAATGTTTTCTACAAGTTTTTTCACGTAACAGTTCGTTCCGTGTGTAGCGCGTGAAAAAGAAGTGTTCGCAAAGGAAACTAACACATTCTTTGATTAGTAACTAGCATGTCTTTAATTAGTGATAAAGACTATGAAAAATTAATTGAGGAAATAGAGAAACGCCCAGCGTTAAAGAAGAAATGTATATAAAGAAGAAATTGTTGAAGGAAGTGTGTTTTACTGTTGTGAGAAACTAGAATGACCTTTCCAGCCAAGAAAAAAACATAGGTAGGTACACTCATGTCCAAAAATTATTGTCGCATGTCTATAAATATGTTTTTTGTAGGAATATAATTTGATAACGAATTCGCCCGGTATTTCTTATAATGTTAGTATGTGTATAATCAGCAAAGACATATATGTGCAAAATTTCATGTGAAAAGAGTGAGAACAATAAAACGAAAATAAAACTTTCTTGTCCATTTAGCAGCATTTTGTTTTACTCATTCTAAATTTCGTATTTATTATTCCTTTCCTATGAAATTTACCACAAATATACATTTCCCGATTATACACGTAGTATCAGTATTAAAAGTACCCTGCAAAATCATTATCAAATTATATTCTTACAAGAAGACAGTTATAGATATGCGACAATCATTTTCGACATGAGTGTACATTATTTGATAATGATATATCGCTGTCATTATCATTACACACTACTACTTCCGTTAATTTCCCACACCTAGAAGAAATAAAGTTAAAATTATCATTCTCAATTTTCTTTCCATTTCAAATATAAAAATGAAAAAAAAAAACTGTACAGTATAAAAATGGCCGGTTTTAAAACGTGAAGAATACGCGGGAAGAACAAAGAAAGTAAATTTTTATTTTGTGGCTATACGTAGAACATCTGAGAGTACAGTACGGTACAGTGTTGTCGGATTGCCGCTTTTGTTAGTTTCGTTCTGTTAGTTATTTCCAGTCGTTTTATATTTTCTTTATTATTATTATCTTTTGATTCGAATAATTGTTTCCGTTCTTATTAGCTTACATAATGCTGTTATTTTTGTCACTCATTGACGCTCAGGGACGTCATTTAGGGGGGAAGGAGGGGCAATTTCCCCCAAGAATTTGATATATATATATATACACTCTAATCTATTGTCTATTAATATACTAGTACAAAATGTGAAAGTCTTATGTCGGTAGTACTCTTGTCCCCCTCAAGCGAAGTTTGAAATGACACCCCTGTTGACGCTACCTTCCAAAATTTGATAGCATTGGTGTAATTAGGACAATTTGCTGAAGAGCCATGGCCCCTTACTTCTAAAAATTGCAAGAACATTTTAGAAGATCTTGTTATAATAATATGTCGTCTGAGTCCATCCCCCGTTCTCATTGTTAATTTTTTCAAATTATTTAGTACGGCATTGTTAGTTCTACTCATGACTTTTTTGAACTTATACACCTTTAACACGCCCGAAAACCTGTGCACGCTAATTCCGAGTGTGAATTGATTAGAAAAAAACTCATGTAAATGGTAAGGATGCCCACGAGAGGGTACATGTCTAATAGACCTTTCGTACTAATTTAAGGACGCTCAATCCACCCAATTTTGAGATTATTTTTCTCGAGACCCCAGAGAGGGACATGTTAAGAATATAGTTCTATTGGATTGAACGTCTTGAAATTAGTAGAAAAGGAAGATTTTGAAATTTATCCCAGCAGGTCTTATTTCATTTGTTTAAATTTGTTTATTTAACCATTCTAATGGGCTGTAGTTTTTTAAATGCCCGAAACCAGCGATTATATGAACTGTTCCGGATGCCGATTATGTAAATTGTGATACCAAATGCTCGGCAACTTTTCTGTTGCCGTCGCCAGTGAGCGAGGGTATGGCAACAAAACTGTTTTATCTCCGTAAAGTTGCTCACTGCAGGCGACAGCGACGAGATAGTTGCGCAACTGTTTTGTCGCCAGTGAGCGGTAGGCCTTAGGTCCAATCCTACCATCTTTTGATATCTGTCTGATATAAATATCCTCCTGACATCTTTCCGATAAATATTCTACAATGACCTGATAACAATCAGGTGGCTGATAAACCCTATCAGTTGGTTGGTACTTTGACAGGAAGTTCAATTGCCTGTTAACAGCTATCAGCTACTTGTTAGTTGTCGTGTAGTGAATCATGGACGAAATCGAAGAATTGTTGATGTTGTCAGAGGACGATTAGGAGATTGTTCAATATATAGCAGCGTTTCCCAACCGGTGTGCCGCGGCACACTGGTGTGCCGTGAATGGGCCGCTGGTGTGCCGCGAGGAATCGAAACAAAATTATTAATTTTATAGCAATCAAATTGCAAAACGTAGGGAAAATTTTTATTTGTATTTCCCATTACTATAAACCTCTACTATGAATCTACAATTGTAAGTTTCATACCGGGTTACTGTTCTATATATTTCTAATATTGAAAAAAAAGTATTTGCTATCATTGTTATGACCATTAATGCTTCTTTATTGTTGCAGACTATTTCGTAACTTGAAAATTTAAAATATCATTCAATTCTTTCGACAAAAATTATTTACGTTTGTGTTTTAAAAGTATAAGAGATTTGTTTCTTCGTTCGTTATTTAGTGATCTATGGTTGGATACAGTTTTAAAAAGAAAGCGCATTTTTAAAATCCTGAGTCCAATATTTCATTGCGATTGTTTTCTATTTTTAAATTAAAATGAAAAATAATGATTTACCACGGGGGGAAAACCAGTAATAGAGCTTTCTCCTCTGTGAGGAGATCAATAATAGAAAAAATACCACTGTGTTTTATATTTACAAATAATAATATCTATAAGTGTGCCGCAAGTTGAAAAAGGTTGGGAAACGCTGATATATAGCGAGGCCTAGAAGACCAAAAATCATCAGACAACGAATCGATCACTTTGATAAATGGGCTGAAGAAGAGATTTTTGATCGATTTCGATTGACAAAAGACAGTTGTGGTCAGCTGCATGAGGAAATTGCTGACAAGAACTCAAACTGATAGATAAGTTTTAGTTCGAATATATGCCAATTTATAACGATAAATAGTACCCGTTGGCTACAATTGCCCGCATATAAGCGCCATGTAATTTCTATAGTTAGGAGATGAAGAAATATATTCTATATAAAAAATATAGAGTTTAATTATTGAAATTGAATGATATGTAAAAACATATCTAAATTATTAATCTAAATTACATATGTTTAGAGGTCGTATATCAAATAAATGAATTAATTAAAAGCTCAGATTGTGTTATCACGTGTAGTATTATAAAATGGAGTGTAATATATAACGATATTAACGTTATAAATTTTAGTACTGCTTCTTAGGTTGTAAGGACGAACAGCAATATTTCTATGTATATGGTACCAATGCATATGTAAGTGTAGCCTGAAAAGTGTTTATTACTTAAGTCTGTGTTTGCCTTTACGATAGAGTACTCCTAGACTATAACGTGCATAACAAAAAATACCGGTACTCATTTCTGTTTCCCATGTTTTCAATAGGATAATTTTAACAAGCACACTGAAAACGCACTTGACGTTTCAATTGTTTTCAGTATGAGCAACAGAAAACCAACCAATCAAATGGTCCGTTAGAACCTTGCTTCGGGTTAACTATCTGACAGAGTATCAGGCACAGTACATTGTAGAACGAACCACGGGTTAAAGTAACTGACAACTTCCTGATATCTAATTCTGACTCATAGTAATCAGAAAGAATATTAGAATATTGTAGGACTGGCCCTTAGCTGCTTGGTAACGTCCTGGGTGAGATAACACCATCTAAAATGTAACTATATAGGAACCACCATTTAAAATATAACGATCAATTTATATTATACACAAGTTTTTACGTTACATTTCAGCCCACAGTCCGTGTAAGTTTCTAAAAAAATGTCAAAAATGATTCAATCACATTAAATCAGGCACGACAAATTATATCACTACTGCCTTTATTCTCCAAACTCCATTAATTATATATATATATATATATATATATATATATATATATATATATATATATATATATATATATATATATATATATATATATATATATATATATATATATTTGGTTGTCATAGCAACGTTTTAAACAAGCAACTATCTGCTGTTATGATAACTATAAATGCAGATTGCATCTACAAAACCAACATATACTTTAACTATCGAGATTAAACTTTATTTTTTTCTATTTAGAATCAACAACATATATATTCTTTTTTCTTCTTCTACACGACAGATTATGTACTTTTATGCACCGTTGCCCAAAATCAAGATATAAAAATAGAAGAAATTACAAAATAGATATACAATATCGTTGTAACTTTGTGAACAGCAGGAAATAAACTGCTTTTCTTGATAGTTCAGTTATTTTAATTACATTTTGAAATAATATGAAGAACTAACCTACACGAAATCCTATTAAAAACTGATGTGGTTTGATAATCTTGTAGCTTTCAATGTCATGACAACCAAGCTAGAATGAAAGAGAGAAATTTTCGTATTTCATAATGCTGATTCTTTTAAATGTTAAGAATAAAAGACATTTCAAACTTCAAATAGCCTACTTCATTGCAATATAGGCTATATAATAGAATTTAGAAAAATCACATCAATTTTTGTTTGTGTTTTGTTATATTTAAAAAGTATGCCAACTAGCCCCACAATATCAGTCAACCAGCTCCTTACTAGGGGTCGGTTGACATACTCCATTTTTAAAGAAAGAAAAAAATATTTCTCGAAAACTGTAAACAGCAAAACAAAAGCAAAAATTGGATTTATTAGAGGAAACATTGGTCTGTCCGTACACATCCATTACATTGCAACTAAGTGCATTATCTGCTTATAAAAAAATAAAGAATGAAAAGCCAAGCCAGCCAAGCAGCTCCGGCCTACCCTAATTATTTATTTATAGAATAAAAACAAAACCGTTAGATCTGTTTGGTTAAAAAATAAATAAAAAGTCTCGATTTTTGGTTAGGGGAATGGGAGCTTTGTGGTAGAACTCTTACCTCTGGTGTGAGGCGTATGTTCTATAAGAATCACCACACTGATTCATTACATAGTTTGGAAGTCTAATAAAAATCGGTTTGAAATACTCACATCTCTCAGGTTTTCTTCTCTTAAACTTTCAAATGGAAAACAATTTTATCTACACGTTTAAGATTGGGAGTTGTTTGTATTCATGACAGGGTAGTGAGTGTTTTGAAAGATATGAGGACAAGAAATGAAGTTTTAAGTAGAAACTAGATAATGCTAGTCATTCATCACTCGTAAGTTTTTGTAATCACTACAACGTATCCATTAGCAGAAAGTGTATTATTTTGTACGAATCCAGACTTTGAAGAGTAAAACAGAAGAAATCAAACGTTCTAGAAGACGATGATGAGTATTAAATTGGAATGGTAACTCCTCCTACTCATCTTGGTATATTCCATTAATTCTCCTGCCGATAAAAAAAATAAATCTTAAACTAGTGATTTTAGGAGTATTTAAATAATGTACAGTTATATCTCGCCTTATCAACTTAATTAATCCTAGAAAATTACTCGTGATCTTGAATATCTTTTCTCATGAAACAAATTTTACCTTATAACGTGATGGAGCTTCGACATCAATTCGTTCCGACCCAATACATATTGTTTTTCCTACTGGGTAAAACATTCCAGTAGACACTATGAATATGTTATTACCACAACTGTCACATTTAGCATGTTCTCAGAACATGCTCATTTCTCATTTCATTTGTCGAGAGCATGATGACTCACAAGTATAGATCTCTCCTATGAAGTAAAGGGTTCTGGTTTGATCTTGAATCATGTGAGTTTTGGTGGACAACTTACTGTATGTTGGTTTTCTGGGAATTTTTTCATTTGCTTGCACATTATCATTTCACTAACTATTTCATAATGATTCGCTTTCACTTTCAACAACCATTTGTGATATTATTAACACACATACAATGTAAGTACAGACAGTTGAAGTATGTAATGTACTATATTTAAGTTATAAAAAATAGCTAGTGAAGTCTCAGGTTTCGAAAAACTTGAAAACTGATAAAGCATATATATATATATATAATGTAAAATAGTTTAGACGTTTTCCATGAAGGCCAAAACTGTTACACATGTTATTAATGTACTTATTTCTTGGCAACTTTTTCTTATTTTAATAAAGTAAAAATTAATATTACAAATATTTTACGCAGACTTTATTTTCAGGCGGCTAAATTAAACACAGTACATTAAAATATTTCCATATGACACTCCAAAAAATTAAAAACATAAACATGAATCAACTGCATTTCACTATTAAGAGACCCATTGTTGTCTTAAGAGAAATGATGGAAGAATATAAACAGGGACCTACGCAGGGGGTGGGTCCTGGGGGTCCGGATCCCTCCCGAAATTTCGAGTTTTGTGTAAGTTTAGCCTAATTTTAGGGGTAATTTTAGGAATTTTAATAGGAGTTATTCTTTACAATAGAAATGTCTTCCAGCGAAAACATGCCATTGCCATCATCATAGGTATTCTGCCATTATTGACAGGTCACTTGCCGCAACTGTGAATCTTTCATGCTAAACCATCTTCCACTAACCTTTTCGTCTTCACATACAACTCTTCTGTTTTGATATCGCCCATTAATTGGGGTTTCCTTCGCTCCCTCCTTCTCTTTCTTGCCTCCATACCCTCTAACACGTCCCTCATGATACCGTACCTTTACAGTCAATGTCACACCCAGTTTCTCTTCCTCCTCTTAATAATATCTAAAATTGTTCTTTCCTCCTCCACCATTTCTAAGACCTCCTCATTAGTTTTCCTCTTGACCCGTGGGTAAATCTAATTAAGGAACATTTCCTCTTCTCGAACGTTCTACCTTACTGATATCTGATTATAGCACAATCGACTTCCTTGTGGTTGCCATCAGTAAAGAACTTCAAAGAGACTTGCTTCTACACTTATTTTAGATATTTTTGTTTTTAAAGTCTGACACAGTTACCTTTCGTTTTAGATAATCAACAAAGCGTACTATAGAGAAAAATAGACAGATCGGCAATATTCATGTGGCGGAAACATTTTAGAAAAGGCACATGCACTCTACAAGATAAGATGAGGCGCAAGCATAACTCAACATTAGGGAACAATGAGAACATTGTGAAAGGAGAGACATTGTTAAAAGAAGAAAGACGTTTATCGATTTGTGAATTGGTATCTAAACTAAATATTAAGGTAGAAAGATGTTTCGAAACTGTTAAGAATTACCTGGAAAGGTGCAAGAAGGGTGCAACGTTTCCTAACAAGTAACACTTCTGAAGTGTAACAGTACAATTTTGCTAAAAATTGTCAGGTAGATACTACACATTAAATAAATGAATAAGTATTTTTTATTTTCTGCGGAAAAACGGTTTTAGGGGGTAAAAGCCCCACCCAAAAATTTTGAAAGTTCACACCCGAAAGGCAAGAACAAGTGAACTGAAGTGAATGAAATTGCGCACAGATATTGTACACATAAAATGAGAGAATAAAGGTTTCGCACTTTCCTGAAAAAAAACGGTTGGGTGGGGCACGGATCCCTCCAAACCTTTGATCACGAAATATCAAAAACATGTCAGATGTGTGTAAATGACATGAAGAATTGCAGGAAATAATTCGCAAAACAGACCTGAGCTATTCCACGAATAATGGTTTCTCAAATATGGTAGCGCTTGGCCACATGCGACATGGGAAACTATGAACGTTTTGGAGAAAATTAGTGAAATATGTCAAGTTCATCCTACATACAGGTTAGACCTCGTACCCGGAAATTTCTGGGTGTTTCCAACACTTAAAAAGCGAGAACTGCTACTTCGACTACCTTGCGGCAACTCTAAGTAAATGGCTCGAACATGTGTTTGAGAAAGTAGTGCATCAGTAGGAGCAGTATATAAAGCGTGAAGATACTATTTCGGAAAGGAAACCAAAATAGATGCATTCTATTCGAAGCAAGCTCTATTTTATTAATACAGAAATATGTAGGGGACAGGTTGCTCATGTCATGTGGCAATAGTTGAGTGATCTCAGGCGTTAAATTTTGGCTTACAAGACACGATCTTTTGTGAGTTCTAATCTCACTAATGAACATGGACGTCATTAACTCCCGTCAAAGATTCTGTGTTAGTGTCTCTGTCGAGTCTGGTTGTTCTGGAAAGTTTAAGAAAAAGAAACTAGAAAAAAAAGGATATTTTTTTTATAGAAAAAGTAGTGGATTGCTGGCTCTAGTGTGAGAAGTCTCTGATTCGATCCCAAGTCATATAAGTTAATGGTGGCGCTGTTTTTCTTTTTTCTTTTTCTTTTCTTTTCTTTTTCTTTTTTTTTAAGTTCTACTTCTTACCATATTTTCATCCCATAAGTCTTCCACAATCTTTCACATCCGTGACCTTTTGCGTACGTACGCATAATAGTCGGACTTAATTTCTTTTCATTTCTCAGAAATAGATAATTGCACTTTGTTATTCTCATAACATTCAACACTACTACTGCTATTATTTTTATTGTTATTGTAAATAAACCTTTAAGAGTAGTTCAATATAGAATCAATAGATAGTTACTTTATACGTTACAAAAGATAAATCTATATTTTCCTTCGAATTCGCCGCGAAGAAGAAAGAACAACTATGAGTTTTGTGTACGCAACTGATGAGAGTCCTAAATCCCTTGCGTAGCTATTTCTGTTGTTTTCAAACTTGCAAATTAACGAATTGCTATACCATAGGGAAAGAAAAGAAATGAAAACAAACAAAAAAAAGAAACGAAAAATAAATTGCAACACACAAAGAAAGAATGAAAACAAAGGGAATGTAATAAAAATGAGGGGGAGACGAAGAACAGAGAAGCAAAGAGGTAAAAGATATCGCTCTGTGAATTCTTTTGTTCCATCAAACTGCTGAAAATCAATCGCTGTGATTCGAAGCGAAAACGCACAGTGCCACTGCTAACAATGGAATTCTCCTACCACTCTTGCCTTGGCTGTTGGAATGCCCCGTTTCACTCGGGCTTATCACGTCTTCCTGCTTCGAAGCAGCACAAATGGCCACTCTACGCCAGGAAGACCATAGAGACAATGCTTGTATTATGCGATATTATCAAGCAGCTTGACACATTGAACACGATAAGAATTTCATTAGTGATAAATACTATATATATATATATACTATCAAAATAGAAGTTTTCTCGGCAGGAAATCCTCCGGATGAGGATGAAGGCTTGCTTGAGCCGTGCTTTGGTTCTTCTCTATGGTCTAGGTTTCTGTATGTTACACAGTATTTGCAAATGGCAATCATTGACTTTGTTCAGATGAGCAAGGTGAGATTATGTCACATTAAAACAAAAATAGTTACGGATTAACTGAAAATGATCTTTAAATTTCCAGAAACTGGTATATTACAGGGACTGAAATGGAATATCCTGAACGAAAGTACACCAATAGTGTGTAAAACATTAAACTTTCCTTCACTATAGGATGAAACAATCTCTATGCTAACATCCCCATTGACAACAAAGCACTCAGTCTATTTTAAAGCCTTTTAACAAAATAATTTCAATGATAGAAAACTAACTAATTATGGCGAAGGTTCAATGCCGCGTGCACTAAAGCTCTCCATTGATTTCTATCCTTGCCATTGGATACAGTTTCTACATCCTATTCCTATTTATGCGAGATCCATCTTAATATTGTCTTCCCATCTACGCCTAGGATTTCCTAATGGTAGTTTCCCGATTGATCTTCGAGTTAAGACTTTGAAAGTGTTCCTACTTTCTTCCATCCTGGCTACAGGACCTGCCCACCTAACAAGTAAAGGGTTCAAATGGATGAATCCAGTTGCGGGATGAGACTTGGTGCGCCTGATAGAGGATGTAAAAATATGTGTATGTGCAAAGTTATAGCGGCTGAGCGCCATAAGAAACAGAGAGGGAGCGGTTCAAAGTTGGTGGGTAAAGGGCTATGCTATGTTATTGAAATACATCAAATAAACTGTTGAATCGTGAAAATAGTGAAAGATAGACAACGTAAACGGTGGTAGTTTCACATATTGGTAAAAGAAGAATGAGCAGAGTAGATCAAGAATCCCCGCCGCCATATTGAAATCCGCCATTTTGAAATCTGTGATACTTTTTTTGGTAGTCATATGGCATATTAATTAGGGACAACATTTTCTTATAAAGTCAATTATGAACTTTAGTGATCATTATCTGCACTTATTTGGAAGATTGTGGATCGTCTGTATAGTTATTTATGAAGATCTTGGAGACTGATACTCTTATATTGAAAGTTTGGATTATCACGAAAACACGAGTAAGTTATACATATCTACAAGACAAGAAACCTAACAGTGAAATTTGATATCTAACAGTGAAATTTGATAATAAAAATGTATAATATACAACTTGGATATCTAATTTCACTGTCAGTTTTCTTGTCTTGCAGATATGTATAACTTACGTGTGTTTCCGTGATAATCCAAACTTTCAATATAAGAGTATCGTTCTCCTAGACCTTCATAAATAACTATACAGATGATCCAAGATCTTTCAAATAAGTGCAAATAATGATCATTAAAGTTCATAATTGACTTTTAAAGAACATGTTGGCCCTAATTGATATACAACATGACTACGTTTCCATTTCAAATAAATATCACATATTCCAAAATGGCGGATTTCAATATGGCGGCGGAGGTTCTTGATCTACTCTGCTCATTCTTATTTTACCAATATGTGAAACTACCACCGTCTACGTTGTCTATCTTTCACTATTTTCACGATTCAACAGTTTATTTGATGTATTTCAATAACATAGTATAGTCCTTCTCCCACCAACTTTGAACCCCTCCCCCTCTGTTTCTTATGGCGCTCAGCCGCTATAACTTTGCACATATACATATTTTCACATCCTCTATCAGGGGCACTAAGTCTCATCCCGCAACTCGATCCATCCATTTGGACCCTTTACTTGTGAGCCTCCTGGACTTGATGATCCTAACAATGTTTGGTAAACCGTATAAATTACACTATATAACACTCATTTTGTTCTTGTATTATAATAGTGTTTTTCTGACTTGTTACCTTGAAAGTAAGTAGAAAAGGTGTATTTTTTTCCATGAAACTTTTCTTATGTAGGTAGTAGCATCGAAAATATGGATTCTGCCCTATATTAATAAATTTATATGTGCATGTTAAACGTTGGTTGGGTTAAGTTGCATTTAAATTTGGTTGAAGAGCTAGGCAACACTAATTGAGAGATTTACTGTAGACGTAACACGTGTCACACTGAGCAGTGTGTTTTTAGCCTATTTATAAGGATTTAAAGGTATGTATATAACCCTAAAATATCCTGTCATATTTTGTGTCACTGCATGCCTTTCTTGTTAAAATTTTTCGTAAAACTTAGTACATTCAGCCGATTGAGCAAATAAAATATATTGACTCATCCATTCTGTTGTGTCTGTGGAGAGCTCATAAGAGCGAGAGCAAAAAGTTATTGACTCAAGACGTCCTTGAAATTTGGGAGATGTATAAAGCTTACTTTGGAATGGCAGTAAATGATCAAGATAAATCATGGGTGCTCCCATGTGGTCTGTGGCCCGTGCAAAAGTACGTTGGAAAATATTTATGATACTGCTTATTTTACATTACACATCAAGACTTTGTTTTAACCAATTTGGAGATGTTATTGAAAAGAGTGTTCACTTCGTATAACATACCTAAAGTGGTTGACGTGTAAAACAGCATTGCCAAAGTCCTCTATGCACTTAGCAGTACAATCATTCATTTATCTTAAAACTTACAATTTTCCTCTATTTTAATATTGCAAATACTGCAAAAATTCCTTGAACATCATTTTTAAAAATAATAGTATTACTTAAAGAACACTGGTACTTTTCATTTTTTACTTATTAATTAACAAAAGTATTTAGGAATATTTCTGTTTCTTCAGTTTGGTACAGAGGGAAACGAGGATCAATGGGGTTCGCTATCCCCAGAGTTTGGAGAGAGCCCATTGACCACACTACAAACTGTTAATTTTGTATGGTAGATCCAACAGTGCGTTGTAGAGGCAAGAAATCAACTCCCCGATTCTATTCTAACGTTCCCCTTTCAATTGCCTGAATTCCACATTCAAACGAGTTACATATCCCCACTCCTCCCATGGAGGATACATATGTGTGTGAAGGACAGGAAGTGCAATCTGATAATGATGAGAACATTCCAGATATGAACTACAACGATATGTCTAATAGACAACCGTATTATCGTAACCAAGCAGATTTGAACGATCTCATTCGAGATCTAAGTCTAAGTAAGGATGGTGGCGAACTTCTACTTTCGAGACTAAAACAGTGGAACAAAACCGATAAATCAGTAAATGTAACAGCTCAAAGGAGATGTCACGAAAAGTTTTGCAATTTCTTTTGCAAGAAAAATGGATTGTGCTTTTGCCAAGATGTAATGCTTTACAGGTACCCTGCATCATGAGAGAATGATTTTTATTTATAGACAGCTCAACTAGAAGTCTGAAGGCTGTGGTTCTGTTGATTGGAAATAGTTCCGTCTGTTCCTGTGGCTCATTCCGTCTCTACGAAAGAAGACTTTAACAACTTGAAGACCTTATTGGACAATTTGAAGTATAGAAGATATAGGTGGCAAGTAATAGGGGACTTAGAAATAATTGCTCTATTCAAGGGTTTTTAGGCTAGTTTCACAAAATTCCAATGTTAACTCTGTTTATGGGACGGTATGGAGACAGATGCCCACTACCGGAGGAAGTACTGGCCACAACGGGAGGAGTACTCTGTGGGAACACATAACTTAAAATACAAGCAGCTTGTATACCCTAAAGTGGTATTGTATCCCCTCCTACATATAAATCTTGGTATTACCAAGCAATTTGTGAAAGCCTTGATAGGTATTGTGACGCATTGAAGTTGTTACAAGACTTATCACGTGCAGATATCACGTGCTAAGATGGAAGCTACAATGTTTATAGGACCGAAAGTGAGAAAGAAGATCCAGTCCACTGAGCATTTCGAACTGCAAACAGATTGAAAAAATAGCCTGGAGTACATATTCAGAGCAATATGGTGAGCGCTTTCAGTAAGACATTATGACTTTCGAACACCATTATCAAGGACAATATTACTAGAACGTGATAGAAGACTGGATCTGGAGTTAATTCGTGAAAGTGATGATATGCATCAACGAAAGTGTAGAAGAGGGACACATTTCCAACTATGTACTCAAGATATGTATTAAAGGGTCCTACACTATTCATGTTACAATGTAGGTGCTGAGGAATTTAGTAGCAAACTTCTTTCTTTCATTTCAATGCAATGTCTAATACATTTCATAGCGTTATTGGTATTTGCAAGCAAAACGATGTTAAACTTACAAAAGCGAAGTTTCGTGAGAATTATTCACATTTTCTTAAATGTTCGAAGAATATGACTAAGGAATCAACAATAGCAACTTAAGGACATTTTTTTAAAGTGTTGCATAGTGTTATGTACTTCCTCGTTATGAATTTTCCGTCATTCCTCATTCTCGTTCCTTTTGGGTCTGAATATTCGTCTCAGGATCTTGTTCTCAAATACTTTCAGTCTATGTTCTTCGCAACCATACAGAACAACAGTCATGATTATCGTTTTATATATTTTAAGCTTCAAATTTCTCGACAGAATTTGCAACGACGAGAGATTTTGAACTGAATAATAACAACAATTCCCTTCTTTTACTTGACATTTAATTTCTTCGTGAACATGGTTTTCGTCTATTAATATTAATCCTATATATTTGAAAATATCCATTTCATTAAAAGTATTATTCCATATTTTAACGCATCCATAATTTGCCCTATTACGATCCCGATGAACTTCCATGTATTTAGTTTTCTCTGTATGTACTTCTAAGCCCATGTCCCTGCAAGCGTTTAATAAGACCTCAGCATTTCTTTCTGTTGTTCCCCTATCATCCCCTATTAAATTTACTTCATCAGCATACACCAATAACCCGCTGAACACCACTCAACTCTAGGCCCTGGTTACTATGTTTGATTTTCCTTATAGTGTATTCCAGGACAAGGTCGAATAATAATGGCGATAAGACATCTCCTTATTTCAGGCCATTCTCGATGTGAAAGATCTTGGACGAATATTGGGCTTCATTTAAACATATATTAATTAGTCTAATTAGCTGATTCGGTATTACAATTCTGTAGGAATGTTGTACAATGTTTCTCTCCTAACCGAGTCGTAAGCCTTTTTAAAATCAATAAATAGTTGATGTACTGGGGTATTGTATTCCCACTTCTTTTCGAGTAGTTATCAAATGATAAATACAGTATTTGGTCGATAGTTGATCGATTTCGTCTAAGTTCGTACTAATCATCTCCAATAACTTCACCTGTGTATGGCGTCAACCTTTCTAATAGAACGTTTGAAAGTATTTTGTAGGAAAGGAAATGCTGTATTAAGTGATTGTATACTGTTATTGTTATTTACAGTACATTTTCGCTTTCTATGATACTTGTACAAAAATAATTACCAATATCTTGTTTCATTCCTTCTTAATCATGCTATCAAATGGTTACGCCACATCGATATGGAATACATCTCACGAATAGTATAAAGGTTTTTCCAGACATATGAGCCTACAATATCCCCATAAGAATTTCTTAGTACCAAGAGTCTCCTGGTTGGTTGGTAGACACCATAGTAAATGTCTGTCTAGTACAGAGTCAAGTACAAAATTCTGACATTGATTTTTATTTATCTGTTATTATTAAACCTATCGAGGAAAAGAAACGTGTTTCATTTCCTATTGTGAAATTCTAGTAGACTCAAAAACTATGGAAATTCAATATTGAAACCGGAAATGGTGGATATATAACTTCTGATTTCGTCAGGCGGATAAGAACCAAGATGAAACACGATCTCAGGACGCTGAATGCATATAGTAATTAGTCCCTCCCTATCTCGTACAAATCTTTTACTCTACAAGAATCAATACAAAAATGGTAGTAGCTTTCTACTTCTATGGTTAGATAAATAAGGATGACGTTTGCATATATTTTGTAGTATGGAACCTACATCACAAAGTGCTGGATCCACATCACAAATGCTGAATCCGCTTCGCTATTTATTAGTGATACTATACTATAGCTACCTATAAGAGTGTAACGCAGTGTAACAAATAGACACAGAAAAATTTCAGGAGTGGATTCCTTATGAGAAGACAAGTAAAGAAAAATTCATATGATCATATTTTGGGAAATGCGTCATTACTGTTACGGCCATTGAGCTGTCTGACGGTGTGAATTGAAATACTTACTTTCTGAACGTCCCTATTTCCCTACTTATACACAGAGAGAGTCAAGAGTGAATATCAGCGGAAAGAATATAGAACATGGGTTCCAACGAGCTCAAGTTTGCCCATTGCGCGTTGGGTGGTAAAAGAATCAGCAAAGGAAGACTAAAAAATCATGAAGACTAAAAGATATATATATACTATCTACCAAAATGTTACCGGTCAGTCTGTTAGGACATCGCGGTAAGAAATCCAGAGAAACTTGCACGACGCCAGTCATTTGTTTTGGTGCAAAAGGCATTATCAGTGTTCATGCGTCATGCGGGGAGTCAGTTTGACTAAGAATGGCGCACAGATAAGAACTTAGTGAGTTCGAACGTGGAGTCATCACCGGGTGTCACATTGCGAGTTCGTCGAATTGTACCTCTAGTGCCCAATTACGACACCCAAAATCAACGGTGGGTAATGTAATCCTGAAATGGAAACTTCATGGTATCACCAGTGTCCCTAAACGGCCCTGACGATCCAATAAATTGATAGACAGGGACCAGCGAGTGCTGAAACGACTGGTATCCAGAAATCGCCTTCAAATTGCATCTGCCATCAAGCACAAGGTCTATACTTCGTCGGGCACATTAGTTTCACTGAACACTGTCAGGACAGAACTGCATGTAGTTGGTTCCCATGGTAGAACAGCTACCTACATGCCACATATCACTGCAACGATCAAAGCCATGAGGTTGGTATGATATAAGGCTAATCAAAATTGGACCCCAGACTAATGGGAACATGTGTTATGGAGTGATAAATCATGCTCCACGTGTTTTATGTCAGATGTAGTAGCGACAACCCGGGGAATGATTCTTGCCAGACTGCATTGTGCCAACAATTAAATTTGGTGGTGGTGGTGTAATGATGTGGGGTTCATTTTGTTGGTTCGTTCTAAACCCGTTTGTTGTTGTGCCTGGTAACATGACGACAGCAAATTATCTGGACATATTGGAGAATTCAGTGCTTCCCACATTGTAGAAATTTTTTGGAATGGACCCATGTTAGTGCCAGGATGATAATGCCGCTTGCCATAAAGCTGCCAATGTTATGTCGTGGTGTGACAAGAACAATGTGCAACGACTGCAGTGGCCTGCTCAATCGCCTGATTTGAACCCAGTTGAACATCCGTGGGATGAATTGTAGCGGCGTTTAAGGTCCAGAGCAACTAGTCCAAATTCACTTGCCTCACTTGGAACCGCCTTGCAGGAGTGGGCTGCCATCCCATCTAATACTTATCAGCAACTGGAGGAAAGTCTTGTGTGTGTGTGTGTGTGTGTCGATCAATGTTTAAACCGGAAATGGCGGTTTCTTCTTCTTTCTGTTTGAATATAGGATTTAAAGTCCTGATAGAAAAATCTAGTCCTGATAGAAAAGAAGTTAAAGAAATGGCATCAATACTTGGTGACATAAATTTACAAATAAAAGCTATAGAAATGTGAGCTGAATACCCCCCAGAAAGAAAAAAAAGAAATATTGGAGACAAGAATCTAAGTGGTAATTGAATAAATAAAAGACTGGAAGGTGTTAAGAAAACAATGTAGATGTAGGTATGCTATAAAAGCACGTGATAAATTTATGATAGATCTAGGATTCCAAGAGGGGAAAAAAAGCGCTACGACTTGTTTTGTATCACAAACTCACTCATCCAAGAACAGAACAATTGGAAGACTACAGATTGCAATGGCCATTCTCTCTCACGTGGTATCCATATATACAAAAACAACACTGCAATGCTTAAAATTGTTGTGAATAGTACTTGCGTTGGTATTTGTTTCTAGTGCCATAAAGTTCTGTCCAACATTACGATAGAAAGTTCACTGAGGTAATCAAAATAACCATTTAACTGTTTATATTGCAAACCGTTAATGATTTTGTGTACCACCATTTTGTTGACGACAGTAAGAGCATGGAAACAAAGTCGCAACGCGTGAAATGCTTGATTCCAGTTAGTAACATTCGCAAAATGGATATTGTCATTATAAAACACAGTTACAACTAGCAGTGAAGCATGAATTCAGTTTATCGTGCAACTAAAAACAATGTAGATCACAAGCCTGCTTTATCATGTGGCTAGTGTTCCATATAAAATCATATAACAAACATTTTCCTGCATTTCTGTGTAAAGAAGTGGCTTATTTATAAACTCAAATGAACTGTTTATCAGTGAAATTACCGTAAAATGCTATACAGTATGAGTATTTATAGATGTAACATACCTGGAATAAACTCCAATCATAGTCCTATGCCATTTTTGGGATAAAATTTAATGTTATTTTGAAGTTTTTTTTTCTTGTGAGATCCTGTATATTGTTTGCTGTTGTAGACCTCATGTAGTACCGAACAGGTGACCGAAATTTATTTGGTTGACTTATAATCAATACATCAGTTATTGTCACCAATATTGTTGCTTTCTGCGCTTGAATCGTTACTTCTTAACCCATTTAATCAAAAATTATTTTTCTTTCAGAATTTCGTAATTTCTTCGGACCTCATTTAATATATTTTGAGGATTTGAGTAGTAGCAGATGGACTGGTAGCAGATCCTTAATCTAAAAGACTAAATTAATCCACAACAAATAATTCACAGACAAAAATTGTTAAAAAAAAAATAAATCGTTCCCAAATGAGAACAGTGGGTAGTCAGATCTCTAATCGTCTGAGCACACGAGATCGGTGGTAATAGACATTGAGATTATACACAAAAATCACGCGAGCTAGCATTTTCTATAAAGATAACGTTTCATTTTATGAGTTATGAAATAATGCTCTTGAATCTTGAATTAACACATTATATTAAGAATCTTTTTATATATTTGTATTTGGTGTTAGTAATATAATTAACACTCCCACTACAAACAGTAATTTACTTTGGCCAGCTATCTGCAGAATATTCATCTAACAATGGAATTTTCTCTGGTGTGACACGAAATGTGGAACGAGACTATGGTCAATCGATTTGTGTTAGTAAACAAGAAAAGCCATAGGCGGGAAGAACCCTCGATCGCAACCGTTCCGTACTTATGGGGGGTAGGGGCATTGGAAACACAACAAGATGTGGATAATGACACGAAATATGGAGCGAGAGCGATGAAAATATGCGTAGAAGTAATACAACATATAAAACAATGTGACATTATATTAGACAATACTCTGACAAGTGAGGGCAGAGGCGTAGCACATAACGACACAGGAAAGGGCGGGTAAGCGCAAGTAAAAATGGTCATATAATTGAGGAAAATGGAGAAGCAAGACATCAGGGGAAGGTACAGTAATCAATCTCAAACTATAGACAGCCTGTAGACGACACCGTGAAGCAGAAATGGAAGAAAGAGAGCTATGGAGGGGATTGTCCGTAGGGTCCGGACCCCTTCCCCTCGTAACGCTCGAGTTGTATAGACTGTTGTATACAGTACATATAAGTATTCATTTTCAGATGTTTATGATGATCATCATCATATGTAAGACAACAATATATGCCCCTGTGTGAATGCACTGCAAAGCCCAATACACCACTGTATGTTGAAAGATCAGTTCAGGAAGGTAGGGCCGTTGCCCGCTTGCCTTTTTACTCTTCATCCATGTACTTGATCATGTCCATGATATATTATAACGCTAGTCCTCTCAAGTCGGTCTCGTATATGTTCATACTTTCTATGGAACTTTTCCCCTACGCTATACTCCACGCTACCCGCCCTCCTCCTCTGTCGTTATGTGATACGCCTCTGCCCTCACTTGTCAGAGTACTGTCGAATGTAATATCACAATATAGTGTATGTTTAACTGCGCTTCTAAGCATATTTTTATTGTGAACTCGCATAACATTTCATCTCATTATCCACAAAGTGTTATGTTGGCTGCGCCCGTACTCTTCTCCCCATAAATACGGTACGGTTGCAATCGAAGGTTTCTGTGCCTATGGATTTTCTTGTTCATTAACACAAATCAATTGACCATAGTCTTGTTCCACATTTGGTGTGACACCAGAAAATGTTTCCTTGTAAGTAGTATACTGTATAGTGAGTCCATACATTCTCACACGTCAGTACAACTGTTTCTCCTTGAACCACTTATATTTTACTTAATTACTTTCCATTTAGACCCTCGGTGGCATATTCTCTTACCAACACTGAGAAAAAATTACGGACAAAACATACATAAACTACGGTGATTTTTGAGAACTTACAGAAGAATGTCTTTTCAACATTATGGAGAATGCAAATTGTTCTTTTCGTTTTATGTATATTTTCTCCTTACTTTTCCAAATAAAAGTGATGACATCGAAACATATGAAACATATGACGTCATAGATAATAATAGTAATAAAGAGGGACACCATTACTGTCATGTTAAAACTCAAGTGTAATGGAAAAATCACAAAATAGGAATGTTATAATTCCGGCTATTGCTAGACATTCACCGAGGCAAACATAGAAAAATCTCATAAAGGGATGGTAAGTACTCCGTTCTTGACTGCATTTAAAACTATATGTGGAGTCTTAAGCATTGTTTTTTCTTGTTAAATATCCATTCACTACTGTGAAAATGCAATGATGAAAGGAAACTAATAGACGCTTATGTATAGATCTTTTTTCCACAGTATTGAGAAGCTAGTAATAAGTCAGGGACGAAAGTCATGAGAAAGACTAAAACCCGATTAAGTAATGTTTCTTCTTATGTGCATACATACTATTTCATCCAAGCACCGTAGTCAAGCTTGCTGTAAGTACTGCACAGAATGTACAACCACTACGTAGGACTGAAATCTGCTCCTTTAGAATGTATAATTGTACGTACCCAATTTCAAGGAATGACTTTGCTCATCAGAAAAATACGAATCGCAACGCCTTCCGAGCATACCAGAAATAACTATCTACTAGCTGTGAGAATTTTTTTGCTATGAGATTTGGGCAGTATATTTGGTATTTATACCAAGTAACGAATAACGTTATATGTTTTCTCTAGTCCTAATCTGTCTCAATAATAGTTTTGTAAACGTGTGAAATGTCTAAAACAGTTACACGATAACAGTGCGATCTGTTTTCTTATCTGTTATTCTTATGTCCTAGCACATAAGAAGAACAAATGGCCCATCCGGGTTTTGTCATAGAGTGTGGAATTGTGGGTGATGGAAATTTTGCGTTTCTTTTCTTCCCCATCTATAATAAGAGGAGTAAAGCGTTATGGTAATATTAAAGTAACAAGACAATGCAAACTTTAATACCAAGCAACTGTATGATTACATAGCATTTCAGGACTTTTCAAATTATTTACTCTAAACTACTCGTTCTAAATATATTTTTATCCATTTTGTGGGATATATAACTTTTTACCTTTCTTTATGTACTTTATTTGTCGTACTTTCCAAATGAAAGGGAGTGGTGCTATTGAAAGGCACTGTCTCACGCCGGTTCTCTAGAACCGGTTATTAAAATATTTCGTGTTCGCAGAACAGTTTGTTATATCCAGTCCAGTTACACCCAGGAACACTAACTTTTAGTTTAACTATCATTGATTTTAGAAAATTTCACACTAGAGGGTTAAACGTATGATCTCTCAGGTAAGGTATAAACGTTTATTTCTTACTCTCAAATGCTCATATATCAAGGATGAGAAGTGCGTTCACATGAGTGCAGTGATGAGGGTTATTCATATTTGAAATGCATATGTACCATTATCAATAATTGTCAATCAATAGCTGGATTAAGGTCCTTCCAATACTTTTTTGCCCCATGTATCTTGAGTAATTTGTTTCTAAGATTTTCCAAGTGATACCAAATTTCTTCCCTCCACTTTAACTTAGGATGCTCTACTTGTCATTTGTGGTACCCAGTAAAAATGTTGCTTTTGTCTACGTTTTAACGGTTTGTTTCCTAAGAGAATTATATACAGAGTGTTTCAAAACAACATAGGCAACGTTTGGAAGGTGATTCCTGACACCAAGATAAGACAAGAATATAGACCAACCTGGTTTCACAAATGCTTCCTTTCTAAATTATAGGCTGCCAAAAACATGAAAAAAAAAAGAACTTTAAAGGTCCATAGCTCCAAAACTATGAGACCTAATGTGAGTTTGGTCAGGAGTTCACTTACGAACTAGTATATGCACTATCCAAATATATAAGTTTTAGAATCATGCAGTACTTCTGCAACAATTTTATAGAGGTAGTTGGTGAGTACTTAAAATTATATCTCCGTAGCCAAACTCCCGCCTTAAAAATTGTTGCGTGAGTATCTTAGGATCCTGAAAAATGTATTTTGAATAGCGCAAATATTAGTTTCTCAGTAAAGTCTTGACCCGACTACGGCGGGTCCCACAGTTTTGGAGCTATGGGCCTTTAAAGTTAGTTTCTTTCGTGTTTTCGGCAGCCTATATCTAAAAAGGAAGCATTTTTGCAACCGGATGGTCTATACTTTCTGTCTCATCTTGGTGTCTGGTATCACCTCCCAATTGTTGTCGGTGTCGATTTGAAACACCCTGTATATCTATCTAACCACCCATATACTCTCTCTTTCTCTGTCTATCTATCTATCTATCTATCTATCTGTCTATCTATATAAATATATCTAAAAATATATATATACATATTTCGCCGTGAGACTTCTAAAGTATTCCATTAATAATAATAATAATAATAATAATAATAATAATAATAATAATAATAATAATAATAATAATAATAATAATAATAATAATAATAACTTTTTTGAATTTTAACGGCGAAATTACTGTATAATACGTTATCATTTCTCTAATTTTCCTGCATTATGCGTTATTTACTTTATTAGTGCGTACTAAATTGCCTCCAGGTCATTGAATAAATGAATTTCGGCATGCATTTTGCTGTAAACATCATTACAGAAGAACATTACCGGTTCGTTCCAACCATCAGGGCTGAACTTACCAGTATTTGGCTTACAATTTTACGAGATAAGATAGTGTAGGGGTAACATGCTGGACTTGTGACTAATACAGTTGATCAACATAGGTTTAAATCCTTCTCGAGTCAATGATTTCTTTTACAAATCAATTGTGAAGAATCGAAGAGTGACTTCTCATACTAAACAAGTAATCTTTAAGAAGATGAAAGTAAAAACCTGTATCATAATAGAGACGATTTACGAATGTTGATTCGGAAAGGGCAAGGGGATTGCCAGGATATTCGAAACACTTCATTGATCTGCAGCATACACTTTTCGTGTTATCTTTCTGAGAAAAAAAAACACTATACCATTTGTTAAACAAAGTTTGGGTAGAGCAATTGCTGGAGTAGTTGTATCGTGCTTTACTTCCAAATAGAAAATCTTTGATCGATTCCCTGTCAGGTAGTATCGTATTAAATAATATCTACAAACAGATATCCACAATAAATGAACTCGAGACTGGTGTTCTGCACAAGTAAATCTTCTGAGATGACCAGCAAATGTATTTTTGTTTTTCTCGTTTAATTTTTACCTAGAGAGGAATTTCAATGTTTTTCACTGGCCTTTGTTTGTTTAGGTACCTTACCAGTTGACGCGCCGTGTTATTTTAGTTGGAATAAAGTTCTATTTTAGTTAAAAATCAACTTTTATAAAGAAGACTGTTATTTAAATACATACTGAATGAATAGAAGTAGTTGTAGATGAAAATAACTAAATAGAAATCTGTTAGAGTATATTTATATATAGCTTAATATTGAGATCTCAATATGGTACCTTATCCCAAAACTTGTGGTTGTTTGCATGGGACATTTTGGGGAGAGGGACAGTTGTGTGAATCACAATGTTTTGACTTTCGGGATATGAGTAGTATGTGGTTCGGATCTTGGAAGCTTAGGTGAACAGGCAGTTTAGTATAATGCTTGCAATAATCAGTTTGATGTTTTATAGCTGTTTGCTTATTAAGTAAGCGTCTACTTGTCATCTCGTAGATTTGAAGGGACGCAACTCACTCTCAGTTCAGGGACCATTCCTCTCTTTCTCTTTCTCTCTATGTATGCACATATAGTATAAATACAGAGAGCGAGAGAGAGAGAGAAACTTTCGAACTGAGGGTGGTTCTTGTCTCAGAGGGAGAAGATCGGCAGAAGTGCATAGAAATTTTGCGGCATTTCTGAGATGATTTTCTCTGCAATAAGCGCATTTATAAAGAAATTTGCCTATTGTAGAGACTCATGGGTGCGAAATTCGGGAAAATTTCGTTTTTCCAATCACCGCCCTTTGACACATACTCCTGATTAGATATACTTGCTTGCTCGTTTTCATAGTTTCATTTCTCTAATAAATGTCACTGAAAGTTTTACCTCGTTTTCACTTAACATATTAAACGGTTAATACGCTCTCTTTTACCACCTCTCATGTGCTGTATGCATTATTAACAAATATAAAATATACTCCTGGGAGTGAATTCGAAGTGATGTCCTTTGGATTTATAATCTAGCGTCTTAACCACTACACCGAGATCGCTGCTTGGTATGCATTTAGTTTTTTTCTTATTTGTTCACATTTGTAGTCTATGTTTCCCACTTCGACAATTTTTACTCTTTCTTCTTCGTTTACCTGTTGTTTCGGGATTTCTCTTTCAGTGTCGTCCTTTGCATACAACATGCACTATTCGTTTGAGTTTTATTCATCGTGTACGTCACATACTTTCCTCTTGGTCGATTTTATTTAGCAAAAATTAAAGGATAGACAAAACATTAAGTTTGGGAACGTGCTTGAATTATTTATTTAGTGTCTGAAAAATCCAATAATTTAGAATATATGCAATTTATCTTTACACTAAACGTGAGAAAAACATACTGATCCTTATCCTTATAAATTATTATTTTCAGTGTGTTGGAAACAAAGTGTTGTAAATATATATAACTATCCTCCAGACATTGAAAACCAACACCAAAATAATTTAGTAGCCTTTCCAAAGCTACGTAATTACGCCTGCTGATTAAAACAACCAAAAACGAGTGAAGTTTATTATTTTTCTTTCTCATGAAGCAGTTTGGAAACATGTGTTACTAAATTTTCCATAGCATTACGGATTTTGTTACAGTCAACAGGGAAACAAGTATATTGCAATTTACATGATGCTATATTTGTTCAGAAATATGTTACTGTTACAGGAACAACAAAAGCAACTTTGTACTTTCATAAAAGAGAGGAAAAAAGATACCCAGCAGTTGCATATGTGAGTGCCAGAAGGCATGTGGTTTACAAGTAGTACTATTAGCAATTCCTTAGGGCTATACATAATGACCTGCTCGTCGAACAATATTTTATTAGAATCAGAACAACATGTAAAAAATACATCTTACACGCTACGTTAAAAATAGGATGAAAATGTTTGCAACACATACCAATAAGAAAAAAAAAAATTCTATTCAATTGGAGATAGTGATATCTTTTTACTTATTCATGCTTGAGAAGTGTTAATGCAAAGTAAATATTTACTGGACGAATTCTGAAAATTACAAATGAAATATTGGAAACTGTTTCGACATCTGCAGTATTTACTTCATTTGTTAGAATCAAATAGTTAATATGGGTAGCACTCTGACATTGCTGATCTCTCTGACATTCACTCTGACAGAGTGAATGTGTGATAAAATAATTAATCATTAATGATGTATTTACAGGATGTTACGTGTTTCTTTTATTCATTTGTTAAAATGCCTATTTGATATTTATTTCCTTGCTATTTATTTATATTGTTTCCATTTGTTTCATGGTCCATTTCGCGTAGTGTTAAGCCGCACACTTACATGTTCTGATCATACGCATGATTCATCATAATTTACCCAAAAGAGCTTTAATCTCAACATCAGATAGCGTATGTTGGAACAATAATTATCCATCAATGCATATTTTACTATAATTAATGCAGTCTGCATGCTAAATACTATATTCGAAGTGAAATGAAACGAAATCTGTAAGTTTTCAGCGTACGATTATGCAATGTAAGCTAAAGGAGACGGTGCGGATCAGAAATGAAGGAAACAATGGAATGAAGAAAGTGGGAGAAAACGGAAGAATTCCGAGAAAACCTACAGTGTTTGTCTACCTCAAAGCTCACCTGGTGCAAGCTGGGATCGAACCAAGGACCCCATGTACCAGAGGTAAACGCTCTAGCACTGAGCCACCATGGCTACGCTACTATATTTAGTTTCTCAAATTGTCAACGATATTTTTGTTCCAATTCCTGTTTCTAAAACTTATTAAATATTTGTGAATTTTTATTCTTCCCATAGTAAAAAGGTTTCTTTACATGATTGCATATTGAGAAGTGTAGTAAGAAACAGTATTTTCCTTTCCTAGAATGTACTAATACTGATGTACTATACTGAAGCACCTTACGTTGAATTGTAGTGACATTTGAAATGAGTTACTAATGTTCTTCAAGATGGAATATAATCAATGACCCAATTACTATATACGGTACTATCCATTTTAAATTATAAACATGGTCATGTCCTTATTGTTATAATAAAATTACTATAACTAATAATTCAATATGGTAATGTTGATTCAAAACAAGTAATTTTTACACCAGAAATAGGTATTAGTTATCAACTATTAAGGATATTGCAAGTATTCGAAATGTCTATATAGCAGGGAATCTAGAGTTTATTACAATATGTGTACTGAAATAATTGTGGTTGGATTGAAAGGAATGTTTCTTTCACCCTTTAAATTGGGTTTGTCTAAACCGTACAAACACACACAAACAGACACATATTTATTTCAGCTTACGAAGTGTTTATTTTATAGAAAGAAGTCATTTTAAGAACTTATATATATTACTAATGTACTTCATACATTAAATACAGGCTATTTGTGAAACTACAGTAATCCCATATTTAAATTTATGGTTTGCAGATAGGGCCGAATCATATATTTAGATACCAAATATAAATTATATTTTGAGCTATAGAATAAGTGAATTTGCAGAATTCATATGAATGTTCTGCTACAGATAATGGGATTGTAGAAGTTATCCGTAAATTAGAATAGCTAGTTACAATTACTATTTCGCTCTCATGTAATATTAATATAGCAATTACCTTTTGGTTTTTGAACTAAACATACATTTTTTTTACCCTTTTCTGTGTCAAGATTAGACACTTATGCTACTAATGACATATAGCCTTTCAACTTTATAATTAGGCCTACAATACCGAAAAGATGAGATTTTTTAAGATTAAATAATAACACTTTTTTTTTTTTTTTTGGTTTTCAACACTAAAACAATAGTAGTAGTGATAGACGAAAATTCCTTGCAGTGATAGACGAAAATTCCTTGTTGATGAAGAAACTGACAATAAGACAGCTGTACGTAGTAGTTCTGTGGTTGTTCAATTAGTCTAACAATATTAATGTAATAATAATTTTATAATTACTTCTCATTGTTGTGTTATAAATAGAGGGAACAATGGTATTGTTTATATCCACTCAAAACAGTAACTTGACTTAGTCAGCCCAAAACTGTAAAGGGGGAGGGGGGGAGCGGAAGAAGTTAGGGGCCGATCCAACCATATTATAGTTCATTACTGTATTCATCACCATATTATAGTTCATTTTCAAGCCTACCGTAAAAATTTTATGGGGGCCAGTAAAAGATTTAGGGGGCTCGCCCCCGTGCCCCGTTGGTTACGAGTCTCAACAGAAATAAATCTATGTCAATGTGGCTGTTTTTTATTCAACAATTCGGAACTCATTACATGACCTACTGGTAGAGCGCTCAACTCTAATGCATAGGGTCTCTAATTCCATTACAGCTTGCGTCAAGTGAATTTTGTGATGGACAAATACCATGTGCATCTTATTTTCTCGTTTTCCTCCGTTTCCTCACAATTTCTCTATTCTACCATCCCATTCATTCCTCTATTATAATCACCACCACCTCCTTTAACCTCATTACATAATTGTGGTACGTTAATTTCATTTGTAATTGCATAAACCAGTACAATGTCATCATTATTTTTAATGATTTTTTAAGAAAAATATATTAAGATATTTTTTTCAAAAGAAGCTCAGGTCTGTTTCCTGCATCATATTTTCCCCTTCTCGATTAACGAACTGAAAGGAAATAGCTCTTACTGTAACTTAATTGAAATGCTAAAACATCTCATGCATTATAACATAAACTATATACCTTAGTTTATAGTTAAGTAGGAAATATAGCAACTTCAATTTCACGGTAAGTGGCAACATCATTTCGATTTATGTCACTATCATAATAGCATCATAGCGGATGTTAACTCTAGTTAGAACGCTTGAGCACCATCTGAAATTGTGATTTACATGCTACAGTTTTGTAAAACTCAAAACCATTATATTTATTATTAGAACAGTCTGTGTCTGTAGCAGTAATGTGAAAGAGAGAAGAAAAATATTTCCAATATTATTACATGTAGATATTTACAGGAAAATTCTATTATCTCGTCCATTGATCTATCTGGACTTATTTTCTACTTCTTTAGAATGTGTTCTTTTTTATTCAAGATTTAGTAACGTATGTGTAACTTTTGAGCATATTAATTAAACGATAATTAAAATTAAAATTAAAATTAAAGTTTAAGAGTTAGTAGTTTTAGGATATTATATTCCATTAAAGAATATCTGGTTACTCTTATAATGAGATGCATGATGACGGCAGAGATGTTTGTAGGTGACATATTCATTTTTCATTAGTATAGATAGCCATGAATGACATATCCTCTAGCGCCATCACATTTAGTTTTTATCATTGTTCTTGAAAACTACACATTTAACATCAGATATATAATTTTGTTCAGCTGTATTAGGCATACCAATTGACACAGAACGCTCCGTGTGCAAGGAAAATAAGTTCAATATCTATCATTTTAGACAAATTTCACCTTTAAGGTATACATATCTAAGATATTGTCGTGTGTACATATTGTAATAACTCTTACACTTAAAAGAAGTTCTAACATTTCCATGTACTTTAGAGTAGCGAGCAAACTTTATATCAACTTTGATAATTGGATTTGGTTTTATTGTACTATGAACATTCCCTATATGACTTACCTTTGGATATTTTTATTATACTCTAATGCTATTGTAAGACTTCAAATTTGGACATATTTTTTAACATATTTTTTTCAGAAAGAATAGTATAGGAATTCAGAAAAAAATGGTGAAACACAAGCACGAACTGAAATATCATTACTACAATTAAAAATCTCCTCTTGATATTTACATCACGTTTCTTTTAATGTATAGCAGATTTTCAAATCATAGGCAAAGAGAAATGAACACTGTTGTTATATAAATATATGCATTATTCTGACCTAAGACACCAAGAAATGAGTCTTTGGATATTACTACGTACCGGTGCACAGAAGAAACAATTCCTGATTCTGGAGCTAGTACTTCGTGGGAGTCCCTTTGAGAACAAAAAAAACCTCAACCCTACATGCGACGGTTTCCAGTAAGTCATTGTTAACATTTTGTGACAGATGGCGCATACCATTCATTACAGTTCGTTACAGTATGTCTGAAATAAATTTTGTTTATGAGTTTGTGTGTTTGTTGAATTGTAGTTGTAGAACACGCCAAGTATTTTCTATGGAATTTTTGCCCAGGAGTTGTCTAGGACATGGTAGAGGTTGAGATCAATTTTTATCTTAGAATCTTTAACACTTTTAGTATTATTATTGTTATTATCATATATTATCACATATTGATTTGTCTAGTACAAACACATACACAATTATACTAAGATCAGCATAGTCAAGAAAACAGAGAAAAAGAAAGAAAGAATGAAAGAGAGAGAAGGGGAAAGCGATTCTTCCATCAATGTAGTATGCACTGCTGATATCGACAATTTCATTACGAAAAAAGAAATAATAATAGTACACTACGGTATTATTAATCATACACAATATTCAATGCAACAGTGTAAAATACCAGGTAGACTGTAAATATAACCTATAGGTCTAGTAAGTTAAAAAGTCTTTAGTTTAAACTTAGCTCATTCAGTCTGAAATTATACACTTATAATACACTAAATGCAATGTTTTAAACGTAATATGAGGACTTTCAAATTGAATTGGTTGCTCGAAAGTTTATACGTTGCTTCCGAAATTCGTTTAATCGAGGTCCATAAACTGAAAGATGAGTGTATTTATCTCTAAAGTTGAAGCTCAGTTCACTTTTAATTGGATTACAATTATAAGCAATATAAATAATTAATAAACTTCAGGAAAGATGCTTGTCATGTAATAATTTTTTAAAATGAAATCTTTAAGTTTTACGTCCAACGCTATGCCGGCTAGGCTAAAGAAGACGGTAATGATGAGAAATGAATGAAATGGTGGAATGAAGAAAGGAGGAAACGGGAGAATCCCGATGACATCCACGCACAAGGTGTTTATCCACATCACTTGGCGCTAATAGGGATCGAAATAGAACCCTATGCACTCACGTTGAACACTCTACCACTTAGCCACCGCGGCTCTAATTTCTTTTGGAAGAAATTCACAATAATTCAACAAAAAGAAATCACTGTAATAACTCAACTTGCTTGACGTAAGTAATCATAAAAAATTTCAGGTTAAGCTTTAATTTATCTTATTACATTTTATCGATTTCAAACTCAAACAATGGATGTAATTTTCACAATAGAAAGAAAACATAAAATGTTAAGTCAAAAACGCAAAAGTTTTACACAAATCGTCGTGGAATAATCATGAGCACACATTCTTACATATATTTTATTTTACGTGGAAAGTATTGGAAGATCTCTTAAAATTAATTTTATTCGTTAATAAAACCACAATTAGCTGCAGAAACGTAAATTCACAAGAGTGTTAATCACTATGTCCTTCACCATCAAAAGTAGATTTCTATGGATTTTCTCCTGTTCTTATCTAACTGTCTAAATATGTATTTTAATAAATGTATTTCAGTTTTAATTATTTTCGCCTTATCGTAAATGATTTACTTAATCTTAGATCTTAGATTAAAGATGAAAAATGTTCCTTTATCAACTGCACAACTATGAAAAAAGAAAAAAGGACAACAAATTAATTGGCTGTGTTTATGACAGATAAAAACATTTAACAAAGAAATCATTCAGAACTATGCTAATCATTAACAAATAGAGACGAAATAATCAAATTCATTAAGTTAAAATACTTACTTTGGATTACAAACACACATATGCATAGATTTTGTTTTAAAAAAAGAAAATAGATATATTATTTCAGTGTTAGAAGTTGCTACGTTTGGCAGCCACTTATCTTGACAACTATCCTATTCAATGTTACTCCGTAATACTCCTTGATTTTGCCACACTATCTTGCATGAGGACGTCTTATAAGCACCCTTTTCTCTTGATATCCAGGAAAGAATTGCTCTTCTAATTTGACCACCATTTCTTCCTGTAATATGTCAACTCATTTAACACTAATGATTTATTTTTATTTTCAATATCATATCCGTCACTTCTGTCATCTTTCGTATTCATGATACTCTTTTTCTATCTTTTACATGTATATAAATCAACAAGAACTAAAAAAGTACAAAGCAAATTTTCCGTAGAGAAATAATAAAAATAAACAAAAAATTTCACATGGATAATATCGATTATACCTTATTATTTTTTTTTAAAAAAAAAGAGGGGGGCAAATAATATTAATTATAATTTTCTTCTAAATAACAATTTCAATCTTCGGTCTTAATATTCATCTTGATATAAAATTCACCCTAAGGAAAGTTTTTTCTTAAAATTTCATTTTATTATTTTTCTCCTAACGTGAACTTTTTTAGAGTTCAACTTTGCTTAGAATCTTTAACACTTTTAGTATTATTATTGTTATTATTATATTATATCACGTATTGATTTGGCTAGTACACACACATACACAATTATACTAACTAACATCAACAGAGTCAAAAAAAAAAACAGACAGAGAGAAAGAGAGAGAGAGAGAAAGCAAGAAAGAAAGAAAGACTCGCATGCAACATACACACATTTATCTACTTTATTTTTTTTCGCTCTCTTTCCTAGCTGCGCCATCTAAATTTCGCAGAGGCCTTTAAAATTGATTAGGGTTGTAGGAAGACGAAGGTAATAAATGACCTCATTACAAAAAAGAAGAAGCAAAAAGAAGGAAAGAAAGACGAGGAAAAGAGCGATGGAGTAGCGTCATAAATGATGAAAGAAGTTTGCAAGAACTTTTTTTTTTTTTTTTTTTTTTTTTACTTTTTTGCTCCCTTATATGTACGATATCCTTTGGTTTCTTCGCGTAAAAGAAAATAAGTAAGGAAGGAAACGGAAGGATCGAATGTTCAAAAGAGTTTTATTGCATTGCACAAAAATTAATAAAACTGACAGCTTTTGAAAGTTAAAATATTAAAATACAAGGCAAAGAAACAGAAAGTGAGAGTTGGATATATATACATATATATATAAAGGATTTCTCTTATGTGTATTTGTAAAATGTTATATCAGGACATTCAATGTGTAACGTAATTGCCATCATTTCCATTACGAACTTCTCGAAACATATAGATTGAAAATAATTTTGTCTCTAACAAATTATGAATATTAGGATCACTAGTCATAACATCGTCCATTGTATAGCTGTGTGACATTGACTCTAAGAAAAGAAGAGAAACAATGAATAGAAGGCTGCGAAATGTGGTGCGACAAAATTATATTGGACTTTACATGGGTGAATAAAGTATTAATTGAAAGAAAGTAGAAAATTGTGGAAGAGAAAATGTATACAGAAGTCTATGTTAAAGAGTTAGAATGGTTATGAGGCATGAGGAAATCACGTTATTGGCTATAATGAGAATGGAAAAGAGCGCATACGAGAGGAAGACTCCGATGTTAATGTACGAACGAAATAATATATGATGCAGCAAGGAAAAATTATAAGAAAGTGAAAATTCTGGGTCGGGATAGGGAAGAATGGGAAACTGCATCAAATCAATCGTCAGGTGGGTGGTTCAAGAAGAAGAAATATTTTGAATACACTTTGAATAAAGCGTTACGCCATAAAACAATTCAAACAATTTCTTGAAGAGATAAAACAATGAATTAAAGCGAAGAAGGTATTGTAGGAAGTAGTTAAAATTTGTGGATAGTTTGTGTTAAAATGGATGATGTTTTTGTAGATTTAATCTGAACTAGTGGAAAATAAAGAAGAACTATACTAAAAATATTTAATGCGATTATATGAAATGAATCTACATTTCATTAAGAAAAAAATATAAGAAGTGCTATAATGAAGTTGAGTGACGGAATAATAAGAGTATTTTATGTTATACGAATTAATGGTTGTGCTATAAACATTGAATATATAATTGGAGTAAAAATTAATTTGCATATATGGCATTAAAGAATATAACCAAAACCTACAAATTCTTTGGAATAGCATTCGCTACATCAAGAAACCTGAAACCGACATCATCTAAAGAACTACATTAGTAACTTACTTGAAAAATATTGTTTTCGGAAGACGTCAATGAACGAACAAAAGAAGGAAACAAAGTGTTATTTAGTTAAAACATCAATTAAGAATGGGTATAAAACAGTTAACAAATACAAGTTGTATATTGGTTGGGTTACTCAAAACAATAAATACGATTTCAAACAAATATATGTATACATTTTTGTATTGGTTACAGTACAGAAGGTATAACGTCGTTGGTTTCCCGCGAAAAGTTGTAGTGACGTTTACGGGGAGTTTCCAACTTGGTTTCTCGTCGCTCACTGAGCGTAGTAGGCGGTGGGAGGTGATTGGCTATCCTCTTACCCCACCCTCAGTGACAAGCAGGTCCAAGCGAGGAAAGCCAACGACGTTATAACTTCTGAACTATAACTAATGAAACAGATCAGATCGAATCATGAGAACTAGATCTTGATGGCTTCATAAAATGAACAGTGATAGATCTGAACTATTACATTTTTCCTGATCCTATTAGGTAATAAGAAAAGAATTGATCAAAATTTCTTCAGCAAACATGTAGCAAGAATGTTTCTTCAATACAAGTGACAGGAAGAGTGAAGAAAATCTACTGGGAACATCTAGTAAGAAATACGTGTTGAAATAACATTTTATTTCTATAAGACATAAAGTAAAATTAATTTCTTTAAGTTTGCACGTTGGAAATTAGGTTTATAATCTCAGAGGATGTAACTCATTGTAAAACGAAGATAATGAATAGATAAAAGTAGAATAATGGATGGAATCTAAGCGCTGGGCAGAGACATTGCCGAACATTAATTGAGGTGTTGGATGGTAAAGTGGCATAAGTCAATTTAAAAAAATGAGATGCAGTCATTTCCGTGAATTTGCAACCATAACCAATTGGATGGCAACGTTGCGAATCTCAGAGTTAAAGGACCAGGCCATACACCAAACGATGGCACCATAAACAACTGATTTTGTCCGCTTTTTCTATGTCGATTCTAACAAAGAGTCTCAGAATCTCACAATGTCTCAAAACTACTTACGCCAGTTTACCATCAAACGCCTCAATTAGGATTCTTACGAAGAACTGCAGAGCTAATGCAAACAAACTGAATTCAGGACTCAATCATAGTCAAGTACGACCGTACCGAAAGCTGAAAGATTTCAGTATCCAAATTCCGGCTATTATGTTGAAATATCTGATGGCTACACAGTGGTCCCGATTGCCAAAAAAGTAGGCGGAAAGTTGGAAACGTAATTTAATCCTTTTAGAGCAGAGTTCATTGAAATATTCGGAATCGCTTGATTTTGAATTTGATTGTATATATATAATTTTAAATGAAAATTCGATTTCAATACAAATTTGTATTAAGGACTTCCCTAGCTTAATGACTTCGAATTTCATTTTTTTAAAATGAAATGAGGGATCAAATATGATGGTTTCAAAATAAAACTATTCAATTTCAAGAAAAAGTGACATTGAAGAGTTTTCGAGGTCGCTGGTTTTAAATTTTAAATACTTTCTTTACGGAATAATTTAATGATTAGCTTGTATGGAATATTTTTCAGTTATAATAAATTTTACATTAATTTAGATAAAATGAAAGCGTGAAATATGAGCCTGAAAGTGAATTTATGCATCTCTAGGAAAAGTCAAGGTAAACAAAATAGTATAAGTATGAGTACATACTATTGGTCTTAAATTAACGAACAGCAATTAAAAAAAGTATAAAAATGTTTGAGAGCAAGATGTCGTAGGACTTTTAACATCCTCATAGTCATCAAATGTGTGTAAGTTACTGGTGGGAGTATGTTTGTCACTGTAAGTAGTAGGTATGTTACTGTTTACCTGATACGTCATTGTTAGGAGTATGTGTGTCACTGACAAGAGTGTGTATGTAATTGTTAAGAGTATGTATGCCACTGTTAAGAGTATTGTCTCACTGTTAAAAGTAGATGTATCACTGTTCAGAGTGAGTGTGTGGCACTGTTAGGAGTATGTGGCACTGTTAATAGTATGTATGTCATTATTAGGAGTATGCATGTCACTGTTAAAAGTATATGAGTCACTGTCAAGAGGAGATATATCACTGGTACAGTTATGTCCGTCACTGTTAGGAGTATGTATGTCACTGTTAGGAGTATGTACCGTATGCCACTGTTAAGAATGTGTGTCAATGTTAGAATTATGTATCACTGCTAAGAGTATGTGTGTCACTCTTAAGAGTAGATGTATCACTGTTCAGAGTGTGTGTGTCACTGTTAGAAGTATGTGTCACTCTTAAGAGTATCTATGTCACTATTATGAGTATGTGTGTCACTGTTAAGAGTATGTGTGTCACTGTTAAAAGTAGATGTATCACTGTTACAAGTATCTGTCAGCGTTAGGATTATATGTGTCAATGTTAGGAATATATGTGTCTCTATTAAAAGTATCTGTGTCATTGATAACAGTAGATGTATCGCTGTTACAAGTATGTATGTCACTGTTAGGAGTATGTGCGTCTCTATTAAGAGTATCTGTGTTACTGATAAGAGTATGTATGTCACTGTTATTAGTATGTGAGTATATATTATGAGTATGTGTGTCACTGTTAAGAGTATGTTGTCACTGTTGGGACTATGTGTGTCTTTATGAAGAGCATGTGTGTCACTAATAAGACTCCTAATAGTATGTATGTCACTATTAGGAGTATGTGTGTCTCTATTAAGAGTGTGTGCGTCACTGTTGAGTGTATGTATGTTACTGTTAGGAGTATGTGTGTCACTATTAGGAGTATGCACCATATGCCAGTGTTAGGAGTATGTGTTTCAATGTTAGGACTATTGTCATATGTATTTCAATGCCTCTGTTAAGAGTATGTGTGTTACTGATAAGAGTAGATGTATCACTATTACAAATATGTGTCTTTGTTAGGACTATGTATGTCACTGCTAGAAGTATGTACATATGTCACTGTTAAGAGTATGTGTGTCTCTGTTAGGAGAATGTGTGTCATGGTTAATATCATATGCTCAATGTCAAATTTGCCACATCTGTTTTTTTTCTGTTTCTTTTTTTCTTCTTTTTTTTTTAAGAATGAGGCTGGTCGCATATTCCCCAGAAGAAAGCGAGTGAAGACAAGGCAGAGTGGGGCAGGAGAGAATGTGGAGTGAAAGGGCAGATTGCATTGACTGTGTGACACAGCCAGAACACTGGAAAGACCATTGCTCGAGTGAAATGTGGTGTAAGGTCGTTGTATTGCTCATACTACTGAACCTCGGCTGAGTTATCCTATCTTCTAGTCAACTTGTGGACAATAATGAAGTTTAGTAGTAATAAAACGTTGTACACATCTGGTCCTAATTCTTACAAATTCCCCTTAGATTCGCCTTTTCCCCCAGCATTTTTGCCACAGCCAGGAGTTAAAATTGAACGATAATATTGCAGTATGCATATGTCGATTTCGTTGTACACAAACAAAATATCTTCAATAAAGAAAATTACAGCAATTTCAAATCGTAAACTTAATATATTATTTATATTTGGGACCTAGGACGGATAATTAAGCGATGAAAGTAGAGGAAATATCGTAACTACAAACATCCTACAATGATTAGCCATTCGAGCAATTTTCTAATTGTTTCACTGCCAATTCGTATGTTTCTAAACATACATTTGTCCGGTTACCTTCTTTCGAACAGAAACTAAGTTGAAATTTATGAAAAGCCCCTTGAAGTCAGCAAGTTAATGGAAGGATGTTTGAAAACATTGTATAACATGTGATTTATTCGATCTGTCTTTTGCATAGGAGGTTGAAAGGAAACTAGCTATTGTTTCTGAAAGTCCTGGAAAGTTTAGGGAATTAAGTAAACTCACATCAACTTGCTGTGTCAATCTTACAACCGCAAAGAAAATAATTCCAAACTAAAATAAAGTTTGTTGTGCGTAAGACGAGTCACTTTTTTCTCTTTTTTTAAGGCTGGTTAGAAAAACAGATAAAGACTTGACTTTCTGTAAAGTCCTTCAGTGTGGTGGACAAACATCGTGTGCATGGGACTTCTCGGGGTTCTCACCTTTACCACCAACCCACCATTTCATTCATTTCTCATCATTACCATCTCCTTTGGCCTAACTAGCATAATCGTGGAACGTCAAACTTGAAGATTTCATTTTTCACTTCATTTTAAAATCCTTCAGCAAGTAACTCTGTAATTAGTATTTGAAGTAAACATACAAACACGATGAGAAGTATCTTTAAAATTATGAATCTTCATAAAGTGGTGCAAATCTTCGAAACCACCGAACAAATGTTTCATTATAGTTTCTTTCTTTCTATTCAAACCGCAAGTAGTAGATACCCATTACCACTCCAGACTTGAATATTGATTCCCATAAAGCAAAAGCAGTATAACGTATAGAACGATATTTGAAATGGGCTCACCAGCATACCAAGAATACATTTATTTCCGTCGTTCTCTCTATAGTATGTATTAGGGATGGCCAATTCCAGAATTTTTACTTTGCGGAACCCGGAAAGTAAAATCGGAAAAGTTTCGGAATTCAGAATAAGTTCTGATTTCGAAAAAATGCGATTTCACAATAGTTCTGGATTTCCGGAAAAATTCTGAGCTCCGGAATTTTAAATTCCGGATTTTTCGAATTTCGAAATTTTTCGACATCGAGAATTTTTCAAAATCCAGATTTTCCGACTTCCGGAATTTTCCGAAATCCGGAAAGTGAAATTACCTATTTCGGAAAAATAAGTTTTCCGGAATCCAGATTCCAGAAAATTTTGGCCATCCCTATGCATAGTTTCGAGACATGTATCATAATTCACTTGTTTTCTGTATGTAACGTTTACGATACAATTAGTTTTCTGGTACTTTTGTCTGATGCCACAAGAAATCAATTAAAAAATAAAAAAGATAACAAAGTTTTGTTCTTCAAAGCATATGTTACTTTTGAATAATATGATATTAGAATTTTTTTTTCCTTTTGGGCAAAATTGCTCTTTCTAACTTGTTAGCTGAAACACTTAACGCTTTATGTATGAGTCAGAAACCAAATAAACTTGATCCAAGTATCTAAATCTGTCTGTGTTATTTCTTTGCCAAATGTTCACTGCAATGTTGTTGCATGCTTTACTACTTTAAAACTTTATGGCATCTCGCCAACAGCTAAAGACCTGCTTTACAGTCTCCTTCTTACTTATTCTATCTGAGCAATATAATGTAACAAATAGGGTGTACTTCTATGCCAGAAATATCACTTACTCTGTATGCTTTTAATTACACTTTGCGTAGCGGGTTTTCATACGGTTAATTGTAGAGTCGAATTTGAAGGGAAAAAGAATATATTCATTTTCCCAAGGAAGGCAATGATGTATCGAATTTCATTATAGTGCTTTATGCAGAATTTTGTAGTTAAGATGGTATAATGGAAATTTGGGAGTATGTTTAATTTCAGTAGAGTTATACGAAATCCTTCAATATAAGGTATATTGTGGATTGCATGTGTGATATCAGTGCCTAAAAGAGTATTTTTTGTATGTTTAATTGTTCGAAGTTTAGCATACCATTTCAACGCTGTTATAGGAAGCTGGGTGTAAAGAGATATCCCAAATTCTCTTTTATATCTCCTATGGAAAATAGAGCTTGTATACATTCGAATGAAAACAATGCACCTTTCATGTTAGGAATTTAGCTGTAAAGTAGAACAAGAAGAAATTATTCCAGAAAATTTAATGCATCAATTTGTTTTTCAGAACGAATAGAATTTCAAAATTTGAGGACGAGGAAAAGATAGGTACTGTAAAAGTCCTACAAAAAGATTAACTTCTCGAACAACGGACAGCGCTCAAAGGCAAAACGTAATGTTGTGCGTAACAAGCCACAAAAGGAAATCTTTGCCCGCAAATTGTTTCGAACGATCCAAACAATTTCTTTCGTTGTGTAAGATCAGAAACTAAGAAGACATTCTGCCACTGTTGCAGACAAACTGCCTGGACTTAGTTACTGTATGATAATGCACTTCTACGTACCAGCAAGTTATCCAAGAAAATTATTGAAGAACTCAGCTGGAAAAATGTATATTATAACCTTGCTTCTACAGATTTTCGTGTATTCCGTTTTCTCTCTCCCTTTAACTAAAGATAGAACCGTTTCCTTGTATGTATTCATTCGACCTGTATGTGTCAGGATATATGCAGACATGACATCCAACTTCTCCGCCAAGGTTGAGAGACTACCACTGATAGTGGAGACGAGTACATTGCTGACTGAGTAAACTAGTGTTGTATTGTGCTGTGTGTAAGAATACACTACAATAACTTACTTAAGAGTTTCTATCTGACTTGAGTTACATCATTTTCGTACGGCAGTTTTATAAACGTCTGATAAAGATAAAGAACAAGATTTCTGAAACAGTGAAATGTTAATTTCTACCTCTTCTGGTTTGAATATTGTAATCTTTTGTGTAGTTTTGTCTCATATATAAGGAAGAGGTAGAGCTGTTAATAAAAAGAGCGCCCGGAATCGACTCCCACTACCAGTATTTTTTATTATAAAAAGTTCCTCTATAAAATATTTTTACAAATTGATTTCTCTATAATCAGAGTGAGTATAGGTGGTCTTTGACCGTAAGGTCGCAGACAGGATCTTCAACAGAGCCCCGTAGCAGGCTAAGAGGAGTGGAATTAAGGAACCAATGCTCCGTAGCAAGCAGAGGCGGGTTAAGTCACCAACAGAGCCCCGTAGCACACTAGAGGCCTGGGGTTAGGTGACTCCAAGAGTCCCGTAGCAGACTAAAGGAGGGTCACCAGAAAACTGGTACTGAGCTGGATTCTTCTGTCCAATTTATAGCGTCCCTTGGGTGGCGGTGGCGCTGCTGCTTCAATTTCGTCTTCTGCTCCGTGGGAGGGGCTAAACGTCGTCTGCAGGTGATTGCAGGTCCCCCTGGTGGAAGTTCCTATTGATGAAGCACGAGGTTGTGTTTATAAACACTTGATGAATGGATTTGTTTGTAAACAACTTCACATGCGATATTACAATATAGAATTGATGGAGAAAATTGAAACTATTCTTAGCACACTGAATAGACTCCAAAATATCGCATCTCTTATCACTATATGTCTTATATATGTCGACAGATGAACAGATAGATACACGGATAGAAACAGCGGTTCTAAAAAAAAATCCATATTTTTGCATAGTATAGTTAGGAAGGCTAACGGTTGTAGAAACTAATTACAACGAAAGCCCAAGATCCATAAAAGAATTGCATGCCAGTAAGATATATCTCGTTGTGAGCAAAGTTTCCATCCGACATAATAGTCGTACGAAACGGATAATCTCAAGGAATATATTTCGGTAGAACAAAGTGACAATGATTGATCGCTATACAGGCTCGAAGCGACCCCAAAAACATGAAATAAAAAGTAGTGACACTTCTCCTTCTGTTTACATTTGAATAAGAGCTTGTAAATCGATACAAAATTTGGAATCGTGTAGTATAAATGTAAAGAAGAAAGTTCTGTCCAATAACCTAACAAGTACCTAACAATAAAGGTAATAGAGAGAGACAAGCGGATTACTTTGAAACGATTCAGCATCTTAAGGATGGTTGAATCTTACACCCGTAAAATTCAACTAAAACCGGAAGTGGTAGATATTTTCTAATATTTTCGGTTCCAATATTAATATTCATAGTAATATACAGTGACGAGCGTTTTTTTTTTCTTTTCTGAATCGGTTCGGCGTGTCAAGAAAATATAACCACACTACTAAATTAGGAAATGGTAGATATTTCCTAATACTTCCGGTTTCAATATTGATATCCACAGGACAGAAAAGCTAAGAGACATTTGAAACTTTTTGGATCGATTGAACATTTCCACCTTTAATCTATTCAAATCATAAATGGTAGAAATCATCCATATCCGATTAAATCCTAGAATGTTATACTAGAAGCGGTGTATATCTAGTTTTGGGCAACCCTATATATATATATATATATATATATATATTAAAATGCTACAATAACAACAAATGCGTCTGAGCTCCAACCTATAACTTTTTATTTCAGTCCTTTGATTTACAGTTATTTGTGATTTCACGTTTATAACTAAGACAAATATTTTAAAGTATATGCACTTTAAATAAATTACTTAAAGAGATCTTTTCCATACATTTATCCTTATAAATTATTGTTCAAAGACTTTGCATTTTGATAAGCCTTGATAAGCCTTTGCATGATGACGTTTTCACTGATGGATTGCAAATTTTGCGTAGATTGTCCAGTTCTAACTCAATATTAAAAAAAAAAAAAAAAAAACATGGCCATTATTTATTACATTTTTACGGGTACACTGGAAGTGTTGAAATTAAGAAAAGAAAAAACTAAACCATCATATCCTACCTGTTATACATTGCAACAAAACATAATTGTATATATGAGTTGCGTATCTCTCAGTGACATACTCTTTTGCCCTACTGTCCTAGACGTAATCTGAATGGACAGACTTTCCTTCAATTTCTGAAGACACCTGTGTTTGAGGACTTACGCCTGGACATTCGCCAAAACATGTAGTTTCAATAATGGTACTATTAGTAAAAAATCGGTGAAATACGTACGTGGTGTTTTTCGTTGCTACACGTTTTCCCCAATTTACTAGAAATTCAGGCGTTTCGCAATATATGTTCATATGAACTTTCTTCATATACTACTCACGTACAATCATTTACCGTAGTGTTTGCATTACCTCCCGTTACATTCTGTATTTATGCGAGGTGGTAAGGAAATATTTGAACAAACTTCGAGACCTGATTGCTGACACCGAAACAAGGAAAACAGTCCTGTGGAACTTTGGTCAGTGAGGGATAGTTTCGACGATATAAGGTGCCGAAAGCGTGGGAAAATGAACTTCAGGAGGCTGTAATTCTAAAACAACGATACGTAGAGAGTGCGGTTTAGAACATGACACTCGAAATCATATAAACGTTAAACATCATACGTTAAACATCATAAGAAAAACGGTTAGCTTGAAACAGGATTTTAATATGGATAGTTTATATCGCCAATTTTACTTCTCTATAGCAACAGGAAATTATATGAATCTATTGCTACTTCCGGTTTTTACATTGTTTCAGGTTGACAAAAACGATAATAAGAGAAGACAACCGTTCTTTTTATATGGATTGAGTATCCAAAGACAAGGACGCCGATCCTGGCGTGGCCGTGCTGCCCCCAAAGCTCATGGGCCCTCCGCATTGTATCTAAGAATATACAATAAAATCCTCATATATGCCTTCTTCATCTGAATGGGCCCCCAAATTTACAGAGAAATAGGCGCCCTTGTTCGAAGAATAGGGCTCAGCAGCGCTTCATTGACTGTAGTTTTTTATGTGGACAACAACTACTTATCAACAATACCAGAAGATAGGAGAGATGTAGGCAGTAGCGTATTTAGGGGGCTTCTGGGCTTAAGCCCCCCTCGAAATGTTATTTACTGTATTAAAGTAAAAGAAATATCTTGCAGAATTTTCATATCTCCAGGACTAAAGTTGGCAAAGCCCCCTCCGAAATAAAATAGTAAATACGCCACTGGATGTAGGTATAAGTATGCTTTTCCATGTTAAATAACAAAAGCTACCTGATATATGCTCAATGTTACTGGATGCAGTTGCAGCGCTCAAACAACAAGAAGCGTAAAACGCTCTTGGTCTTTCTGCCTCTTGGTCTGTATTTTTTCTATGTATATTTGAAAGAATCATTAAGAATGTCGTGTGCTGAAAAGTAATGTTTTATTTTAACTCAAACACAACCAAATACTACTGTAACATTTCTGAAACATTCTTTTTTAGATTACAAGATACGCAGTTATACAACCATATAAATTATATAGTACCATCTGTGTTTTGTGAGTATTAATACAGCACGTAAACACAAAATGTTTTCTCAATTTTTTTTGGTAGCCAAAGGCTAGCTCCCTTGTGAGGGTTACGCCCTCTATCCGGGGTGAGAGATGGAGAGACTGGGGAAGGAAGGATATTGGAGGTGGTCTATGGGTAGTAAATCTTAAAAAGTGACACAAAATCATGAAAAAATTAAAGAAAGCAACATGCATGAGTAGTAACCCTATACAGAGAGAGAGAGAGAGAGAGAGAGAGAGAGAGAGAGAGATGGAAAATTTTGATTGATTACCAAAATTGTCTCGGGGCAAATTTTAAATTCATCTAATGAATTTAACAAAGTTATAATAAATGTTGATCCGTTAAATGAACATTCGAAGATAGGAGAAACAAACAAGTGCTGCCATCTATTCCCATTCAGTATTATTTGACACTAACCGTAATTTCTTGACTTTTACTTATTCACGAGAAACAAAAACGTATGTTATTTAAGCTATTTTCTTATATGTAAATGGAACAGACTTAGTGGAACAGCTAGAAGTTGGCACATCTGAATAGTGGATATACAAAATTCCTATTACATCTGTTTATCGCTAATAGTGTTCACCATTTATTAATAATAGATGAATATTAGAAAGGAAAACCGTAACTGAAGATACAGTAGTAAAACTAGAGTTACTGTGTGTGATGGAACTTGCTATAACAATACCATATAGCCTATAAAATTACAAAGAAAAAAGCGGAAAACAATATGGAGCATGTTTGTGTGTTTCGAAATCTCTATACTCTCGACCTTACAATAAACTGTGTATTATTAGGAAGATAGGAGAAATAATGTATATTCATACGCACAATGGTATAAACAGAGACTGCAGGGGAACAAATACAGAAATGCGAAACAGTTTAAAATTAAGATATTTTTCTTGCCTCATGTTTATTTCATTTCGACTAGAAAACGAATCGTCAACTAGAAAAAGTTTTTTCTTAAAAAAAAAATCCCTGTATTTTTGCTGAAACTGTTATTACGTTTTCTAGAGATCGCAGTATCATAAAATTTAATAACACAAATTAACACCAGAGGTAACGCTACGAGAACGAAAGATCGGGTCCCGGAATGACCCATAAACAGACTCATTAAAAATCTTTCATTAACTGCATGCCAGTTCTGTTTTTTCGTGGCATGAATTCTTTGTTTCTCTCTCTGTCTGTCTCACACTCATTCCCATTCTCCCAATCTCTCCTTCTATCTGTGATTCCACACCCCGCCTTCCTTTTTCCTATCCGCCATTTTCCTGTTCATTTGGTACCCTAAAATGAATGAAAAGCATTGAGACATGGTTACAGAAAACGGAGTAACAGTTGGGGGAGTTGAGTTTGAAAAAAAAGAAAGAAAGAATGATACACAGAAAAATACGAGCATTTGTCACTTTAATTCAATAATAATGGTAGTGCTGTTACAAAACACAGTTGGTACTTGAAAACGAGGAAAATTTATGAACAGTTTTGTCCTGGTAAAGTAATATTTTTCTTTCTGACGAAGGTGTTACTGACATCAATATTTGTTTAGCCATGAAAATTTGATTAGTACATGGACTGTAAACAAGGCTTGGTAATACATATATATAGGAGGTACAGTCGCACAGTTGTTAATATTTTAAAAGTATAGAAGTGTTTTATTAACTAGCAATGAAAAGGAACTGTTCACAAGAAGCAATCAGACATAAAGACGATCTTAATATCTGTCTTCAGAAACGAAATTATTCTTATCAACATTAATAAAAAGTTATAGTACGATGGAAGTTATACATATTTAAAACCTGCTATGTTTTTTTTTTAATACCTCAATATCTTAATGAACATTTTTAACGTATACGTTTTGAGTTAGTTTTGTTAAAAAGAGGAAGCGTATTCCTCTGCCGAAATTTTGTGGGCTACACAGTAAAATTAAATGTTCTGTTTGTTTTGTGTGTTAATATGGTTGTATTGTCTTAATCCTAAGTTGACAACATGCAGAATTTTGTTGGGGAGTTCAATCTTGGGGGGGGGGGGGAGTCATTAATACAATACTACAAGCAACTATGTCTCTGTAGTATTGAACGAATATTATTTCTGTGTCCAATAAGTAATTGTAAAATACTTCCACCTATATTTTCACAAAGAAATTATAGAACTAGATTGTTTTTATAAAAGGAAAGGTATGTAAAATCTAATGTTCGTGCTACATCAACCATTTCTCTGTTAAACACTTATAGTTTTATTAAGGATTAGGATTTTGATTTTTAGGCTTTCGGCATCAATTGCCATGTTAGCCCGTCTCGTACGAGGGCTGTCGTCCCTCGGCGATCACGCTACCCGGGGAAAGGGAAGGAAGGGAGCGGCCTGGGACCTATATGTTAGGTACCACCACAGCATTTACCTGGTGTGAATAAGGAAAACCCAGGAAACGTCACTCAGGATGACTGGCCTGAAAAAAGCTGTTACACCTCACTGGTAATCGAAAGCGAGACTGCTAGTTTTATTAAGAAAATGTACAAATGGATGGAAGTTTTAGGAAGTTTTTGATGAGTCCGGATTCGGTAGACCTCCCGTGCGTTCGCCCCTATTACACACTATCGGATGAAAATATGAGTTAAGGATAACCTCAACAACATATATACACGTTCATTTAATACAGATGATATGAACAATAATGCGAATAATTATTCATGTCTTTCTTTGTGGACCAAGTAAATCAGTCTCTACCTTTATATGATATTGCCTGACTGATCACGTTCTTCAGCCGCTGAATCCGATACCTTTACTTCTGCACTGACTCAAACTATACTTCAACATTATCCTGTGTATTACTAAAAACTTCATCAATACTGCACTCAGAATTTCCTTCCAATTCAAAAGAAGCATAGTTTTCAAAGTTATGGTCAGATACGCTCATGATTGCGTTATACATAAAGTGTTCGTTGATTATATTAAGAAGTCCACGAATCCGATTGTGAATCCAACACTTTCATAATTCACTAAGAAAAATGATGTGTACAAGGAACATACACATACTAATAAACATAGTTATTTTCGAAAGTTACGCGAAGACTTGAAAATCTCCGAAGTAGGGTTACGTGTCACCTCTGTTACCAACGAACGGTTACTATCACAGCCTCTTTGGCAAAACTACCTTGTCTTGGTGATATCTTGATTTTCTACTGCGCTGCAAATCAAGTTTGGCCGGCCTAGAAATAGGAAACATTTATTTTTTATGTTTTCACTAATAATACTATTTATGTACCGAAAATTAGTCACTTCAATTTTCTCCCCTTCTACTTCTAAATTTGATATGGACTGCGTCACTCCTATCAACATTGTGTTTGGCTATGTTTCGTTTGTTTCATCCCATATTCCTGCCAGAATTTCCTCTAGTTTTCTAGCATAATGCTAATTTGCTTTTGAAGTTGTACAAGTGTCATATGAACTGTGAACCACACGTACATTTGACTCTTTCATATTTTACTAGAATATTCTCTTTGTTATGCAGACACTTCTTCACTTCTTCCCTAAATACATATTAAATTATGTTCGTGAGAAGCAATATCTTTATCGGAATCTTCTTTCAATTGTATTGTTTTCTGCAATTTCATGCCCAATTCTAAAACTTAGTTGTAGTTTCATATATAACTGCCTTTTTCCTGAGTTATTGACTTCATTACAATCACAATGTTTTAGAACCCTTATTAACGACTCTCACATCATGCCTTTACTATAGCCAGAGGATACTTGCTATATATGTAAGAGGACACTTGCAAACAGCATTATTCGCATAGAATACACCCATAATTTATGTAGACATCAGGACTTATTTGCTTAAGGATCTTATATGTCTGTCCTAAGCGCATATAGTGGGATTTGATTCCGAGACCAGTCGCTAGCAACCAACCTTGGATATTGACTGTTTGCTGCATATCGCTTTCAGAAAAGACATTAGTCATCAATTAGTACTCCATGAGAAAATGATTTCATTAGATGCTTAACACTGGAACAACGGACGGGCCATTTTTGACCAAATTCATAGTTTTCTCATAGCTTACATTTGATTAATACAGCAATAAGATTTTATGAATTTTATCGACTAAGATAGAAGTACATAATTAAAGAAAAAAAAGTTTTTTTTTCTTTTAGTGTCGAAGATAACTCATGACTATACTAGACCGTATTCGGGTTACGAGGGTAAGTCAACTGAAAACCATAAAAGTAGAAATAAAAATATGCATATGGCTCCAGTGAGCTGTAAGTTGGCATGCCTGTTTACGATAGTATGCCGGATGTCTCCTAGGTGGCAGCAAACGGCAGATGCACAAACACAGGCACAACAACAGTTCCAAAATGGCAGCCCCACTAGCCACATGCACCGTTGAAGCCATCGTTTTGGAAAACCGCCGTGTGACAATAGATGAAATTGCAGCATGTGTACACATGAGTCATGGATCGGCACATCATATTGTGAATGATGTTCTCCAGTTTCATAAGGTGTCTGCAAGATGGGTGCCCCGACAACTGACGCCTGAACTGAAACAGCGACGTGTTGATGCGTGCGAAGACCTTTTGTGGCGTGCTGAACGTGACGGTAATGCCTTCCTGTCACGAATCGTCACTGGTGACGAAACATGAGTGCATTATCATAAGCCTGAAACAAAGCGAGCGAGCAAGGAGTGGCGGCAGGAAGTTCCACTCCGATGAAGAGGTACGCAACGCGGTGCACGAGTGGTTGCGCCGTCGCCCAAAAGACTTTTTTTCTGCAGGTATTCAGGCTCTTCCGAAGCGCTGGCGGACTTGCATTGAACGAGGAGGGGACTATGTTGAAAAGTGATTTACTTCTGTACCCTGTGTGACCAATAAATAACATTTAAAAAAAATAATTATGGTTTTCATTTGACTCCCCCTCGTAGTTTTGACCCAATAAAAGTTAAGAGTAATTTTATTTGTACTTATATACCTTCCTAGTTTCTTAGGTACTAGTATACCAATCCGGCTCGATATATTATCAAGTATATTTCCTCTTTCAAAGCCTGCATTCGGATTTTTTCAGCTTTGTCTATGCCACTGCATCTTTACTAGCTATCACTTTTCTTTTTGTTAGTTACGATTTTTGTTGCATAATCAAATACTCAAATTCCTTGAAATTTTCATTACTTTTACATACTGCTTTTCAAAAATAAAATAAAATAAAATAAAATAAAATAAAATAAAAAACGAGATATTCGTGATAAGCTCAAAGATATTATGAGATTGTTTTAAAAAATATTTGAAGTCTACAAGATCAGAAAGATAGTAGATCTGGTCTGGTTGAAAACTGGTAGATTTGGCCATGTGTCAGAGCTGGGGAATAATTACATTTAAAACAGTCAAATTTACTTCATGTGTGTTGTGTTTGACATATCAGAGGATGATCAATTATTTTCTTCAAAACGCAGGTGTAAATTTACGCAATTTATGGGAAAGAAACTAGACAAATATTGGCACAAATATTGGATGGCCGTAAATAAAGGCAAAATACATCATCATTGTATTTCTATACTAACGGAAAGATAAACCACGTACAGGCAATGAACGACCTTGGAATGAACGAATTGATCATATGGTAAGAAAACTTGTTGATCCTATCGTCAAGAGAGCGAGGAATTTTACACTTGTGGCCGTCTCGTTACTAGTTTTTCTCTGCCGAAATCTTACAATAGAAGGGTATAGATCTCTTTGGTACTGTTTATAAGACTAGGCGATATGTACCGATTTGTGTAAAGATTGCACAAGAAAAGTTGTGTAATACAGTTGTATTAAAATTAATCAGATCCCTCACTATATATTTTTTTAAAAAGCACGTAACAAAAATGACTATTATTTAGATATATGTATGCGGACTCGAATATTGGTAGAGATAGAAAAACAGAAACCTTAAACAATAAAATTTTATAGCACAGCTATATATGGCGTAAAGACTACTCCCAAATACGTAAGGGATACACCATGAAAGGACCTTCCAGACGCTGGCCTCTTTATACGTTCAATCTTGCCGGTATATATTTTTTCGGTTTTCTGTAGACTTATGACCAATTGTAGATCTACCCCATCCCTGATAAAAGCAGGAGTTCCACAAGGTTTAGTATTAGGCTCCCTGTTATTTTCACTCTTTTCTGCAGATCTTCCTACAGTTATAAAACATTCATCAGTTCACTTCTATGCATATACACAAATCTTCATCAGTAGTATACCTGAAAATATTATGAACACCATACAGCTACATAATAGGGATCTTTTAGCTGTTAGCAACTGGTGCCTTAAGAATGGTGTTTTACTTAAACCATTAAAATGTGTTTTCACTCTATTCGTAACACCACATCAGTTGATCAAAGTCAACCCTGATGACCTAAAAATAACTGTAGTAGATACCAATATTCCATTTTCTCCCTTTGTAAATGATCTAGGCTTAATAGTAGTAGATCAAGGGCTTAGTTGGAATAAACGCATTTCTGGACAGTGTATTAAAGCTAAGGTCATCTTACTACAGCTTTACAAATTAAAAGGCTATTTGTCGTCAGAAACAAAACTATATCTTGTTAACACTCTCATTTTGCCTCTGTTCGATTACTGCGATTGAGCAATGTATGGTAGCGCTCTCTCTTTCTCCATTCAAAATACTAGGGCAATTCAGGAAATACAGAACTATTCTATACGCGTTTCTCTCAATTACAGAAAGTCTCAGCATATACTGCCGGTGATTAATGAAAACCATGTTCCTAACCATGTTCCGAAGACAATATCTCCGGTACTGTTGTTTACTATATAAAATAAATTCTCATATAACATCATCTGACTTGCATCATAAATTAACATGTAGATCAGATATTTATCGTTACAATATCCGAGGAAGTAACAAACTGAATATACCGCGGTATTCTTTAAAAATAACAGAGAAGGCATTTTCAATTTCGGCAGCAAGAATCTGGATCTCCATACCAAAGTCAATCACTTACAAAACGTACAATTCATTTAAAGCATCACTCCAAACATTATTATTCAGAGATCAGAGACAAAAAAAAGAAAAGAAAAAGAAAAAAAGAAAAGAAAAAGAAAAAAGAAAAAAGAAAAAAAGAAAAAAAAGAAAAAGAAATCTTTAAATTTTACGTCCCACTATTACGCCGGTTAGGCTAAAGGAGACGGTAATGATGAGAGATGAATGAAATAGTGGAATGAAGACAGTGGGAGGAAACGGGAGAACCCCGAGAAAACCCACGAGCACGGTGTTTGTCCACCACAAAGTCCTTACGGCGCGAGCTGGCTGAAATAAAGAGCAATTAAATTAAATTAAATTAAATTAAATTAAATTTTGGACATAAGGATTTTCTGCCACAACCTGCAGAGAACTTGCAGAAAAATACATTGAAATCAGAGTTACCATAACTACCATGCTACTAAGAGAAGTTAGAAGAAGAAGAAATACGCAAATGATGCCAGGTGCATAAAGGATGTATCGGGAATAATATTAGCAATAAGTGTTATCCTTGTAAAGGAAATCCATATAAGAAAATTTGTGGTTCCCAATTACTTTCCTTCTTTGCATCATTGTTTTAGTGTTTGTATTTTTGCTCTTCCCATACTTTGTATTTCTTACTAAGGAATACAACATTATTCATTATGTTCCATTTTATAAAGGTATGTGCATTTGTGAAAAGCAAGTATTGTTGGAACACCGGTCTGTGTCCATTTTTGTCAATTTATTCATATTAAACAAATTAATAACAATCTTAGAATTGTGTTACAACAAAATATTTATCCAAGCAACTAAAAGTTAGGTTACTGCACGCAACAGAAACGCACATGGAGTTAAGAAAAAATTGCACGAGCCATTTTTGACCAAATCGTGGATTAAGGTAGTACACAATTTCAGCAGTTGAAATGTTAACCAACGATATTAAAAGAATTAGATGATTTGAATTTTATTGAAAATAAATGACATGTTATCACTATTAGCTACATGTTTACTAATTGCTTCCTTACCTTGCACCACGTGCAGATAATTCATTCGATTACACGTTATAACGAAATTATTAAAACTCTTTTCGTTTCTTGGGGGTGGATGGATTGCGTGTAAGCTTAACTTGTGTATGTTTCCATCCAAGGATTGTTGAAGAGAATTGCCCCCTTTCCCTTTATTTTCCAGAATTCCATATTAGAAGAGAGGGGCCGCGGTGGCTCAGTGGTAGACTGTTCACCTCTGGTCCTTGGTTTGACCCCATCTCGCGTTAAGTGAAGTTTGTAGTGGACAAATACCATGTGCGTGTGTTTTCCCGTGGTTCTTCTGTTCCTTCCACTTTCTTCATTCCACCACTTAATTCATTTCTCATCATCACCGGAGCTCCTTCGTGGCTAAGTGGTAGCGGTTTCTTGAACTATGAAAGAGTACCCAATATAGTAATTTAGTTTCTCACAATCTCTCTAAAAATTAAAGTTTAAATAGAAATTATTGACAATTTTACTAAAAATTCTGGCTACTTAGCTTCATAATAACTCACCCTATATATTCAAGTTACATGTGGATATGATGGATTATGGGCATATTCTAATGCAAATTTTACAACTGGTTTATTATGTTAGTATTGAAATTTATGAAAATGAAAAGTGTGTTTCTGTATATGAAGATAATTCTTGACAAAATAGTCGCCTATATTGTAAGATGTGTATTGTGTTAGGTATAATAATGCAAACTTTATTTTGTATAAGTTTGGGGAGTAAAGAGGTTTCTAGCTCTTATAGAGAAAACATCAGTATTTTGGATTAATTATTGGGTACCAATGAAAAGGCATTACAGTATGGAGATTAGTCACTCTTCTTATTAAGGGTGTCTTGTAGCTACCATAAACAGAAGTAAAGATAATTTGATTGATTATTCTTATTTTCTAAACGGTAAATTTCAAACCTCGTCTCAAATGTCTAATTGTTGCTTTATTTACTCATTATCATTACACAACACACGTACTTCACAACAAATATTTTTCTTTACTATTTATACGTTCTTATAGTACGTATGATACATACGTTGCACCATACAAACCAAACTCTTTCAAATGCGGCATATATGATACAGTTACTTGTTTCATAACCATTCACTTCCATTAAACATTGGATTCTTTTAGCTTTGAGACATTGATTAGATGTTTCATTGTTACTGTACATACATATAAAGTCTGTTCTTCATACACAAAATAGTAATAGCAAACTGTAGGGTAGATTGGTTACATTTTACTTTTGATATATTCCCTACGTAGGATTTCCGTTATTGTTGTTACATACGTTCTGTCTCCACAAAATACAGGAGACCCGGATTCGATTCTCGGCTGGAGCTTTATGGTTTGATCTCACGTTAAGCTGTAGATCCGAATATTGCATAGCCTCGCTGCTGAAGGGGAATCAAAATCGAATCAAATATACCACAGAAAGCGTCTACTTATGGTAGAAGGATTGAGTTCCAGTTGGTTCAACTTCGATTGTAGTACTTAATCTTTCAGTTAATATTCACATTAAATTGCAATCAAAATATCGTTTCACATGATTGTGTGAAGTATGAACTGACATCTGATCTATGCTCTAAGGAAATGTTGAATGTGTTTAAGAGTTTGTTACATTGATATGTCTGCTGAGAGAGAGGCTATTTTGAAGTTTAATGTTTTAGAGCAAAGTTATAAAAATATCGGATGAAATTAATGTTTAAAGACATGAAAACAATAAAAAATAAAATTAAGGAAAATGTCAAAACTATAGTTTTGATGAGCTAGTTACGAACACCGTAAAAGACCTTCGGAAAAGTTTCCGAGCAGTTCTGGACTACATAGTCTTATACTATACGACTATCATTTGACGGTTCCGCGCAGTCTGCAAGGTGACAAAATTGAACGCATGAGTACAAATGAATTGACGTAAGAAAACAAGGATCTCCATCTGAAAGTATGAATTTCTCTGATTGTACGGAATGAGAAGAAAACTTTCCTGCATCGTATTTTCATATGAAAACAGAAACGATTAGGCTAATGATTGGACCCCAATTAGCGTTCATAACCATTTCCAAAATCATTATTCCATCTGTGCAAAGCTACTGATATGGTTGTCTAAGTTAAGGATGATCAATTATCTCTTTTCCTGTCGAAAAAAGTTATCGCTGTACAACTCATCTCCAGGAAGTACACACACTTTTCCTCAAGTAACGAGCGAAGGTCAACAGATGTGATGTTCTCATACTGAACAACATTACATGGCCACATGAACTGCAGTATGAAACCTGTTCTCCCATACGTAATTTCCTGTCGTCTCTCTTCCAACTACAACATTTTCTTTCAAGTCTAATACTTTTTTTTTTTTTTTTTTGCTAGACATGGATTTTCCTGGTGATCGGACGTTGCAATGTATGGTTGAGGAGTTCTTCGCATCACATATTTCAATCTTTCTATTCCGTAACGCAATTTAATCACTGGCTGAATGATGACAAAAAAAGTGTAGATGAGACCGGAGACTAATATGATTAACCACGTAATGTAATTTTCAAGTTTAGAGCTTTGAAAATAATACACATCAGTCTGACAAAAACGACAAAAATTATTTCATTTTCTTTTAGTGTTTGCTAAAATGATAATCGAGAGAAATGAACAAAGACGCCTGAGAACAAATCTGAAACGATTCAAAATTATTTAAAAAAAATATGTTTTAAGTTAGATTTTGATTACTATTCTGGTATCTCAAATAGTAGAGATCATATTTTAACTAACTAACTTTATGGCCTATGGAACCCGGAGGTTCAATGCTGCGTTCAAAAAAGCTCTTCACTGACTTCTATCCTTAGCCAATTGGATCCAGTTTCTACTTTGTATTCTTATTTTTGCGAGATCCATCTTAATATTGTCCTCCCATCTGCGCCTAGGTCTTCCTAATGGTTGTTTTCCGATTTGTCTTCCAGTCAACACTTTGAAAGCGTTTCTACTCTCTTCCATTCTAGCTACATGACCTGCCCAACTAAGCCTCATAGACTTGATGCCCCTAACAATGTTGGGTAAACCGTATAAATTATGTTCATATTTTAAATTAAGACCATTATTATATAGGAAAAAAATTCTTACCTGATAGTTTATAGTAAACATACTATAGAGCCACATTAATTAAGACTATATTTTTTAAAAATGGGAATGAATATTCCAAAATATAACAGGATAACTCAAATATTATTTCAGCTGAATGACTAAAGACATAAATTAATCTGTAGGCTTGTAACAGATTACAATACTAATTATTGTAATATCTTAAAACGAATTTTTCATTTCATTTATAGAATGTGTTTTCGGTATTAACCGCTTTAGGATTTCCACTTTTTGAGGTAAATTTTAGACTTTCACTCAAACAGCTACTGCTTCCTTAATATTTATCGTAGAATCATGGTTCATACCTCTTTTTTTTTTTTTTTTTTTTTTTTTTAAAGATAAATTATACTTTCCAACGGTACCTCACTTGTCCATATTGTACAACCAAAAACAGTAAATCGATATAAAACAGGAGATTTTTCGGGAAATTTTTTTTCGAAATTTTTGAATTTTTGTGGTCCTCTGGTTCGGGTCTGGGTTAACGTAGGAATCTGACTTTTTTAAAAGAAAAATACGTTGTTATATACATAATACGTTTGCAAACTTTCAATCTTTATCTTGAAAGCGAAGAGCGGAAAAAATATTGAAAGTCTGAATCGTGGCTTTCTCTATATATAAACACACACACAGATATATATATATTTATATATATATATATATATATATATATATATATATATATATATATATATATATATATATATATATATATAAGAGCAAAAATAATCTACTCATTGATATACCATTTCGCACTTCAAATGGCTTATCCCTTATACCATTAACTTAAAATTTGATATTTTTTCATGCGCTGCGATCAGTGGATTTTAATTTCACGTAAAAATGAGTAACATTGTTAATTACAATATAATTTCAGTAGAATAATGAGAATTATCTAGTATTTAATGTATATATGTGCTTTTAGTACAAAATTAACCAAATATAAGAGCTTTATGACTTTTCAATACTTAATAAAATATGTTGAGTTAAAGCTCAATCCTAACGTACGTGTTTCACAAATTTCAATTTTTGGGTTCTTCTACACAATATACGCTCATGAATAGCCAAATAGTAGAATCGATGAAGGCCGAATTTTTATTTGATTCACAAATAATTGCACCATAAATGATTTTATTGCCACATTGTGCATTGTGCTATAGAGATTAACCCATTTGAAGGCTTCGACACAAAAGTTGGGGAAAATGTTTAGCCACCTAGATTGTTCTCAGGTAATTTATTGCGCTGTATACATTTGTTCGCAACTGCTAATTGTTATATCATAACGTGTTATAAGTCAATTAACATTTTATAAACCAGAAGTTTAGATTATATGTAATGCATTTACCTCATTTGTCAAATGTAGGATAACGAAATTTCGAAATTTAAAATCTTGGTAACAAGTTTAAGGATTCAACGTAGAGGAAATATATCCAGGCCAAGACTTTAAATAAATAGTCCTATATCCTAATAACAGGCAAAATTGTTAATAATAATATCGCTTTAAAAGTATAATTGTATACAGCCACCAGGAAAAATATCTTGTCCGTAAGTACACTAATTCAATAATTTGGCGTCCAGATAAAATGATTTTTTTTTTAAAGAATGCATTTACACATGGCATCAAACTTACACGTAACATTTCTTGCACTGACAGCATTGGTAGCACTTAGTCAGGTCTTTATAAAAGTAAAATTGTGAGTAGATGACGCACGAAACTTTTCTACAAATTGAGATGAATCTTCATGATTCAGAGCCTGTTGCCCAATGAACACCAAGTACTAATCTCAATATTGCTGTGTATTTAAGGTATTATTACATTATATACTGTGTGTTCAAAGAAATAAAGAAAAACTTTCCACGCATAAATCACAAAATTCTTGAAAGTAGATGAAAATATCAAATGTAGAACAATATTATCGGACATAAATTTGTAAATAATGCCTCCATTGACATACCTTTTCCAAATCTCCTCATTCCACCATCTTTTTTTTCTTTCGGGAGAGGATATCTTGCTTGTCACACAAAATGTGCCTTGATATTGGTATTGAAACATTTGAAAAAAGTTATAATCTGGCCGGGATTTGAACCCGGATTTGCCGAATAGAAGTTCAATGTGCTTACCACTTATCTACTGCGTTACTTGCGCAGTTTCCACACAAAAGTAGTAGCTGGCTAAAATCATTGCTTGAAAGTCTATACAGAAAATGCTAATGCTCGTATAAGGAGACGTTCCTTAAGTAACTATCACAGTGACTTACTCGACATTAACTTATTTAACTCAAAAACGAATTATATAGACCTTCGTCAATGAGGAAAATATCAAGAAACGTTCTTCAAGTTGAGGCTGCGTCATCGTTTCAACGATAGTCCTGATTTAGATTACTATTCCTTCTCACTTTAACTTCTAATTTCCAAAGAAGAAACGACTGCAGTCATTATTTTCGTATTCTTTGAATTGTATCAACACATGCAGAAACAGAAAGTTCAATTTTTATCTTGTGGAATGCATTGTTTACCAATTGGTATTGTAATTCCGTTATATTATTATTATTATTACTATTATTATTATTATTATTATTATTATTATTATTATTATTATTATTATTATTATTATTATTATTATTATTATTATTATTATTCGAATGTCCAGACCTGGCCACATATTTTATATTTTATGAACTTTTTATAGAACTTCAAATCTTTTTTGTTTATATAGAACGTACCTGAAATCGTGAATTGATTAAAACACTAATATTTCTAGTAGCAGAAGAAGTAGTAGTAGGAACTTACAGGCAATTGCCGAGAAACAATAATCATTGTTTTTGATCAGTCTTATTTTTAGGCATACTAACGATATGGCTTACGAATCATCAATTGTTCGCTAAACACGTTATTTGCTTGACAGTATTAGTCAATGTTGATACGGCTGACGTCATCTTGTAGTAGTATTTCGTAGGTCACTTTTCTATTGCGAGTGCACCGAAGAAAGTCGTCTCAACACTAAGACGGAGAAAAATTTTATATTTTTCATGTTATATTACATTGAAAGTATCAATATTACAAATGATAAAAAAATTCCTTTAATTTTAAAACGGTAATCCAACAGAGGACCACTGGGATGTGAAACAAATGCTTATCTCACTACTTTAACACATCGCTGTTAATTAAAAGGGGAGGGGAAACTTGGTGTGAAAGATCTTGAGCAAATTGCGCACCTTTAGGATTTCAATGTTAAAAACTCCTGTTTCGGTTATAATAAACTAGAAAGCCTTATGTAAAACAATAGTCAAAAGAATTCAAATCTAAATTGTCAAAGTAAGTTGTTGAAAATGAGTGATAGTATTACTGGATGTTGTTCAGGATTTAGATATGGGGAATTTAAACGTCCTGCTAGAATACAAAGACTAAATTTTATGTGAAACTACAGTTTAAATATATCTATTCGGGTATTTCCTTATAATTATATTCTTTCACAAACCATTAATATACATTTCAGATTGGCGAGTTCAACACTTTTTCCAGTTTACTCGATTTGAGGGAAATCAAAATCTCTAATTGTTATCCTGTGAAGAAGTGACGTGCGCACTCAAAAGCAGTTTTCATACGTGTTTTCTGTTAATTTCGTTATTTTGTATGGAAGTTTTATTTCTGTGAGATGTAGAAAAAGAAAATGAAATGAAATGAAATCTTTGAGTTTTACGTCCCACGGTTATGCCGGTTAGGCTAAAGGAGACGGTGATAATGAGTAATGAGATGTAGAAAAAGAAAGCTTATAATGTAAACAACCTAAAACTCAAGCTACCGCTTTCCGAAAGCGCTGGTAGACCACCGATAGGCAACCAGTGACTTCGTGGCAAGAAATGGTTGCCCCGCAACAACAATCCGCTGTGGCCCCACTTCCGTTTTGAAAATTGTAGCACCAGCGGCAAAGACGCCACAAACCATCAATAAATCATAAAGTTACTTCCTGAAAATATGTTAAATCGCCTATATGCGTGATTGCTTTACATTAAGGTGAGCCTAAAAACACTAAAATAAGGATCCAAAGGTAGGCGCGAATCACTGACCTTATGATTACTATTAACGTGTTCTTTCAACTTCACCACGGATGCGGTGAAAGAAAAGTTACATGTAGAGGGATAAATCATTGAGTCTTTATAAATTGGCCGAATAGAATGCTCCATTAATCGTGTATATTCGACAATAGCCATTTGGATCAGATAAAGTGTCTCCGCCATGTAATATTATTATAAAATTACGCGAGTCTATTTACTTTATTTCATAGTTCTCCGATATTCACTTTGTAATAATCGGTGACAGTTGCCATCGATATTCGAACAATTGTACACACTCATCTCAAGATTTTTCATTTCATAGTCTAGAGGCATGGGTTGCTCTTGACCCCCGGAGCTCACTTTATAAACGATTCGTCTGGAAAAAGTAATATATAATAATAACCGCATGCACATGACTGGCGATATTTCGTGATGATCCCTTCGGGATTCTTCGCTGCGAATCGAAGGAGTGCGGCGATAATGAAGTCCTCGCTGCCTGGGGCGAACTGATCTGGGCGGGAAGGCTATCGTTTTCGTCTGGGCTTCTTGAGTTAATAATAATAATAATAATAATAATAATAATAATAATAATAATAATAATAATAATAATAATAATAATAATAATAGTTTTCACATATGTTATATTTATATTTATTAGCTGTATTGTATATAGCTTGCATGAAGTTACTCAAACCTGATTACCATTCTCTAAAGAGTAGCCGACGACCTTAACAAATTCCCCAAGGTTTAAGTTACATTAAGATGATACTCGATTAATGGTATTATTTGCCTGTTTTGATCACTGTCGCTATTCAGATCCCCCCCCCCCAACAAATGATTTTGAGCCCGTTTCAAAAAAGTGCTATTTCAGGAAATTGAAACGAAACGAAAATAAAGGGAATCTTGTGGTGCCACAAATACATGGGGTTTCAAGGAAAAGAGCCTGTGGTCCGGGGTCTAATACCCCAGAAACTGTCGGATTTACTAGAGTATCGCAGATTTGGCAAGAAGATCCTTTAAACCTCATTTTGCATACTAGAGACTCATGCGGCAGAATTTTAAGGTAGTTCCCCTGAATCCTTACTCTGGAAGATTTGTACTTGGAGGCCTATAATATTTGCACTTTAATTAACCTTTTCAGTCCCCATGTGTTGCATACATCGAAGGAGCAAAGATAATTAAAATTACACGCTTCTGGGAGGTTTTATCAATTATTTCAATATCCAACAAACTATTTGAATTCTAATGCAGTAATCAACCGATGTTAGGTTATTGTTTTAAACTCATTTCTGTGTCGTTATTCATATCAAGGCCGATACGTTATACCGAATATTAAACTTAAAGGTCAAGAAAAATCATACAAACAATATTTTTATCCGTGTGTACTGGCAACGAAGTCATGTTAGTTAATTAATCACTCTTACATTGTATGTAGTTATATTATTTGCTTCTAGACTATTTAATTTTATATTCTACATAGTATAGACTATGCAATTTTACAATTATAAGCAAGCTTGTTCAAGTTGTATGTATGTACAAATAATTTACGGTTCTGCTACAGTCTTCATTCATATAGAGTACATATTTGAAGAATTGGCAGTTTCGGATTATTGTATTTATGTATGAAACTTTGATAGTGATATGATAATTTCGCATTTGAGTTTATATTTAACTTTGGGAATTAATTTTAGTAAAACTAAACAAATAACTATGAGAACTAATTCTTGGCGTTTTAAAGTAATATAGAGTACTCTCTTTTCTGGCAGGTCACTGGATTAAATGAGCTTTCTTTAGTTTACGTTTGGGTCTGTAAATATTTCTTCTACTTCCTCAATTTTCAGCTTCCTCTTTTAAATATCAATATTTTCTTCTATTTTTAAAATCATCAATCGGTTGTAGCATTCTTCTTTGTATTATTCGCTATCCTTCTATTTTCTTCCTAAGTCGAATAAAGAAGACAATTTCTTCGAAATTAGTTCCCAATCTAATTGGTCTATCTACGAAGGATACTGGCTAAAACGTCCTCTTCTGTCCCTCCCACTTAAAACATCTTCATTTGTTACTCTTTCTCCCACGTTATCTTCTCTAACTTCCTCCAACACCACATTTCGAAAGTATCTAAATATTTCTCCTCTAATTAGCGTAACGTCTAATTCTTTGAACCGTGCAATTCACTACTTCATATATAGCACTTAGCCAATTTTTCCTTAATACAATATTCCAGCTTTAGTTAAAAGTAATACTTTGTTGTTGAATTATTCTTTGATTATGCTAATTTGTGACCTGATCTATTTGGTGCAATAAATGTATCTCGTCAAAATACTTCCCAGATATTTGAAATTATGGATTTCCTCAAGTTCTCTTTGTTCTACTTTGACACGTAAGGCGCGTCCCTACTGGATATTTTCATTACGTTTCGCCTGTTTGATATTCTTTTCCATAGTTTTCCAATGTTAAGAATTTTGTTAGTCATTCCTGTAGTGGCCTTCTCTGGTTACAGCTATAATAACAGTATCATCTGCATACCTGATCTTGTATATGATCTCTCCTCAAATCTTGATATTTCAATTCCCATTAATGTTTCCTTCATCAAGCATACACAATAAATGTTGAATACATGTTGTTACACACTACATCCTAGTTTGACTCATTTTTCCATCTCCACAATAATGGTTTCCTTCTCATTCAAACGCAACTTCACGTGTTGTCCTACGTAGAAATTGCGAATGAGTAGCCAACCTCTCCCGTTGACCCTGATTTCTTTAAGATGTTTTCAGAAATTTTGTAAAATTGACGATCGAAAGATTTTTGACAGTTGATTCTTGACATAAAATATAACTAGTGGTATCTACTTAAGATCTAATAATTTCTCCGAAGTATTGTCTCTACTGGGATGAAACTGGTAGACATGCGTACGGAATAAATAAGGAAAGACGAAATTTGACAGGAATTGTGTATTTGAGAATAAGTGCTCGTGTAGAGTTCAATTGCAAGTATGAAAATTAGTACTTCATTTTCGATAATTTAAAGAAGATCGTTTGATATGCTAGATACAAGTCAGGTGTTTCTACTAGTAACTTCTCTTTACTACATTTTAAACTTCTGACAGTGACACAACTATTCCTGAATGACTGTAAAAATTATATAAAGTGAAAGATATTTAGACGTTTTATAGGTAAAATTTTGTTGAATGAGATTTATATTTAACATTGAAACAATAAATGTTTTTAAATGTTTGAAAATTTAACACCTGCATTCAAGGATTTCGTGTAGTTCTATTTTCAGCGACATTTCCTTTGAAGTATCGAAGTAGATTTTTTCTCCTTAGTCATACTTCCTTGCCTTCTAAGTTACAAAGCAGTGTGTGCATATCGAGTGATCTTCATACTTTCAAACGAAAAAAGAATGTATCATTTTTAGAATTGTTCATTTGCATTCACCAAGTATTTTTATTTAAATGATCTTCGGAAAACATGAGCGGCGCCAGGATTTTGAAATGAAGTTGGTGTAGAAAATGTTATATTATTTTTATAATTTTCGGTATTATTGCTCTGATCGATAGCTTGTATGTTCTTTTCTAGCGGCTGAGAAAGGTAGCTGTGTCTCAAGTATTCGACCTCGCACTGAAACAGCCATACAGGATATCCTGTTCCTGCCTGTTTTTGTCCACATCTGAGCCTTGCCGATGTCAATCATCTACGAACAATTAGGCATTTCTGCGAACAATTACCATTACAAAAACCGGAAATCTATACTGTTTATAACACAAAGGTGAGAACTATATATATATATATATATATATATATATATATATATATATATTTACTGATTTTACCTATATATATTCAAGTGGCACACGATATTAAAATGTTGGACATATACTGTTATAAGATCAAAATGTATAACGACTTCCATCGACAAACGAGAAGTGTGTATTTGCGTGAGTTCATGATAAAATGTTTCATAAACACTGCTTCTTAGAATAGAATTGTGTCTAATAATCGATGAATCTACTTGTTTGTTTTCGTGCTTGTATTTTCAAAGCCGATGATCTATTTCTTATAATAACAAGCGGAACATTTTTCATTTGGCACCAGATAGTCTCGTTTGATGATTTTAGTGTCTTCTGTTTTGAAAGTATGTTAGCCTGCGTTAACGTTTACTGACTTGATCAAAAACATATAAACAATTTCTACACTTCGTGCCTATGATGTCCTTTTTGCACATAGTTCTTAAGAATACCAAATTTTATTACTTGTTCACTGAAGCCCGTTAATCTAATCATCCAGTGATTTAACTAATATTCTAGTTGAACAATAATCAAAACGTAAAAGAACACAGTGAAAAAATCAGGTAATGTTTCATTTCTTAAGATGGATGTCAAAGTGTGCAGGATGCTTGCTGCCAGTTATCGACGCGATACGTAGCTAGTAGCGTTCGACAACCATACACCTTTGTTTTAATAGTAGATTATTTTATATGTATAGCCTACGTTAAAGCCACCTTTATCCATAAAAGTACTAAATTTTTAACTCCATTAACCACCTCAGTCTTATTAATTAACCTACTAAAGTCTGACTAATAAAATCATGTTACCTACCTAGCGGCATAACGAAAAAATTGGTGAAGATAGTTTTCGGCATTAGTTACATCTTAGTAGCTGGGGTAGTTATCACACAGTATAAAATGTTATTTTATCAAGAAACATTGCTACTCTTGATTTTATCCAAAAGTAAGAGTCAGGATATATACTGACTTTTATAATTTTGTCCTGATCAATATGTATCCACTGGTATATCTTTCATATTGGTACTTCAGTTTCAGTTACACGTTATGAATAATTAAACGCAAGGAGCACCAGGAATGGGTCCTTCTGGTAAGGAACATCACCCTCAAAACTTCATAACATTTTCAATACTTGAGTTTTGTCTCTACAATGAGCGCATTCATGAGGTATAGTGTCTGAATATCGGCCGAGTTTTACAACTCATTTTCTTAACAAAACTATTCTTTCTTTACTGGATATATTTTTTTGACTTGGCCTTACTTGATTTGATCTTACCTTAAAACTGTGCTCTTTGTTTCTTTAGAAACACCATTTAGTTTCATTATTTTTTGGGGATAGTGGATGAAGGTACTTGAAAATTGGTATCGTTTTCTCGGGTGTAGTGTAATACCAGTTCAATATTTAATGAATGTAATGACTTGCAGTATTGAACTCCAACTTTGTACCACCTTCAAAAAATCTGGGTGAGAGCCTCATATGATTTTCCTTAATTGTTTCAAATGCCATTGGTTACTCTGATTATACCAAATAGCTCTGAATTTCTAATTGAATATTTATTGCTTTCTTGAAACAAAGCATATTCATAAACTCCAAATGATATAATTTTACATCATTCTAGTCTGACACTGTTACACATCTTACTTCTGTAATATTTGGTATCTTGTAATATCTTGTGTCGATTTCGTTTTCCTGTTTTGCATTCTTTCTCACACAAACACGTCTCTCTTATTTTCCCATCTTCTCGTTGACCAATTTACTAAAAACCTCATTAATTTTCTCTGCTAAAATGAAATCTGATTGTATTTTGAAAGCAGTGGGTATTCCTTTCCCAAGAATATATCTGTTTCTGATGCGATGCAAGTAGACATATTAAAAATATGTGCGTGAGGAATATGTGCTTCAACATTAGAACAGGAAAGTTAGACTACTTTGCAGTGTATATTTTCTATATCTGCTGCAGTAAATAAATAAATATCATTTTTCTAGCTAAGTGAAACCCACCAACTGTTAGATTTACAAACTATAATCTGAATTTCTGTTTTGTGGAACAGAATGGCTATTTCCGTCTCTATATCCAACATCTACAAATATAACAATCTACTAAAATCGTAATTGGTGAAAATATTTGAGTACTTCCAGTTTAAATGTTCGTATCCTAGACACAAAACAGTAAGAAATATCGAGAAGTGAAGTTTTTCTTAATCTATTTACCGTCTGATGGAAAATACTATCTCCGCAAGTAACACTGTGCTATAACCGTAACGTAGAAAGTTAGTAGTACTTCTTTGATCTTCATATACGAGAAATGGTAAAATATATAGAAAAAGTTTCTTCCAATCGATTCAACAGTTCAAGAGTTTGTTTCATCTTCTGTGTTAACCTTCTTTTGGAACCAGAAGAAAAACACTGATCTTTGTATTGGATACCGGTAAAACACATGAAGAAGCTGCTTTTGGAATCGATAGAACGTCTAAACAATATGTTCATCTCGGATCACCAAACGCGATCCAACGACATTCAAACGACCTGGCTAAATTCCGATCAACTTCTCTACTTAAGAGGAGTTATCAAGCCAGCGGCAATATTTTGTGTACTGTTGCGACAACCTATCTGTGGAGTTTAGAATAAAAAAATATTATGGCTTAAGATACGCACACTGCTTTCAAAGACAGTAATTAAATTCATAAATTGTGTTTTATTTACAGCAGATTGTAATTTCTATTCTACCCTTTAAACTGTACTGAATGTCCTCCAAAAATGCTCCGCATTGAAAATTGTGAAACAGCAAGTAACATATATATATATATATATATATATATATATATATATATATATATATATATATATATATATATATATATATATATATATAATCTAAATGAAATAAAACATAAAAAGAGATTTCACAGTAATCGCATATAAAGGAGATCCTTCGGGCACTGCTAAAGGTCTCGTTTTAATACTAGTTGGAGTATGAAATTAATAATACCGAATATTAAATTCTAAAGATAGATTCTGTTCTCCTTATTCTTTTACTTACTTCTTTAAACCAAAATAGCATCACTGACTTCTCTATTTAAATCTTAACTTCTTCTGATGGCAACTACTAACGTATTGATACATGATTGTAGTATCAAATCAATACATTTCCTAACACAGGTACAAATATTTTTCTATCTTAATTTTCTCTACGAAGTATTTAGACTCATGTCAATAACAATAAATGATCTGTAGCAAGTTGGAGAAAAATTGCATTCAGAGCAAAACATGTTCCCAATTTCGAAATGGAAATTATATATTTTCGTAATTTATGTTGAAGCAATATACAAATTCTCCTTCTCTTTGAACTGTGCATATGGATTGAACGATAGATTATGCTATTTGTGCTAATACTCGTATTTGGAACGGAAATATTTCTTCTTTGATGAAAGAACACTCAATATGATATTTACTCTATTTGATGCCAGATAGATGTGCAAATGCGATTTATTAATTTCTGCTTGGATTGTATTGTCTCAGGGACCTTTGCAAGGTCAGATTATACGAATAGGTGTATACAACTTTAAGTTATGAGAGGAAAAAGTTGAAACATGTAATATGGTGACTAGTAGTAAAATATTGAATTGAAAATGTATAATTTAAAATAAATTTTATTTTATTTGAAGAGACGAGTATTTCAGAAGCACTGGATATACTGATAAGTGGTAGTGTTCTTTGTATAGGACGTTTGTTGTAGACTATTTGAAACGTAATGAAATTATATTTCTTCTTTCATGTCTCTGGGATAAACTTTGTAAGCTCAAGAAGAGGTATGATTAATAAAGATTAATAATTATGAAGGAATAGATGAAACGAAAAATTATGCAATAAGCTGAAAAACCCGAGAAAATTCATGGACGAAAATTCCTTCCAAACCTCGGTTCACCAAGCGTGACCGTGGAATTAACCTGGAATCACTCATACAAGAGGTGAGAACTGTAACACATAACCACAAGAGTTTTTGTAAGATGATCATTTATACCGGTATTAGTCCTATAAGTTATCTCTGTTAAGTCGGATCGATTCACGATATTGTACAAAATTATCATTTCTCAATCTATTTAGAATCAATTCGTCCTTCTAAGAGACAAAGGAGTGTATCTCATTTGTTTCAAGTTTTTCAGGAGACAAGCTTATTGATGTTATCATAATTTACTGGTAATATATATACTGTAATATACTCGTAAAATTAAATTTGATTTCGTAAGTTATGTACCTGAATCGAAAAGAATCAAACTAAATTTTAAAAGAAGACGAAAGAATAAATAATGAGAAAAGGTTTGAACTTGTCTTCTGGAAAAGTTAAGAAAATGAGATACGCCTTTTTGTCTCGGAAGGAACGAAGTGAGTGATTATATGAATACCAATACCAATAAAACTGCGCTCCAAAATAACAAGGATATCAGTGTATACTCTCACCATACACATGGAACTGTTATTCGTCTCAACGAATTCCTAATTCTGACGTAGAAAAACTGTAATCAGTAATTTTCCTTTCACTTGAGTTATATGCAGTTAGTGGTTTTTGCTATGAAAGTTAAAGTTAAGTTAATTTACTAAGTTAATTATTAAAAGTACTTTGTGCATAAGAAATACTTGTTATCAAAAACTAATTCAACTTATGTTTCCTCACATAGTAAGTTGATTTTTTTCTGCTTTCTGTGTACAAAGTTTAGATTCCTAGTTATCCCAGAATATTGTGGAGAAAGTTATGTTCAAGCATGGTTTTATTCAGTAAGCTTTAGTAAAGAGTTAAAATATCAATGCGACGAGATAACAATATATGTTACATAAAACGAATGCTATTTTTATGGCGTAAATGATATTTAAGTTTAGACCAGTAATATATTTAATTCCTTCTTTATTATATTGTTCTCGAACTAGTATAAATATAATCGCAAATTCTACTGAACTGTTAGAGAACAATAATGGACATCTGTACATATTATTCGTGTTTTCTATTTAATGTACTGATTTTTGTAACAACACAAAATGTTATTTCTGTCAGTTTGAAGTTCATTAATGTTCCCTTGATTTATTTAATATTGTAGCTAAACCAAAATTAAAGTTTAGAAAGTAATAATATATATTTTTGGACATATTTCAGTAATGATGTTGTGTAGTAGTGTCTTGCTAATGTTATACTGGAAACCATCATAATATTTAGCATGACGCATTAGATCTTAATTCGTGGTATGCATATCGTACATCGATATTAGATTAGCTAAGAAATGATATTTTTCTAGATTTTGTTTTAAACCAATCGCGGGGATTATAATTCTTTACTATCGTCTTGATGAGTTTAGTGTGGTCTATCTATCCATATCCTTGGATACCTTTAGATCTTTTCCCCGTATTTGTTACGATATTATAAAACGAGGTGCTTCCTTGCATCTGGCCATCGAGAGTTGTTTCAAATGGCATTGGTTGGTTATGGTTAAATGCAGAACAGAAATCTCATTTTAAATGTTTGCCTGTGAAACTCTGTCAGAATATTTATTGATGTTTTGAAATCAATAATAGTCAGTGACTCTAGGAGTAAAAGGTTTTACATCATTCTAGGATACTTCAGTTTCAAAAATTGTTTCCGTAATATTTGGTACTGCTGCAACAACCTTTATCGCACTCTGTTGAATCATCCGTCTTTCTCTCCCTTATACACTCACAGATTTAAACTCATTGGTATCTCTTTCTGTGCGTATGTGCAATTTGATACTTGTCTTTCTCTTTGTAAATCATTTAATTAATATCCTTATTGTTCGGTGAAATAAAATTAGACATTTGACTAGCGAAATAAGGATTCATTGTGATCTGAAAAAAATTCCTAAGCAATATTAATATGCTGTTCTTTTCGTCAGTCTTGGCACATCCAGCTTGTTAACATTTACTCCATTTTGGAGAAAACAATCCATGTTTGTTTCGTCTGTACATAATAATTTTAAGAAGAATTTAATTCTGAAGACAATAATTAATAGTCTTTTAAAACAAACAAATTTATCAAGGAATCACAATACTCAGGAATTTCAAACTGCAACATATTTGCCTAAAATTGATACAAACTAGAAATTCATATATTATAAAGTATATTAATCCAAATCAATCCAAATTAAAATATACTATATTAATCCAAAAGCAACAACAAAAGCTCAGATAAATCTAGTAATAAGCTCTGCAACGTAATGAAAATGTTGTTTCATTTTGATATTGTGAAGAAACTATTTGGTTTCTCCCAATCCGAAACAATATTAATAAAACGTCTATTTAATATTATTTTTCATTCCACAGACTTCCTTGTGATACAAATTGACTGGGTGGAATATATCTCAGATCTTTCTATATGAATTACTTCACTTCTGCAGTGGTATGTTATGATATATATATTTTAAAAAATAATTAAATACATATGATTGAGAAATTCAGTTTTGTTTCCGCGATTCTCTTTGTATCGCATTGTGATTACTGATGAAATCACACACTGTCAAGCTATTCAGTTTACAGAATTCTCATAAAATATAAAATTGCTTGTTTTGTAAGTCATTCTGAGTCTCATATCAATAACTCGCAGTATTTGTGTAACTCACATACTGTTACAATCATTAACATGATCATATTGAAACCAAGACACACTTAATAATGTTTTCATATAAACGAAAGAGTTACATTCGACTGGAACATGTAAACTGGTTTGCCTGTAAAGATGTAATAGAAAGTTAAGAAAATAAATACATATTAATGTTATATAAAGAAATGAGGGAAACACCGGATATTAAGAGTTGAGAGAAAGACGTGGCAATGAAAAGACGTTAAAAGAAATTATTATTGAATTAATTGCATATTCTGCCATTAACCGTCTTATGGTTTAAGCAGTTTCGTAATTCGTTGCCTTTTTCCACCCTTGTACAAAGATTCAATTAAAAATATAATCAAACCCATTAGTAATCCAAAAACCAGTAACAAGAATGCGCCAAATATATCATCAATTCCAAAGGGTTTCCGACTGCCTTCTTCTAGTCTTTTACGTCCGTGGAGAGAAAGAGAAAACAGTACATCACTGTGCCATTTTTCAGTTAGACCAGCAGAATAACAAATATTGATAATGCGACTGAACACTTCAACGAATGGAGATCCTCTTTTAAAATAAATACAGACAGGAAAAACAAAAACCTTTTCTGCGACTATATGCAACAAGGGACGTCCATCCAAACCAGTAAAGGATTGGTTGTACATCAAGTATTCAACATAATCTCTATCACAAAAGTACGCATAATTCTTTGTTTTGATTATTTTCTCGAATCCCTCAATGAGCGTAGATACTGGAACATAATTGTCATATATTGCTTTCAGTACAGGAGATGTTGAATTAAAGTATGATATACGTGTATTTAAGCCCCCAACCATAATTCCAGATTCCACCATCGCTTGCAAAGTATTAATGGGAGGATATTTCTTGGGAATAGTCATAAAACCAAACAACTTTGCACTATAACCGTTGATGATCACAAATGCTGGGAAAACCCACAATAAGAACAAAATCCTTATAATTGTAATATTTGTAGGTGCTTTGATTGATATTCCTAACAGAATTGACAGATTATTAAGTAATGTCAAATGCAGCGGCATCATTCTTCGTAAGATCTTTCTTTGCACAATGTTTGTAGCCACAGAGCTAATTATGTAAGCACAAAATGTAGTTATCCAAAGATTAGGCTTAAATGGGAAATATACATTCATCCATTGAGGGTAGATACCTTGGACAGGAACAGTGAAAATGGCATCAAATGTATCACTTAAGTGTACACATTCATCCCTCAAGCATCTGTTTGGCCTGCAGTTGTAAGTTGTCATATCTACCTCGTATAATCCAGATTTAAATTCTGCACGTACCTGTTTACTTTTGCTTTGGTCATACTCATTTAAATGCATCGTGAAATTCCATTTTTGTGATAAAACTTCTATTAACTTCCCACTTTTTCCTCCTAAGGTTAATTTACCTTCAGAATCTCTTTCAGATATATAATCAGGTGGAGTGTTTAAACAGGCGATTTGTAAAGGGCACTGGTGTAAGTTTCTTGCTTTCGACGGAAAGAAATCTGTATTGCGATTAAGTTCATTAATTTGATACATGTCTAAGATAATCTCTTCCACTTGCGAATCACAACTATCGACAAAAGGGAAATACGTGTATATGTTTAGAGAATGAACGTCTTGACCAAAAGCGACCAATATGATGTTAAATATGTTTTTCACGAAAGATTCTTTGAACAGTTTACGAATGTCTGGTGAGGTGAAGGTCTGTGATGTTGAAACAGCAATGAATTTCGCTCGTGGGTTCCAGAAAGATAAAACTCTTGAATTATTAATCATCTTATCAAATATGTGAGCTCCTTTGAATAGAATAATGAAATATACAGCGTCTCTTATATTTCTTAACCGGGCAAATTCAGTAACGAGGTAGTTTGGTTGAACACTACTTTGTAGTGTTATTACCGATTGTCCATACTCTCTCAGCAAAACATCTGCAAAATTGAAATTTCTCTCTTGAAGCACAACTAAAGTTTTTCTATGGTTGTCTATTTGCTTTATAATTGCCAAGACACAACGAGTGAGAATTTTGTCTGGTGCAATATGCATGTTTTGTTGTTTAAGAATCTCATTCGTGCATACGCTTGTGGTGACAATTACTTGGAAAACCATTGAGAAAATTCTAACCCTCATCGCAAGAAAGGGTTCCAATCTGTAAGTAGATAGAAGGAACGTTACTTATTTCAGCTTTATTTTATTTTTTGAACTTGCTAATTTTAATTCAATATTAATCGGGTATAATAAATGTGCTTTTAGTATTCTTAAAATAATAATAATAACAAACATTGAATGTAAGGTCTTTATAGATACTTATTTTTTGAACTTGCTAATTTTAATTCAATATTAATCGGGTATAATCAATGTGCTTTTAGTATTCTTAAAATAATAATAATAACAAACATTGAATGTAAGGTCTTTATAGATACTTATGACTTCTACCCAGATAGTATTCGTTGTTTTGTATATCAGGAATATTTTTAGGTTAACTTGATTTTAATAGTAATAGTATTGCCACAGCCCATTACTTGATATCAGGTCTCAAAATTTGGAATTCTTGGATTCAAGGTACACGTAATAAATACAAGTTGTTGAAGTGGCAAATTTTCAGTTTTGAATTAAATATGATGAAAATATTAAAATAATAGTCATTTACGTTTGAGTACCGTCGTAGTTTTTTATAACAGAGAGAGACAGAGAAAGAGAAAAGACATGTTTCCTAAACCCTAAAGCCAATTGTTACGGTTACATATGGAAGCTTGTGTGATTTAGGTTCCATGTCCAACCGTTAAGCTGTTGGTCCACGTTTCAAAGAACCTCTCTGCTGAAAAGGATCCCAAATTCGAATTCAAACTAAAATCCCACACCACAATGGGTAAATCTGATAACCCCAGCGCTTTAATATGAACATCCTATTACTTTGTACGAATGAATATTAAGGAACTGAGCAGATGTTTTAGAGTGAATGTTAGAAAATGTGATTTATTTAAGATAGTATATAGGGAATTCAGAATTGCCTCTGTACAAAAGTTTACCTTTCGTATAATAATAATAAATGGCTGAGCATAGCAAAGTCAGTTATGCTCTCGCCTTTGGTGAGTTCAATTTTGAGTTCGATTCCACGCGGTCAGGGATGAGATGTAAATGCATTTTCAGGTCAGCTATACTCAGAGAGTTTTTCCCTTGCTTTTCCTATTCATACCAGGTGAGTCCCGAGATGGTACCTAACATAGAGTTTCTAGACGATTTCTCTATTCCTTTTTCTCCTCTATTCTCTAGAAGTGTCTTCACCAGATTTTGCACGGTAATCGGTACACTATTACATGTACTTTATGAATGTGGATTTTTCAGCCACCTTGGCAGTTTGTAGCACTTTAATGTGTAAAGTGTTGCACGTAAATGAAATACCTAACAATCAAATAATGTTTAGCTATTTTACCTCTACAAATCAATGGCACATAGTACACATCAAATGTGATTATTTTGGCACATAGTACAATATATATTGCGTACAGATATAACTTATGTTGCAGTTTCAAATGTCCTCTAGCTTTTTTGAGTATCTGTATTCGGCGTTTAAACTATGCTATAAATAATCCTTATAAATAATGCTTATAAAGAATATTTTCAAACCGTTATCGAAATACGATAAACACAGACAAAGCTTGCAGCACTTCTTGAAATAACTTTTCTCGATGACTTGTTGCAATTACGAGTCCCAAAATTGTTGTCGTAATATTATGGAAAAAATATAAAAAAAAATTCCTCTAGAAAGTTCCCACAAATATACCATTGTGAGCAGTACATTATTTTTCAGTACCTTTTCTCATATCTCCGAATTAGTTTGATATAATTTCATTATGATCTTCATGCCATATTTTTATAATTACATCCAAATTTCATGAGGAGAGAATTGATTTGTATACTGTGTGATAACATCAGGTTACCAGTGTTTCCAATCCAATATAATCTCACATTTTCTTTTCAATTTGGACTGCATTACGTTATTACATATTTGAAATGTACTTGATAAACGAGAATTTGCAAATTTATATTTTAGTTTAATGTTGGAAACTAAGAACGCTACATTATCAAATATTTCCAAATGTTTATGCTTTCTGCAACTGTTATAATGTAAGTGTGACTTATAGGCAATGGATACTTAAATCAGTTTACAGTCTAATACTGTCAACGTAGATGGCGGAGTTCGAATAAATAGGAACCAAGTTACAAACATGGAAAATTTAATATGAGAAAACTTTATTTAGAAAAACTACTTCGATTAGTTCCTCACCATATTGCATAGATGGTCTTCAATTGATGTAAAGATCATAAGAGATGTACAAAAATTTGATTTCACAAACAGATCTGGAGATATATCAAACACTTTTGAAATATGCAACACTGATTGAAATTTGTAATTGTAAGAACGTGTTGCAATTTACAGCTACCAATAGATATTGTAATGTTGTTATATTAGCAAAGTAAATGATTTGTTTCCAAAACTTCAAATAAATACGCCATCCTACGAAATACTTTATTTTTCTCCATTTTTTCAAATCCTCGGAATAGTTTGATATATGAAATTACTACAAACTGCAGTTTAATCTTCATGTTTTATTGAAAACCGTCTACGTAATTGGATGCAAAACTTATTTAAAAGCATCTTCGAAAGAAATTCCTTTGAAAAATGTCAAATTTTAATTTTTTTAAATTTTGCTTTTACTTGTAGAAATACGTCATATGATGACCGTAACATTCGAAACACCTAAGGTACTTTAGATATGCATTATCTCGTTCGTCTCACTTGTGATTTTATAGTTGTAGATCCCACCAAATTCGATTTTTATTCGATTTTTGGTGATACTCTAGCCTCCTTAGGTTTCAGTACGGTGTAACAAACGTAATATTGTAAGTTTTCGTTCCACATGTAGATTTGAAATATGTAACAATCTGAGTTATTGTTATTTAAAGAAAATATAACTTGATATTGGGTTGGCAACATTATTAACCTGATAGTATCACAGGATATTAAAATGTACTTCTGCCAATATTTGTATATTACGAAATTTTGGGATTATATACCTATTAGTTTGAAAGTTACAAGAGTGCTTCACCCTATGTATATCTTGATTTTTCATAACTAAGATGTTTCACAATAACATCAACAATGTTTAGGAGGTGATTCCTGACACCACGGTAAAACAGAAAGTATAGCCATAACTGTGATTAGAATTACTGTGTTTTAACGCTTTGACCAACCAAAAATTGGTTGAAAAAATGCAAAGACAATCACAACTCGAGAACAAAGTGTGGAATCATAGTCGAGTTAAAGGGAATATCGATTATGTTTAGACGTAAATCTTTTAATGTATATGTATATGGGGAATGGCTGGCACAAGAGTAACTCCAAGGAAACTGGAGAATTACTATGGCATTTTATTAAAGTTGAATGACGAAAACAATTAATAATCAATTGCAATATTTCAACTAACAAAAAGTCATAGTACATCTTTCAAGAGAGAAGGACACGGTTAGAGTTCGAAAGAATAAGAGATACACATGTTTGATTCTTTTAGTATGTCTCAGTACATAGTAAACTCTCCGAGGAAGACTTTTTCGGTCGATGAAAGTATTGAGACTTTTCTAGTGCGTGACAATTCGCAATATTTGTAACTGTAATTAAGAACGTCCTGAACTTTACGAACAATATGCCACTTGAATTACTCTCTTTTCAGTTTGTGATATGTTCTTGGTGTTTATTAGGGTATATTTTATATAAGCTAATTTCGTGTTACGATACGCACACCCGAGAAATGTATTCTATGTGACTGTAAACACGCATTAGTGAAGTAGTTGTTTTCTGCAACAATGTTAGCCATTGACTTGACGACAAAATCATCATATGATGTTTCCACATTATAATATAATTTAGAATGTCCAACCGTGATAAGGAAGAAACCAAAAGAGCCAGGGAAACTAAACTTTGCACAAGAGAAAAGAGGACATCTGCCTGTGTATTGACAAACATCACCAGATTAACAGTATTGCCAACATAAGACAAAGCTATGTTTTTGTACATAGAATGACTTAAAATAGACATAATCATTGGAAGCAACAATGAAAATAGAGACAAAAGACATTAGTGTTGCAGCCGTTTCGAGAAGTAACGTGAAACATGTGTTAAATGCAAACACCATTGGCTCATATAGGAAGTGAGGAACTTTTTGTACACCTTAAATTGACAAGAACTGTTTACTCTAACTCCAAGCCTAAAAGAGTACGTTGAACACTGTTGCCGTTAACGAAAGAAAAAAATAAGTTTGTGAAAGATTCAATAACTAGGAAAATGTCACTAGTGCACTATGGTTTAAAATCTATACTGCAAGGCGGTAAAACATGAGGGACAGTCACATACTGAGATATTCGGTATCTTATTAAAGCTGAGAAGTATGATTTGTAAAAGATGGCAACACTGTGTGTGCCAACGGCATCTGCATTTAACACATTTTTAACTTTATTTCTCGAAAAGTTTGCAACACTGATCTGCGTTCACCATTTCTTGCGTCTTTATTTTCATTGTTGCTTCCAATGATTATATCCATTTTAGGTCATTCTATTTAAGAATCATAACTTTGTCTTGGGTTGACAACACTGTTCATCAGGTGATGGTCGTCAGTACACGGGCAGATATCGTTGTTTGTCCAGTGCAAAATTTCGTTTTTCTGTCTCTTTTGGTTTCTCCAGTATCACGCTTGGACATTAATGAACACTTCCTCTCTGACCAAATGTTGTGATTTAAATACATTATCAGGTAGAACTAGACATCAATATATAATATACCAAAAATCTCAGAAAATATTTCTTCGCTATGGAGATACAACGCTTCAAACAATACCAAAATTAGCTGCTTTCGTCACTGCAACTGGATAAGCGTTTTGACTTCACGTTATAAATATGGCTATTTCTCTCTGAGCTGTATGGAAAACTTCAGGGAATTCTTTTATATTGCAGGTTCTCAATGTAAACTACAAATAAATTTATTGAAATAGTAAGATAAAACATATAAATCACTTACTATATATCAAAGTAACGTGCCAATAATACATATTCTAGTTTAAAATTCATTAAAAGTCATTTTTAATATTTTTAATATTTTGATATTCAATAAAAGTCATTTTTAATACAAATATTTTAGATACATATAAACACGTTCACTTTATTATTCTATTACACCAAAAACATTAAGAGACTACGTACTATATTAGTTCAAATTAAATCACGCGCAGATTGAGAATATCTAGGTCTCCATATTATAATTCTCTTTAATTTTAATACTTTTCATTAATCTCCATGCTATTATAATATGACTACAAATAAGCACTTTCTGCACAAAATAGTATATTAATGCTTTTAAAAATCCGTATCCTACTAGATTCTTACATCGTTTATACCATTTACTTTACATATTAACAATTAGTAACCCCTAAACAATTCCTACAACTATTCTTATCTTAACTCTATAAGAATCGTAGTATTTACAACTTTACTATATGCTATGTAAAGCACTCTACAAGGGAAATGCTTTGGAGCTGAAGTAACCTGTAGTGAGTAGAGCCATTCAGATGACTACACTGCCGAAAGAGCATCATAAACAACAGTAATGCTCGAAAGCTTTTCTTCTTACCTAGGCGCCGGTTCTCAAAAAATACGCGCCATAAAAATACAATTTCATACATGGGCCTCCGTAATTTTATTTTGGATTTAAGTATTTAGGCGACGAGATTCGTATTTCCAAACGCCATGACTACTTGTATCCAGAGACGTTTCGAGCCTGAACAAGAAGAATGTTGACAGAAATTCGTTACTTATCACATGTGTTGTTACTCTGAAACTCCTCTTCCTCTTTTCAATAAATAGTGTTCCAAATATACGAACGTAAGTTTATATTGGTTCTCTCGTCAGCTCTAAAATGATTAATGTTTGGTAAATGGTGGTACAGCTGCAAAAGAGTAGATCGTGACAGTATTCCGTTTTGTTTGTTTTCTAAGGTCCACAAAAAATCATAAAATCAAACACTTGAAAAGTTCAGCTCTTATTTCAGTTTCGTCCGTGTAGATTGATTTTCCTTATTTTGCTTCCCTCTCTGGATCATAATATTGAGTTTCTTACTTGTCATGGGATATCAGAAATATTCATTAACAGAGTAGAGGATGTAACAATAGTTGAAAGCACACGTCTAGTGCGAAGGGTCCCTGGTTCGAAACCAGTCCATATATGAACAACATATGTGTATATATTTGTGGTGGACGACATCGTGTCTCTGTGGTTGTGGCGTTTTCTCCACCATGACCATAGACCGCTTCTTTTATAATCATTCACTCTCACTATCATCTCTCTCCCTTTCCCTACAGGGCGTATTCGTGAAACATCAAAGTAGAAATTTCATTGTATACAGTAATCAATTAATAGTAACTAGTTTGTTATAATTACTGTGTTACCATATATGTTTTTTGTTGGTATAAATGTCAACTCATGTGTTACAAACATCTCCGTTGTTCTGTAAATGTTCACATGGACTAATTTAAACAATTTATAAGTATGTTTCATGGCTAAGGGAAACGGCGGAAGGTCGAAGATATTATTGTAAAATAATGCTGTTAATACACAGAGCAGTTCGATAATAGCACTGGTGAATTTTCGAAAAAAAAAACCGCATAAATACACAGCTTGACAATGGATAAGGAACAAGTGATTTATGCTACGTAGCTTTCCTGGCTGCCGACCAATTACAGACAAATGAATGTAGAGGGTGTAGCAGCAGGATCTGCTATCTGTATAAAAGGAAGTGCACGAAAGCTCTATATTCAGTCGGAAGTGAATGTAGTGATGTGGTTGACGCAAATAGCGTCATAGGGTGTGGAACTCAGTTCTGTGAAATTCAGTGTGGTAAGGCAAAAAGGAAGTGCAAAATGGCTTCCTGACAGCATTTGGGTGCGTACGATTCTGGACATGTAGTTGGACGGCTGGAAGCTGATCAAAATGTCACCAATGTGGCAACAGCAATGGGAGTGTCAAAAAGTGTCATCTCGCCATTGAAAGAGGCCGCGGAAGGTGGAAATGTGACGCGAAAGCGTACCGGTATTCGTCGAAGGAAGACTGAATCTCATGACGGTTTCTCTAGTGGCGGTTGGTTTCTCTAGTGGCGAAAAGGAGCAGACAGCGCACTGCGCGTGAGATAGCTGCAGACCTTGCACAAGCTGCGTATCTGCCAGAACCATTGCGTGTCGGTTAAATCAGGTTGGTCTGAATACAAGGAAGAATAGAAAATCCATCTCACTTCAACCACGTCATAGTCGCCAACGATTACAGTAATGTCAGGAACATGTCGGGTGGGATCAGCAAGAGTGATCCAAAGTGATGTTCTCCGACGAATCCCGTTTCACTGTAACAAGTGATTCTGGTCACCAATTACGGTAGAGAGAGTGGGGAATACGTTATGCGCAACAGGATGTTCATGAACGGATCACTATAGCCAGTTAAGGATGGTGTGTACAGGCATTATGCACAATGGCAGAACCCCAGTTCACATATTTGATCGAGATGGCGTGACATCACAGCGGTATTGCAGAGTGATTCTATTGAATAATGTTCGTCGTTTTTGGAGTGTGGTTGGTCTGGCCTTCGTGATTATGGACGACAATTAGCTCCCACACAGGACCGGTGAAGTATCGGACACCCTTGAACGTTAAGATATAGCAAGTATACAATAGTCTAATTACTCTGCGGAAGTTAATGTGTTTGAACATGAATGGGATGTCCTTAGTTGATTTTTTCTCAGAGAACTCCCCCTCTCTGAGCCGTGCAAGAACAAGAACTGACAAACGCCTTTCGAGAGGAGTGGGACAATATCCCCCAAGGACTCCTCACTAGCTTATTGGGCAGTACGAAGAACAGATGCAGAATATGTATTAGTGTCGGAGGTCACACATCTTACTGAAGTACTAATATTTATGTCGTTCTGGCGGGAAGGCCCATTTTAGGTGGCTGTTTGGACAAGCTCCAAAGAGTATTTTTTTATTTTTTCGTTTTCTTCTTTTTCCATGTAGCGCAATATGTACCATGTTCTATTAGAATAATAGCACATTGACTCTACTGCATATGTACTGCGTTTTATTTCGTCCCCTAGTGTCAAATCTGAATTTTCCGAATAATGGCACTGTTCCTTAGTATGATTATCATCTAAGCAGTGTATGATTATCATCTTAAGATTGTGTATCCTTGTGTTGAATTCAGTAAAGAATTAACGTTAGTTTTACTTGGGGAAATGCTATCTCATGTGTTAATTTCGTTGGGCTCCCTTACGAATGCATATCTATCAAAACAAGAACGAATTTGCATACCAAGAATTAGCACTCTATTATCAAGTTACTGTGCTTTTTTATTGTTGATTTTTTTCTTAAGAATGAATGAAATTTGATTCGTAAGTTTGGCTCTTGACCTAAATACTAGTGCATTTATTACTTTATTAACTTAGGCTGCAAACAATGTCAGTACTTTTGGAAATTAGTGCACTATAACTTTCTTCTTAGAGGTTCAAATATATTCAAGTAATTGGTAATAAATAAATAGGCAAATAGTTTACTTTTTTTTAAAAAAAAGTTTCAAATTCTGTTACTTTCAATATTCTTTGTTTTATTAGCAATCTAGTACACATTGGAAAAAAAACTTGCGTTGTATCTTTCGCTAACCCGTTTCCCTACTGAGCGACGCAGTTTGCCCCGAACCGACCGACATGTTACGCACTAGCATGGTGGTCATTGTTTTAAGTACACGAGTAGCAGATCGGAATTCAATCGAAAATTTCAACTAGTTAGAATCGTCACATGAGCTAAGGGAAGCGTTCTCCATTATCAGCTAACTCTGAATACTTTTAAAACAACAAAAGAAAAAGAGTGAAGATTTCCATTATTCATTCTATACTGAAGCAATGTCTAAATTAACGAAGGGATTAAATTGTTTAATATCATTTTTTTTTTTTTTTGAAAATAGAGATCATTTGGAGGTTCTTAGGTTTTTCACATTACAATATTATTCTAAAATTTGAGAGTTATTATCTTTTCACGAAAGAACGCAACTGCATAGCTTGAAACGAACTCGTGAAAACACTTAATACTTGGAATCAGCTTAATATTTACCTACCAATTCCGATTAAAATAACTTTATTATTGACATACCATTAGCAGGAAATGAGAGTTCAAATATAGTTTTCAATGTTCTCCATAATCCTATTTTTCCCAAGCGAAGAGAAAATATTTCTCCTACAATTCCATGTATATTGTTATGTATCAGTTAGTATCCAATGCCGAATCATATTAAGATTGAAATATGTAAATTGGTTTCGAGAAACTGATTGGCTTCGCGCTTTCGTGCTTTAGCGGAACGTTGGAGATTCTAGTTGTCTCTTACATCGTTTAAAAATGTTGATTTTGATATTCGGTTTACAAAACATTGAAGAATGTAATTTACGAATCAACAGAAAAATAAATACACACATTTAATTAACAGAAGATTCAGAGAAGTTTCACCAAAGCTTTACTTAATAGAACCCGCCTTCGGAGCCCGAAATGCAGGTTGAGACAGTAATTAGAATATAACTCTTAGTAACAGCGCAGACGTAATATATTATGATTGAGATGTAGCATGTGAGAACGTACTGCTTAATTAGAAATCGTAATCGGATTGGGAAAATAAAAATAACTCATTAAACTACCCTTACCAACTCCTTTAAACTCGTATGAGAAAGGTTGGCTCCTACAGTATAGTCCTAAGCTCTATTGAAGGACATTTCGAGAAACCCTTGGCTTAAACACATCCTGAGGAATTTTTCATAATACTATGTAAACGTAAGTACTATATATATTTTTGATTGATTTTATCTGTATATTCTAATGTCACACATTAATATTAAGAGTCATTAATACTAAATAAATTTTAGTAGGTTGGATTTATACTGTAATGAGAAACAAACATATAATTTTCTGTTGTCCAATGATAAGCTTCTTTTTACGTAACTTGTTATAGTTTCATAAATGCTAGTTCCTATGGAATTGTGTCTATAACTAGGCCGATAAATTATGTATCACGTTGGTTTCAAAGTTAATGATTTTCTCCGTTATAATAGGACATGAAATGTTTTTCATTTGGCGCCCGGTAGTCTCGTTTCATTCCTTCTGATTGGCCTTCTGATTGGAAAGCATGTTTATCTAAGTGGTCACAATGCCAGGTTAAAGCACAAAGTGTGGCATTGAAATTTTGGGTGATCGTGGATAGATATACTTAGATGGAACATTTGGACTAATATTACGAAAAAAAAAAAAAATAATACGAATTATTGAACTTATCCCAGAGAAACTCTCTTTAATTAAAGACATCCGAGATTCTGCTGTTGCCATACGAAATGAAGTAAAATATTTCCGTTTTATGTCCGATGCAACTGCTGACTAGGCTAAAGGAGATGTGATGATGAGAAATTAATGAAATGGTTTAATGAATAAAATGGGAGGAAACGGGAGAACCTCGAGAAAACTAACGCACACGATGTTAGTCCACCACAGAGTTCACTTGGCGCGAACTGGAATCGAACCAGGGACTCCACACACCAGAGGTAGACTCTCTACCACTGAGTCATCGCGGCCCATACCATTGTCAAGTCGATAATGAGTAGTCACTAACGTTGTTTTCACTTCAGTAGACACAATCATTTTAGTTTATTACGAACTAGCAGCGTTCACCCCGCTTCGCTGCGGTCACCCCGGAACGCAATAAACTTTGTTACTTAGATAATTTTTACTTTTTCGCTTTCAAGTGATATGATAAAAACCATAGAAGATTGCAGTAAATCTTAACATTATATCGCCTGTCATTTATGTTAACCCGCCCCGCTTCGCTGCGGTCATCCCGGTGCTGGCATATTGTAAAAGTGTCTGTAAAAATAAGCAAATCAATTAAAAAATTTTAAACAGAAGATTCAAGCTATTTTCCGCTGTATATCGCCTGTCATTTATGTTAACCCGCCGAGTGACACGGTCATGCGGGTTGCATATAAATACGTTTATTTTTACCTATGATGAACTAATAACAAAGGATTTGTGGACACCTGAATGGTCAATTATCTCAAGACACTGGTAATTAAAAATTAAAGTGATATGATAAAAACCATCTAGGGTCCAAATCCTAGTAACCCCCCAAAAATGAAAGAAATTGGTTCAGCCGTATTAGCGTGATGAGCGGACAAAAAATTGTACGTTCTCTTTTATATATATAGATAGACGTAAAATCCGAAACACGAGAGCTGCTGCCCGGAATCGAACCCGAGTATCCCATACTAAATATACTTTCTTGGTAAGAGATATATATTAGTAAAAATAAATTCAACATTAGTTTCCTCACGTAGATACATTTTTAGAGTTGTAGTTTGTAAGGTTGAGAGGTTGGGGTTAAATCTTTGTAGATCTACATTTCTTTATTTAAAATTTTGTTCATTTGATGATAAATAATACAAATTTATTATATCTTGTTCCTAAGAGATTTTTTCTCCATTGAACCTTTTATAAATAATATAATTTCGAGCTACGGTTTTACAGAAGTCCTTTGACCTAATTTCTCTACCAAGCAAGATATCACTTCGAATTATATCAAGTTATTTGAACTAACGTTGTACTCTTTCTTCTGTGCAATAGTAATTTGGATGTCGTCGATAATTATTTTCAAGAAATGTTCGCATAATGTGAAACTTCAATGTTTGAAGTCTATTGCAATGGTTTAAAATTTGATAAGGAAACATTATGATAAAGAACAGGTTTAACAATGAAACCAATACATATTTTTTTTTTGTAATCTAAATAGTAATAAAATATTTTTAAACATAAATTACGTTTTAAAGGAAAATTTATACAACTATTTATTCAATTATAATTGATAAATTATACAATTCATTTTACTCTGACGGTATCCTAAATTAGACAAGGGCAAATGAGAGGATCCCCCTAAAAATTACCGAAACGTTGTGAATCATGAGAAACGACAATAACCTAGGAATGGACCAGGGAATCTCCGTACTGGAAGTGAGTGTTATTTCGCTGAGTTATCATCTCTCCATTCTTGAATTCAAGCTAGAACTATAATAGTATTTCCATATATGTGTTCACAAACTAATGTATTTCTTTCTCGTTTCATCTTTGAAATTTAAATTTGCAAATCTCGAATCTATTTGTAAATCTACGACTTTGTATTGTAATAAAGTAATCTCAAAATCCACATTATACGAAGCGTTTTACTACGAACACATACGGGACTACGAATGACGAATAATAAGAAAAAGGAGAAAACATTGACTGTCCAAGTTGAATTTCGACTTGCATCTAGGAGGCCTATAAATATTTGTAATAAAGTCGCGAAGACCACTAGTAAATTTTGTACTAATCGTTGTCTACTGCCTCGATTAAATAATTGTAAAAGGAAGAGAAAATAATTGTTATTACATTTCATTGGGAGAAAGTGTGTGAGTCATATGTTCCTCACGGAGCCCAGAAACTACAGCTTTACCTCTAGGCTCCGCAAACCAACCGTGCTACACAAGTAAAGAGTAGCAAAGGAAACAAATTCTTACAAAAATAAAACGTTTATTCATGTCCCCTAGCATCACCCTAGACATTCATTACTGGGAATTTGAATGTACTTTGTAAAAGTTACCAAAGCATTCGATGCACATAAAAGCTTCACATTTTGTACATCTTGCTTTAACATGTGTCACTCTCTTCACAGCATCATTTCTGCTGGTAGTGTTCCTAATTTCTTTTGTTGCTCCGTGTGCAGCGAAGTTGTTTATTATTTTCCATTACATTTCAACGAGCTTATGAATGGTCTGCTGAGGAGGCAACTCAAAACCTACTGAGAGATTTGTTGATCCTCACTTTCATAGAAATTGATATATATATTTTTTCTTTGAATTATGTACTCTTCATTGGAGGTTCCATTCCGTTGTGGATTCTGCCATAACGTTACTAATACATAGATGAAAAGAATGAGAAAACTCAAAAATGTGCATGAAAAATTTCTTCATACTTCATTTAAAATCATGTTCACTTCAAATCATATCTCTCTTATACAAAAAATTGTAAAATTTTAGGTTTGCAAAATAGCCTATATATCAATCGGACAATGGAAGCATTGTGCTTACTTCAGTGCATCCTCCAAAGTTGAATAAGTGCAGGATTCTTTCTAGAAAACTAAGCAATTAAGTTTCGCATTTGAACTATTCTCAGTGTAGCAAAGTACAGATTCTTGGAGAGCTAAGCAAAGGGCGTAAGGATTGGTAAAAACTAACTTCATATTTAAATTTTTGGGAACAAGTTAGCCTAAATTGATATGCCACATCATTTAATTCTCATTTGTTTATTTTTGATAACTCCAATATGGCAACTTCAAAATTACATGATGTTTATATGCACTTTCTGCGTCCTGTATTCGACCTTTGGACCCCTTTATCTCCGGCGCTGTTTACGGTCTGCTGCGAAAAACTTGTTTTTCTCTGTTTCTTTGGGTGTTGCATCCGATGATAGGAATCATTTTCAAAAATCGGGTTGTCAAAAAAGGAAGAGAATGTTCCGTTGTTAGAGCATGTAGGAAAAGTAGGTGCATTCAATGGCCAGACTTTCTAGAGAGGAGTGGGTTGCTTCCAATGAACAAGCATCTTAGAGAGTTGATAAAACAGTTCGAGATTGAACATCCTGAGGTGTTCTGTAGTTTATTATCCTAACATGTCGCATATCTCCGTTAATCTCCTTCGCTTGCCAACTTTTGGCGATTTTGGGCGAGATTCCCTTCGTTGCTGTCACTAGGGTGACGACACTTGGCCCCATTTTTGACCTACTGCGCATGCGCAAACTATTCCAGTTCCTGTTCCAGTTCCGGTTCCCGCAGCAGAATACGCGCAACGAGTAGCCTTTTACGGCTTTGAACCCCACACAGAAACACGCATGCGCAGAAACATTACAATTCGAATTACACACATCAGCAAGAATATGAACATAGCAGAACGACCATGACAAAGCCGGTAGTGTGTTTCTTTACGTATTATATAACATCAGGGATGTACTTGTTCTCTTTTACGAACACTTTTTATCAATGGCAACATAATAGAGCAGAGATTAAAAAATAACAACAGCTTTGAACAATATAGCATAAGTTTTATTATTCACACACACACACACACACACATATATATATATATATATATATATATATATATATATATATATATATATATATATATATATATATAGCCAACCCCCTTGAGTGTGCCTATTAAGCAAGTGCGTAGCTCCATGTCTCAAGGAGATTGTCCTCCGGACATTTTCCAGAATGTCCGGGAATTATTACTCGATGTAAAGCTTACCATCTATAGATCAGAACAACTAACGTTAGGTTTCAGAGGTTCGATTAAGCATTGAATAAGCACGAAACATGAATCTTATTATATTACAGATTTATTGTCATTAATAATGTAGAGTTGAGTGTACAGTGTATGTTAAGAGTAGTTAGTTAAATTGCTAGATCACATTAGGTAAACTGTTGGTGATTCATTCATCTGAGAGTAATCAGAGATGTACTACCACATACCTTGACGTTACTGGAGTCGAATTCGGGGACTCGGAGTTCGATGAGCCTGAAAAACCACAGTGGAATGGATTCCACTGAGAACGTCGTGTTGATCCTCTGAGACTGCTTCTAAGAACTGATCCTTCTACAGGTCTCCAGGAACTGATCTCAAACAACGGATCCCTGGAACTGATCTCGATTCAGTTTGACATAACCTTTTTATGTCATATACTCCATGATGATTTCGTGGTTTCTTCCTTACCAAATTTCGCAGTTAATACATCTCTGTGCTGAAACCGTAGTTTCTACATTTTCTCTCAGTGACCAAATCTCCAGACAGTTTACGTCTGCGATTTCCACAATTTTACCCAACTTCCAGAATGTGTTGGTGTGAACATAAAATATACAAAGGTTTACATTTTCGTCTTGCTTCAATGTTTGTTTACAATGTTATGACACGTGCAGACTCGTGTCTGGATCGTTACTTAATTCAAAACAAACAACCATAAGCACAATGTAATATTATGTGTTAACTCGTCAGTCTGCATAATTTCTAATTTCTGAATGTAACCAATTCTTAAACAACAATTTAATTTTCATCTTTAGCCAAATGAATGAAATAAATGAAATTTAATATAGAAATTTATATCTGAATTTGGCGTCCCTTGACAATATATATATATATATATATATATATATATATATAATACAAAATTTGCTACGTCATTACTAGTTGGCCTAGAGTCATGGTTCAAACGTTATTTTCTTCAGTACCATTGACCTTTCCAACGGTAATACTCACATGTCCGTATCATATACCTGAATCGAAAAAATCTGGGAAAACCGGATTTTTCTGAAGAAATCACCCCCAAGGAACACTTGCGTCCCTCGGGCAGGGCCCTGGTTTCACTTAGAGTTCTCAGAAAAGACGAAAAATATCCGAAAGTGCACATAATTCGTATGTAGAGTTTCAATCTGACATCGTAAAAGCTAAAGACATGATTTTTTTAAATTTGCCTTAGAAAAAAATAAAACGTCAAGCTCCTCTGTCCTCACTTGGCGCCCCAGATTAACCATCCGGTTCAGAAACGTATCTACGGTGTTCTTTGATCCATCCTTGACTTTGCCAATAAAAGACCGCCTTAAATACCTGTTATAGTACCTAAATAAGTGGTCAAAGAGGATACTACGCCATGGTAACAAAAGATATCAAAAATTCTAAAAGGGTTAACTCAAACAATATTGTTAGAGGTTACCCTTTTATTTATATGTTAAATGTGGTACAAGGTAGCCGAATTAACGTTTGATCTTGAACGCTCTTACTATATTCACAAACCCGCTTACAGCGATGTTGCCAGTGTTATGATATAGAAGTCTGTTTTGGATGATATGCTGCATGTTATTAGTGATACGATAACCTTGACGACACGTGTTTGATCGTTGGAAGCAAAATTTCATCAGAGATGTAACAAGTATATTGTGTAATGGAATGTTTAGGTCTAAACACGAACAAGTACTCTGTTATTGTATTTACAATAAATGAATTAATTTATGTTTTTTTTAATTATGAATTAAGTAATACTGAAACAAGGACTTACTCGGAGAAGTAATGCTCCCGGAAGTGGGAATTAAATATACGGTTCTGATTGGTTGGCGTTATCCGTTTCTTAGAACGACACTTTCATAAGGCAGAAATCAAACGTTTGCTACTGTCGGCCGTCCTGGCTGAGCATGCTAGTGTAACATGCTTAGTAATAGAAATCGCTTTTGGCGTGGGTTCAAACCCAGCCCCAAAATATTTTTTTTACAAAATTTCGATAACGATTTTTTCCATTAAAACAAGATGAAAATAATACTCAATAAAAGGATTTTCTTACTTTTATGCAGATAAGAAGAAGAAGGAGGGGGAGGAGGAGAAGCAGGAGGAGGAACCGGTTAGAGGCCCCAAACAGCTGATTTTGTTACACCTTGACCCCCATGATATAAATTTTGTAACCAACTTAAAACAGCAGGCTAGGGTAGCGAGCAAAAAAGTTATTTCCAGGGGTATTACTCTCCCGAGCGAATTCTCTGAAGCAGAGTTTGTAATCTAAAATTGGATGAATTAGTATCGCCCACGAGACTCGAGGAATGTCTCGTCTCGTCCCGAATTTCAAGCTACACTTCTTGTGTCGAATCGAGCCACATTTTTGATACACGATGAGAAATACCTCGCCTCGTCGGCAACACTAGGCAAGAGAGAGGAAAAATGTATTTGTGATATGTATTCTACGTCTTATCTAGTGTTAATTAAGTTCCGTATCGGTTTTGTTTCATCTACTAAAACTAAATTGTTAAGTTCCGCATTAGATGTACATTAATACAATGACCGGTTTCATTATTGATTCCCATAGTGTTACAATTATACGAGAAAGCGAGAATCTGTTTTAAGCCTAGATTCTGTATGCGAAGAATATATTATATCTCTAACCTTATTTATCTATTGTAGTCAGTAGTAGTAGTTTTACTTCTTATGGTTTCAATATTGAATTTCATTATATGGAGATTTACCGTAGTATTGACAGTTAGTAATGTTAGACCAAGACAAGAAATGACGTGTAATAATAGGTACCGTATATTACGGAGTAGAAGACTCATTTTTCTCTTCGAAAAATTGCCTCCAAAATTCAGGTGCGTCTTATCCTCGAGACTAATATAAAAATGTCCAGTGTTTAATTTAAAATTCCCGCTAGTCTTAAAATTGGCCATATGTTCGATGCCGCGGGAAATCTATCTCTATCTGGCAACAATGGATTCAACTAGCAGCGGCAGTGCACCGATGCGACGAACATGAGTTGCGGGAATTCATAAGCTTGCTAACACTGTCTCCCTCCCGCCCCGCCATCACAAACCCAGAACAACAGACTAGAATATACAGACCGTAAACTGTGTGATAAGCTGGAAACAAGGCGAACCGAAGCATGTATAACATGCGAAGACGGAACTAACCAGTCGATCTGTTAGTCGATAATCCATGACGTCACGCTCGAAAACTGATGGCAGCGCCAACCCACTTATGACGAAACATCGTTCCCAACCAAACGTGCAATCCAATAATAAAAATGGTAAAAATGTTACAGTATTTTTTTTAAATGCTTAAAAATTAAGGAGCGCCTTATAGTCCTTAAAATACGGTATAGTAGGTCTATTTTAGATAGATTGCTAAGCAACTATAAATAAAAAAGGAACCTTAAGACTATTTTCTAATGTAACTATAACACTGCTTAAATAAGTTTATATGAAACGACAGTTTATGTGATAAGAGGACAACTTGTAAATTGATAGATTGTAAACTGCAACAATGATTCGAAGCATTTCCTTTCCCTTACTTCTTTTCTATTATCTTACTTCATTTCTAATGTTTACTCTTCTGAATATATATACAAATATATAATTTTATCAAAGTGTTGTACATTGGTTAATTGTTGTTCTTAGCAATATAAATAAAGCAAGTTATGTGTTAAAGCATATGTATATTATTATCATTGTTGTGATAATGTAGGTTGGTTATGTTGATGTACAAATTCTGTATGTGTTGTTTCATGTCTGTGGGATAACTAGTTTTTTTTAGTGTTACAATGTCTGTCTGAGCGCTCTAGTTTACAGAAAATTTCCTTTCTGTAGCATACAAGGCTGGAGAAACAGAAAATCGTTCTTCTTTTTTTTATCTCTATAAGCTTGATGTGTACTTCCCTTGATCTAAACAGACAATCGTGAAACAACCTTTGCTACAGAAAAGAAATAAATACGTAGTTATCTCATGGTAGAGAAGCAGAAAATAGAAACTACGTTTGTGCTACAGCACTTATCCATAATATTTCACGCGGAAATCGTCAGTTGAATTCTGTTTCTCGGTTTGAAAATAAAACACAGTAAATCTACGAAACAAGGATAACTTTGTTTCTACCTTTATTAAAGTATTCATTGAGTTAAAGCTGTCAAAAAGAAAGGAAACGATATCAACATTACATTAATTTTTGATTGTAATGATACTGAGGTTCATGAAACACTGCTTTGACAGAATTTTTATTTACTTAAATACTTAAAATTAGAGGTGGATCCACATGGAGAATTTGGGGATATTTTGCTCTCCATATGCAAAAAGAAGTCCAAACGCATAGACATCCAGATTCTTAATTTTAATTTTAATGTGGCATTAATAATTACATATCTATCTTGTTCTTGATAACTAGCTACCGTATGGGGAAAAATATCAATATGATAATTAAGTTTCGTGAACATTTACAGCATATCAGCGGCGATGGCTTCAGTGCGGTCTTAATTTGTATTTTTGCATATTGGATGCAGAAAGAGGAGTAACTATGAGATTCCTTGTATTCTCACAAACACACAACAAAAAGTCACGTGAAGTTATATCTGGAGAGCGAGGTGGCCTGGCAAATAGAATATAGTCATTATTAGTTTTATGCCTGATCATGATGGTGCTATACATGATGGCTTAAAAATTATCTGATTTGTCAATAGAAGTGGGGTGGGATTCCAAACTAAAAACAATGTACTTCTTAAAATGAAATTTTGAAATTATATATATGATCATTTCATTTAGTGAGATCAACACCGAGTACAGTATAGGCCTACTTATTTGTAGTCGAGTTGAGCTCAGTACATTATTACTTCTATCTTGATCTTGCTTCTTGCGTTAGGATATTTTGATATAAGTTCTGAATTTGCCTAATGCTTTATTGAAAAATAATAAAAATATATATATATATATATATATATATATATATATATATACCGTATTACCAATTCAATTATGATTTATATATATATATATATATATTCGTTCTAGAATTTAATTGAAAGAACTATGTTTAAAATTTCTTTGTTTCAACGTTCTATAGTAAGGCAATATTCACTTAAATCATTTGGTGTTGTAAAAGATACTTTAACTGTATCATTCAAATGAGATAATTCGCCGTATTTTTACAAGAATGATTAAAAGAAAAGTTTAAACTTACTGTACTCCATATAGCCAAAACTTAGTTAATAACTATACTTGTATGTAAGCCAATATTTTCATTTAAAACTCTTCATTAGCCATACGTAGACGGTAATATTATTAAATATTAGTTTATTTTCATTGATTTACTTGTTAGAAGTTCACGCTTCGGTCTAATATATGAGACGGAGTCTACAGCTTAAGAGTCTTCATCCCGACGAAATTAAAATACCGCTAATTTTACAGTAATTATGTGATATCTTCAAATAAATAAATGATAATTGAAATATGAAACAAGAGCGCCCTAGACAATATTATTTCGCGTGAGATACCGTTATCACAAGTCACCTACTGGCTTTACGTTTTCAGCTGTTTAGAAACGAGAAAATAAATGCCGATTTTCAAAATGGCTCAAAATCGAAAGCTGATAAGTGAGTCGTGATAACGGTTTCTTATTTAAAATAATATTGTCTAGGGCGCTGTTGTTCCACATTTCGATTATCTTTTATCTATTTGAAGATATCATATAATTACTGTAAAATTAGCGGTATTTTAATTTCGCCGGGATGAAGACTCTTAACGCGAGATCCGCAGCATATGTGCTCCACTCAGAAGCGACGTTGGATCTCGAATGTAAGTACGCGTACCGCATAAAGTAGTTATGAGAGAGCTTCTTGTCTTTATATTTGGTAAAGTATTGAATATATTAAAATTTTATTTTCATTATTTGTCTCATTCTGTTTATTATTAATTTTCAAAATAAACTTTATACAAGCATACCAAAAAGTGAATTCTACATAGCTTGTAATCTCATCATGAGCCATAGTTTCGTGATAATATACAGTTTTACCACAATGACTTCCTATTTGACCAGATACTATTAGCTAGCTAGATGTAATGTTTCTACAAATAATATTTTCTAAAACATTCCAAATCTTTGCACCGTTCATAGTCTCGACAATTTGTAGAGTTTTAAATTTACATTTTGTGTTTCGTATTCTTATGCTGTACAACACCGAGCCAATCAGAAACAGAATCTACTAACAACGTGGGCTCTGGATCAAAACTGGGACTTGGATTCGATGTAAGTTCAGCACATAGGCTACAGCCATACCATTCCATACCATATCATTTCTCCTTCAAGAGGGCTATAGGACGGTGCCACTTTCCGCGTTTCGACAGCTTCTTATTAGCAAATGAGATACAAAGTAATTCGTACGTTGTATGTTTTGTCGGCAGCAAAGCAATTTTGCCACACTCTATTTGAAAACTTATTTATGTATGCTGATAGGCAGATTTACAATGCAAAACCCAAAGAAACATACAGATGGTGATCACAAAAATGGAAACACCTGTAGCTGGCAACACTTCAGATGTATGGATTGGCAGTGGTGTCGTGGCGCCCTCAGCGCGGAACCGCTGGTGGTGGTGTGTTAGGTCGGTCTCCATACTGCGTCAGGCGCAGTGGAACAGCAGTGTCCAGTGACTGCAGCAGACGGAGGTAGTGTAAAATGGGAGACCTCTCAGATTTTCAAAGAGGGCAAATTGTTGGTGCGCGATTATGTGGAGTGAGTGTGACGGCAGCGGCTACTGTGTTAGATGTGTTGTGTAGGACAGTGTCGAAGGTGATGACGGCCTACACAACACACGAGAATACCACATCGGGGAAGCGGAACAGTGGGCGAAAGAAAATCATGAGTGACAGGTTACGCCGGGTATTAAAGCGCATTGTCACGCAGAACCGTAGTGCCAGTGCCAAGCAAGTGACGGAGGGACTCAATCAGCACCTCTCCCACCCTGTTTCGACAATCACAGTCCGCCGCGAATTACATGACGTGAACTTACGGGGTCGTGTTGCACGTTCCAAACCGCTCATCAGGGAGCATAACGCTTTCGCACGCCGCAAATGGTGTCGCGACCAAGCCACTTAGACCTTTGAGGACTGAAAACGTGTGATATGGTCGGACGAGTCACCCTTCACCCTATTCTCAACCATGGGCCGTGTTTATGTGTGGAGAACGCCCAAAGAAGCTTATGATCTGCAGTGTCTCCGCCCAACTGTGATACATGGCGGCGGCTCGGTGATGCTGTGGGCCGCCATATCATGGTTTTCATTGGGTCCTGTGGTCACACTTAGCGGACGAATCACTGCCAACGATTATGTCGCAATTTTAGGAGACCACTTGCATCCTATGGTCCGGATGTTGTTCCCGGACAATGACGCCATCTTTCAGGATGATAATGCACACATTCACACAGCTGGCGTTGTTGCAGCGTGGTTTGAGGAAATCGGGATGAAGCTCAACACCTCCCCTGGTCCCCCAATCCCCAGATCTCAACATAATTGAACATCTGTGGTCCGTCTTGGAAACACGACTACGGCGACGATTTCCTCCTCCATCTTCTCTCACAGAACTGGCCGATGCCCTGCACGAGGAATGGTGTAACATTCCACTTGCTAGCATTCACGACCTCTATACCTCCATCCCACGTCGCATCAAGGCTGTTCTGAAGGCGAAAGGTGGCCCGACACCATATTAATCTGGTAAGTTGCAATTTCGTTCAGGTGTTTCCATTTTTCTGATCACCATCTGTAGATTTTACACTAATGTTTGCTAGAATTCTTTCTGCATTGGATTCCTAAATATAAAAAATAAATTATCAATAATTTTAAGAATGAATGTCCATCATCCGCTTTGAATATATATATATTATTCTACACAATTTAATGAAATTTCATGCAAGATTGAATAAAAGAGCCAAAAAAGAAATGCCGTATTTCTTTATAATGGTGAGATTGAATCAACAAGAAACAAAATAATTTACATGAAAAACAAAGCCAATTTAAATTTTCGTTCAACACAAGTCAACATATCAAACAAATCTAATTTGAAATTCTTCGAAGGATATTCAAGATCGCAGAATAATGTATGTGGTTTTATCTACTGAGACAAAAAAAGGCTAAGATAAAATGAAGCTGAGAAAACATTTATTTCGATGTAATAATCAAAAAAACTCGATACGAATCAAGTGAACACCTCACGCAGAGAACAAGTATGAATTCTAGGAACTATGCTCATTCCTGTACACAATGGCTTTGTTTGCACTTATTAGTTTTATCATTTTGCATTGTTCCTGTTAATAGGTTGGCAGAAAATGTCACAAGAGAGTGCACATGCTGATGTAGCCTAAGGTTTATGTTAGATATTCTGTGGTTGTTGCTAAGATAAACAAGATGTATTGAAGATCTAGAATATATGTCGCACGGACAAGGATTGGAAAGATTATATAATAGTATATGAGTTTGTATGATTCAAAGGATATACTGTTAAAAAAAGTAAAGAACAGAGAAAGCTATGATTAATACTAAGAGTAAAGTTTACAGATTATTATAAGAGTGAACACAGGAGTTTGATTCCTAGTGTCAAATATCACGGACAAATTTGAAGATAAATTATTATTAAGCTACCAACACTAGCCAAATACTTTTTAAGAAAGTAGCAGTATTTCATTTTATAAAGTATCAGTTCACAAGAATTGAATCCATTATTCAGTAACGAAATAAAAGTACTTTATAGTAGATTTAAAAAAAGTATGTCATAAAGGACAAAAATAAACTCTTTGGTATAATATAGATTTTCTTATTCCGAGTAGCTTGCTTGCAGGATTTGCCTCAATAGCACCAACTTTTGATAACTTTAAAATACAGATCCTAACCTATTTTATTCTTTAAAAAATCATCCTTATTTTCTAGTTATACACTGAAAAAAACATCGTATGCGGCATATGTAAAAATGTAGGTTACATGTTTAAATCCTGCTGTCTTTGGACTTAATGTACAGCAACGTATTAAACGTATGCTTTATAATACTTTCCGTATAAGTGTTCCATCTATACATATTTTCAGTAGGCGGTTAGGATCTCACATACAAATGGATGTATATAACATATAGCTGACGAAATTAACATACATATATATATGTAATAGGTATACGGAAAACTGTTGGATGTCAGACATACTGCAACGGCGTGATGTAACATCTAAGAGCAGTGCGTATGTAGCATATGGATAACGTATGCTCTGTACTGATTTCTGTAGTAAGCAAAAGGATGTTACATCATTTGTAGAATATACCCGCTGTCCGGAGAACGGATTTTTCTCAGTGTGAAGTTTAAGTTGAAAAAATCTTTTACTAATTGGATCTGTCTTAAGTAACAAATTCAACGCATATACTACAACATAGTATTGATATGTTACAATAAATTACTTTTAATATTGCTAACTGATTCATACTAGTTTTCTTATATTCAATAACTTACACTAAAATACAAATGCTAAGCAAACCAACGTTTTTTATAAGATAATAAAATAATAAATGTGACAGTTTCGGATATCTAAAATATCCTTCTTTAGACATTATCGAGAGTAAAAGATTTTATTTTCGATAGTGTCTGAAGAAGGATATGTTAGATATCCGGAACTGTCACATTTATTACTTTATTATTTTATGAAAAACGTTGCTTTGTTCAGCATTTGTATTTTAGTGTAAGTTTTTAATATTGATGTAATCTACCAATTATTTTGATCAAATTTGGTATCAGTGGTACTAGAACACTTCTAGTGATTGATATAATCAATAGACATAAATATTTTAAATTAATTCATACCTTCCACTTTACGTATTACTAGTTTATTAATTCTATTGTTTCTTGTAATATTGTTTCGAGTTATCACCACTAGTGTTGTAAAGGGTCGGAATGCCGGAAGCGGTCGAAATGTTTAAAGAAACTTTTTTTTTTTTTATGATTTCTCTTCAAGGAGAAAATCGGAAAAAGTATGAAAAATGAAAATATGAAATTTAAATCCTTCTAGCCATTCTTTGCTACACTGTTCCTGCGATACTAAATTTGAGTAGCAAGTGTTATACAATATCCAAGTGTTTTTGCACATCTATATTTTTTACTGTCTATCTACAATTACATCCGGCTTCAAAATTAAGTGAGAAGACATTACGCCATACGAACAAAACTCCAGAGCTCCTTCGTGGCTAAACGGTTAGCGTACACACCCTTGACGTGTAAGATCCAGGTTCGTTTCGCGGCGGGAGCTCATGTGGTTCGAATTCCACGTTAATCAGTAGGTCCACATCCCATATATCCTTGCTGCTAGAAAGGGATGCTAAATTCAACCTCACCTCAAAGAACAACTCTCTTTAACATCGTGTACACGTGACACAGCTACTTGTTAAGACATAAAAAAAATATACACAGTTCTATACTGACTGACGTTATGTAATTGTTCCGACATTACTATTAATTAGGCTTACTATTAATTACGACATATTTTAGTGTTTCCTAATATTGTGAAAACTAAGTAACTTCTTCAATGTAAAGACATGAAGAACAGAACAATTTTATTCCCAGACATTTTTCTTGGTAAGCTAAAAATATACCAAAAGAAATCATGAGAAAAATATTTTGATGCTGTTGTGTATAATTTATTTTGATATTTACAAAAAGAAAAGTTAAGTAGACAAATGTGAATGGAAATACGTGAGAATTCTGATGCATAATCATCTCGTTTTCTATTTGTGGCGTTAGATTTTCAGTTATTTTTCTTTAGAATGCACATAGATTTCAACCTCTTTAGAAAGCTACAACATCTAGATAATATAAAAATAAAGTGAATAAAAAATACACTAAGACATAGTGGCAAACAAAACTACATTTTGCTTGTTTATTTGTATATTGCGAGATAAGAACTTGTAGAAAGAAAACAAGTACATATATATATAGGAGAAAAGAAAATCAAGTACCAATTAAAAGATAGAATATTTCATAGATGGAATAGAAATATTCAAGTAATCAACATTACATCCTTTTCAAAAAGAACTGGAAACCTCACTAAAACCCAACGTTAAAACTTGAAAAAGAAAAGAAACAGCACAAATTGAAAAAGAAGCCACATACATAGAGAAAGAAACCAGAGAAGATGTAGTAGAATTGAGGGAAAGCTGGCTGTTGTAATAAAATGAATGAGTGAAGAAGAAAAGATGAAGATGAAAACGAGGAAACGAATATTGAAAGAATGAACTAGTCACGAAGTGATTTTGGTAACTATGGAAACCGTTGTCAAAAGAATTTTCAAGTGGAGTTGGTGCTTATAAGATCGACTAACACCACTTTCCTGCTCCCTTCTTCGCCTCGAAGTACAGCCAAACAAGAAAGGAAAAGGTGTCTCCTTCTAATGAACACTGCTAACGAGTCTAGCAAGATTTTAATAATCTCTCACAAGTTTACGCCTTTAGCACCGTAGTAGTAGTACCTCGCTTCTGTGATTCCTTGCACCATTATAAGGTTTTTCTATCATGAAATTTATTTTATTGTATTTGCAATCTTTCATCATTTTTATCTATCTGATTCTTTTATTGAAAACTTGAAAATATAATTTGTTTCAAAACAAATGAAACGAAGTCATTTGTATAGAAAGGGTGAATAAAGAAAGAGCACATTTTTTGGAGGTGATTTCTTATAAATAGGCACGTGTTGCTTCAGATCATGAAACTATGTTTGATAACGAGGTTAGTTAGGAATCAAGCTCAATAACTGAGTGCAAGGCAATGTGAGCAGGAGCTCCATAAGTAAATAGTAACCCAGAGTTTGAGCCAGAGCGAATGAGAGCCCCAATTATATAACTGAGCGTAGATACGTGCAATTGCAAACCACACACAGTTCTTCGACTCGGTTAATATCAAGCTCTATAATTCACCGCAAGGCCATATAAGCAGATACCTCATAAGTTAATAGCAAGACAAAAGTCCCAGACAGAGCGAACACGAACCCCAAGTATGTAACTGAGCATGGATGCTACGAACGATTGCAAACCACACCCAGCTCTTCGACTCAGTTGGCATCAAGCTCAATAATTTAGTTCAAGGTCATATAAACAGAAGCCCCATTAGTGAATAGGAAGCCAGTGCCTCAGTCAGAACAAACGCGAGCACAAATTATGTAACTGAGCGTGGCTACAAGCGATTGCAAACCACACCTAGCTCGTCAGCTCAGTTGACATCAAGTTTAATAATTGAGCGCAAGGCGATATAATCAAAAGCTCCATTAGTAAATAGGAAGCCAGAGTCTTGGCCAGAGCAAAAGCAAGCTCCAACTACGTAACTGAGCGTAGCCACGAGAGATTGTGTTAGTAATTGCGATCCTCAGCTCAAGCGAATGCTAGTTGTAGATAGCACGATTCTAGTTTAGAGTAGTGAGCAAGAGCCCCATTGAGAATAATAGCCCTGAGCACGAGTTCGATTTTTTAAATTTTTTATTTGAGTTTAGCGCCTTATCCAACAACGAGGATATATTAAACGTAAACCTACAAGTTGAATTGGTTTCCGAACCACAGGAACTCCCACCGGAAATCGAACCAGGATGTCCTGCAGCAAATACGTATATGGTCTTCACATAACCATAAGGGAGCTTCGGAGCAAGTTCTACTGAAGCACGATAAGAAAATGGTGTTTATAATGAGATAAGAATGGATATGAAAAATATTTTTGAAGTATTGAATACATTAAATAAATCTCGCTATCTCTTATTATGTTTGCTTTATGGTGATCAATATTGAGACCGCATGCGTTAGAGTTCTATCATTTACGATTTCAATATACTGTAGGTGCAAGGAAACGATATGAAACCGATTCCTGAGACATTAAGATCCTATTTTTAAATCTTTTTCCATTTCATCCTTCTTATTCTGATATTTGTCGACTGACACATGGTGTGATGGACAAAGCGGAACACCCAAACTTACATCAACGAGGGGATACTCAAGCACTAAGTCGCATGTTCTTTCAAGAGAGGGAGTTAAATTTCTTATATAGATGGTTTGTCAGGAAATTAATGAGACTGGATAAAGGAAAAAATAATGATCCAATTCGCACAACTCGAAGTACTATCTTTGACAATCAACACACCGCTGCCAGCACCGTTTCCATGCAGCGTACGCCTCCTGGAAGTATGTTTCTGACAACCCCCTCAGAACACCAGACGTTACTGCATAAATGGTCAAAACATTGTCAAAATGGCGACCTTTCAAGTTTGTTTTAAGCATTGGGAACACAAAAGAGTGCACTGGGTTCATGTTGGGACAGTGCTTAGGTTAGTGCATTGCGGCAATGCCGATTCAAAAAAAACGTAATGCTGCCATAACGAATGTGTGTGACTCGGTGCGTTGTCGTTGATGGAGCACCCAGCATTTGGTTATCTCTGGTCGGACCCAATTGATTGTTTCGCAAGCAATTGAGGACTTCGACGTAGTAAGCCGAGTGTGGTAGAAATTCTTTGTGTATCACCCTTTCTTGTCGGGGAAGACACTAGGCATTTTCTTTAATCCTGGCCTTGGACATCCTTGTCCTTTTAAGTTGCAAGGAATCGTTGGTTTGCCAACCCGAATTTGGCGCTTGCTTTCAGGGTCGTATTGGAACACCCATGTTTCGTCGCCTGTTATTACAGTATGTTCTCTAAAATGTCCGATTCACTTTGCACTTGCTACAATACTTGATTCGAAATGTTAAATAGTTCTCCGCTTTTTCCCTCATCCAGTACTTTTGGCACCAACTTCACACAGATCTTGCGCGTATTTAAATTCTCACGAACAATTTCGAGCACCACTATCATTCTCACACTGGAACGAGATCTTTGTCCAAGAGTTCCTTCACTTTGACGAAATGTTCCTCTAAATGACTAATCGAAGGACACCCACAGCGTTAGTAGTCCTTCACGTTTCCCCATCCTTTCTTTAAATCTTCATGCCAATGGAAAACGTAGGCTCTTGACAGAGCTTGATCGTGGCAGGTTTTCTTAGTCATGGTGAAAGGATCGTCTCTGAGGCAGCTTTTCCAAGCTTGAAGGACAATTTAAGGCCAAATCGTTGCTCAAGCGAATGCTGGATTTTCAACTTCCAAGAATCTTTACGTTGTTTTTAAATGCAGTTCGCACAATAAGATTTTCACTTACTATTTACCCTTACAAAACTTTTGTTTGGCTTTAATTCATGTGTGTATGGTTAGTGCAATGATCTCAGTTCATGCAATATTACAGCCATAATAAACCATAGCAAATATAAGTGAAACGGTAGCCTGAAATCCAATAAAGTGTGGTAAAATCAAGCTAACTTGACAAGTTTTGCGAAAGGTTTGTACCGATAGAACATCACAGCTTACAGCATACATTTTAAATTTTAAATCGAAACCAAACTTTGTGATCAAGGATAAATATTTAAAAAAAAAAATGTTTCTGGATAATATTAACCCTTTTAGGATTTCAAACTTTTTGAACTAAATTTTAGTCTTTCATTCAAACAGCTATTGCTTCCTTACTATTTATCATAGGATCATGGTTTACAAGTCGTTGTTTTGACGATAAAGCACATTGTCTAATGGCATCATTTGCTTGTCCGTATTATCATTAGAAACGGGAAACCGAGAGATTTTTCGCAAAAAAAAAAAAAAAAAGACAAAAAAATGCAAATTTGCGCGCCTCAGGCCTGGGTCTGAGTTCACTCAGAGATCTGTTTCTTGAAACAAGAATGTTGTTATGTAAATAACAAGTGTGCAAAATTTCAATCTTGTATCTTGAAAACTAAGGTCGGAAGATTTTTCTGAAAGTATAAAGGTGATCCATTTTTTTCATATATGTGAGTATCACTCATTTTAGCTTTAAAACTTCTCGTATACAATAAAAAGCAAATTCTGATCAAAGCATATATTAACTAATAAATAATAGCGTTGTATATGGTTAAATACCTGTTATAAAACCTAAATAAATGGTCAAAGACGATACTACGCCATGGTATACAAATATACCATAAATCCTAAAAGGGTTAAATATTTTAATGTAATTCATCAACATGTTTGTGTATTGTATGTGTGTAAGACTAATGGCATTTTGTTTAGATAAGATTTCATAAACCTTCTTTTGTGAATACTTGAAGTTAACTCTGGCCCTTTTAGAGACCTGAATATGAATATGAGCATCTTCCTATTCACTCCTTTTTCTCAATTATTACTTTCTTCTATTCCAACTTCTGCCCCACGCTTCTACTCTCTACTTTCATACTTTCGGAAGAGTTTAGAATATTATATGCGTAAAATTCTGATATCTAAGAAAGTTGCGAACTCTGTTTACTTCACATCATATGTAAGAAATTACACAGAGTCTTTGCCAGCGCACGTACGAGTAACATCTACACAAACAGATAACTACATTGTAATTTACATTACGTGAATTTTCATATACATAAACTATTTTTCACCTTCCTTTCCTTTATATTAATGTAAGTATGAATTTACAAAATGAGCTTCAAAGCTATGACTATACGGCATTAAGTATTCCGAGTTCAAAATAGCTAGTTGGTATGATGCTTTGTTTGGTATACAGGGTGGCTCAAAAGTATGTATACAGACTAGGATCGATCAAGTATGTAATTTAAATTTATTAATATAATGAATTTATTTGCTTTGGTTTGTTCCGAGCTTAAGGTATAAGTGAAAATAAATTAAGAACAAACAAGGAAGAAGCTAAATTAATACCTATATAGATAACAATAAGTAAATGATATAAAATGTCATGACCGATCAGTACAGAACTGTATATCTATTTTTGAACCATCCTGTACAGAAGTTCCCGGAATGTTGTTGTAGATCTGGTATTTATGATGCAATCACAATGAATCTTGGGCAATACAATCTCTGGGTTGCTTAATTCTGAATTTAGCAAGTGAACACGTCTTCACAGGCTGTGTACTAGTAGTGTACCTGAGTGGAGATGTGTGTGTATTGATCAGTTTGCACAATTTCACAGATTGAGCAGCACGTTCAAATTCATGGAGTTAATGTGCTAATTGGGAAATATCTGATTCAGAGAGATAGCCTTAAAAACAGTTTAGTACCATTGGGTGTTTGGCTCTTCCAAAAACTAAAAATGCTCCTTTTCCCTTTCGCCAACGTAGAAGAGATCAAACCTAACACGTCGCCTGAACTTTGGACGATACCGAAACACGCCCTTTTTCGATGTTTCCACCAATCGCAGAAGCGATGAAACAAGGGTGTGTGTGTGTTCCGAAGATGCCAAATTTGAACGCCATTAAGGAAATGTGTACTTATATTTTGGTAATAAAGAGCTACAACAAAATTCCTTGAACTTTCTGACTTCTCCTCGTATAATTAAATTTTATGATTAATTCCTTTGATATCCAATAATATTTTGATATCTAATGATATCTTCAGTGTGTTTGTTTTGAATTGTATTACAAATTTCAGGTAATCTGAGTGCACTAACACAGACTAATTATTTAAAACGTTTTATGATCATTTTTTTCCCTCAAAATCTTACTGAATTTTGTGGTACACGCTTATATGATTGGCAGTGTGCCTTGTTCTTGTTTTCGGCATACTAACACTCTATGCTACACGATTGAATATACTGAGCTGTGTGCCGCTCTTCTGCACCAAATAGATCATGTTGTTCAAACATACAGTAGCTAACAAAACGAAAATTAACGAGAAGAATATGCATTTTCGAGGCATTTGAACCTAATAACAAACATATTTAAGACTACGTGACTATTTATGACTAATAATATGCATACACATATTTGTGACGGAAAATGATATATGAGGAGCAGTCAAATGAAAACCGAACACCCACTATAAAATACATTTCTCGCAAAGTTGGTAATACTGCTGTTACTTGTCGATACTGCCACATCTCGGGAGAAGAAATGCATAGTGGCAATTCACACCACACACAGTACACACAGATGTTCGTTTATTGCTCTATAGGTGAGCGTGGTGAAAAGTATGTTCATCAGGTTCCATATCCATTCGCGGGGCTGTTTTGACCGAGGTCCTGACCCGGGCTCTTTTGACGCGGAGCCTTTTTGATTCGGGCCTTTCTGTCCTCGCCCTTCTGACGTGACACCGTTCATCCAACGTGGAAATGGAGGCAACCAAAGAACAGAAAGGATGGTTCATTTTTTGGTGGCTATGGGTATTGAAACACGCGAAACTCATCGTCGCATCTATATTGTGTATGGCGAATACTACATGTCATGACAAGTGTGCAGGAGTGGCGTAAGAGACTCCTAGAAGGACGCATATCACTGCAAGACGATTCGCGCCCAGGACACGCCCATTAAGCTATTACACCTGATGTGATTGTGTAGATTGATGGACACCGTTAGCCACCAAACAATGAACCTTAGCCACCGTTAGCCACCTCTCTGTTCTTTGCTGCCTCCATTTCAATGCTGGAAGAACATACTTTTCACTACGCTCGCCTATAGAGCAATAAACGAACAACTGTGTATACCTATGAGTTGTCAATACGTATTTCTCCTCCCGAGAGATGGCAGTATCGATTAGTAACACGACGTTAAACTCAAAATCAAATCGATAAATAACAACAGTGTTGCCAACTTTTGCAAATAACGTGTTTTAAGATGGGTGTTCAGATTTCATTTCACAGCCCCCCATACACATTTATGGTAATTATATATCAAATATAATTAATTTGTTCTGTTAACCCAAAGTAACCTAAGCAATTGATTTTCATAAGACCACTTGAATACATCTTATTCATAACCTCCAGATGTTTCCAATAAACATTACTAAAGTAATTAATCTTAATATGAATAGAACTAAAGCCAACAAATTAAAATTGCTGGTAGAATATATTAGTTTAAAAAAATTATGAGGATTATTTCTTTTCTTTCTAAAAATCATTTGCAAATTTAATTGAAATATACCCGTCACTTTTCCTTACTAGTTTCGTAGTGAGCTTTCTGCCTTGTTATTACGTAATTTCTTCTTTGATGCAACCTTTACACGCTAACTGGTAGTAAATGATTATTTTAGACCCATGGATGTTAGCAATTGATTAACGAACATCCTATCATTACGTATTCCAAAGGCAACAGGTTTACATGGTTCTCACGTAAGAATTCGGAAGATCTACTTTGGAAAAGACCTGAATATTAAGCAATGTATTTGTTATTCAGCTTCAATAGTAAAACAGAAACTTTCGAACATGTTCGTATCCTTGAGAGCAATAAATGGTGGGAAACTTCGTAAATATTTCTGGGATTTACGAAAACAAACTTTTCTAACCTGCCACTCTGTGAGAATTTCAAACAACATGAAGAGATTCGAAAGATAAGTCTGTTTTATTGGAGGCACTTGCAAAACTTTTAACGTAAAATGTTTCAGTTAGAAGCAAAGATTTCACTTTCAAACGTTCATAAGAAGTATCTACCAGTTTTGAAATTAGTATATTTGTATTTCGTATAGTAAGAGTAGTTTAATAATAAAGGTGCATACGTAGTATGATATATCAAATCCCAGTTCTAATGTTACCTAGTGTCATGTTAAATTCAGCAGATTCTTTAGTAATTAATCTGTCGGGATATTTTTTGGTCATAATTGGATATCCAATGGAAGTATTTTCATACCTTCGTACATCCAATCATAAATCGTCCGATTTAAAAAAATTCTACACTGGAAATCTACTGTATTACTGAAAAATGAGGACTTGTAACACACTGCTATACTATACAAAGTGTCTCGAAAGTCCCCTGACAAAGGTAACTCCTTTATTATCAGAATTACAACAAAACCGTATCCAAATATGATCTTTTCAATCTAAAGTGAATGATTTTTTTAAATCCGACTAGATGTTTGGGCTGTACACTCTTTATGCGCCAAATGTTAAATGAAAATGCAAATATACCGGGAAGTGGATAAATTTTTTAAGAATATGGTGAATGGGGACATATTTAGAATGGAGGCTGGCCATCGACACATTAACGTAAAAGACAGTAACTTTATTCACTTACGTTATGAGCCCAGGTAAATGGCGACGTTGGATGCATAAAGAGTATACAGCCCAAACGGCTTGTCCGATTAAAAAGAAATCTTCACTTTTGATTGAAAATATCATATTTGCAGACAGTTTCCCACTCTTATATTTTGTTGTAACTCGGGTAATAACAGAGTTACACTGTATCAGGGGACTTTCGAGAGACCTTGTATATGGCAAGTGATAAAGTTGTATACATCTTAAAGCAGAGGGTTAATCGTGTGATTAGGTAATTTTACCGAGTGTGAATTTGTCTCAGTAAATTATGATAGTGGAGATTGTACTGACGTTTTAGTGGACAGTGTACAAGTGGTAGGCGGGAGTGCAATTAGTGCTTTTCGTTCTTTCTCGTTTATGGAAAATAGTTTGTAATAGGGTTTGGGTGTAAATATGGAATTGTCATAATCTTGTTCGAAGTGCTCCACGAAGAATCCTTATTGCTTAAGATTGGCGATGCCCTGTGTATACTAGTTATATGATTAGATATATGATAAGACTAAAATTGGCTTTAATACATGCTCATACATATGTTCATTAATTTAATGGAAACACTTCAAGTTGGAAACACGCTAATGTCTGAGCAGAGAACGATCAGGGATTACCGAAATACTGACTGTTGTAAGTTGTATGTTAATGCAAACTGCGTACTACATGAAGGGCAGTAGAACGGCAGTGTGAAATGAAAGTACAAGACGGTGATAGTATAAAAAAGGTGACCTCTCTGAATCCCAACGAGGACAAATTGATGGTGTTTGGTTATGTGGCTAGCTTAACGAAACTGAATCGTTTACTCAGTATGTCACCTAGGTATTTGGCTTCGGTGTTTAATTTCTATTTTGATCTACTTGCGGGAGTCTGATTCTGTGTGTGGAAGTGTATTTGTTTGAAATAGGAATGAGAAAGAAATTGTACTGTTCCTCGGTCAAGCAAAGGATAATTCCAGTCAACAATACTGCAGCAAACTTCTCACCTAGGATTGAAAATGTTAGCGGGTAGCAGAAATAGTCATTTTGCAAACCGTAGTCCCTCCGGCTCTTGATGAATGAAGCTCATAAAACTAGCAAACTAGCTCTTAAATAATTCTCCTTCACAATCGGATCTAGATTTCTTTCCGATGAGGGTATTTAACAGAATAAACAGGGTTTCTTTAACAGAATGAACAGTTCATAATGCACATATTGCATATGACTTAAACAAAGCAGTAATTTCAAATATTTTTAAAGTAGTATTTTCTATTTTTTTTAAATATAGTAATGTAATGCAATGTACCATTTTAACGCCGTTGACGAGAAATATTCCATTTTGTGAGCCAAAAGATTCTCCATTAAAAAAACTTTATCTTAGTACGACACTAATAATATTTATATGCGTTGTATTTTACCTTTATGAACTGCTATCAAAAATGAAGGTCGTCTATCCTAGAATCCTTTAGGTACGTCATGTGAACTTTTGTTGAAGATAAATGGTTCTTTCCTTTAAAGTTGCAGACACGAATTCGATTGTCTGAACAAATGCTTGCAGTTTGATTCATCATTAAGATAATTTTTTCTGCCTCACTTCCTTGGAACAATATGGTTAGCGTAGGCGCCTTACGTGCGGGAGATTCCGAGTTTTCTTCATGTGGTTTGGATCCCACAGTAAGCTGTAGATCCATGTAAAAGAGACCTCTATATTCCAAGTCAATCACCCAACCATAATATTGTTGCTGCAAAGAGGCGTTGGATTACAACGAAACAAAAAGACATAATAAGTTTCAGAGTTCTCCTAATGATCTAATGGCGCAATTACATTCTGCAGTTTTGTTGAATGCAAGTCGTCTTATTCTCATATTTTTTCCTATTGCAAAGAAAAACTTTTGGATGAATGTTTACAACGAGAGTAAAGTGCATTAGGAATGCGGACCATGTATCATATCTTCTGTAAGGAAGAGAAAAATGACGAACGCGATCTCTGTTCCAAGCTAAAAGTGATTGTGTGGCACGCACGACTGGCCCTTCTGAGGTCAAATAGTCCTTTCTCTGTCACCAAAGTTTAACGGCCAAGTGAGTCAAAACCATTAACTTCACCAAAGCAGAAACTAAAACACAGCACAAAAGGCAAGCACAATATGTTATCTCAATGCTCTGATAATGGGTTTAACGAAGTTAGTTTTTCTTTCTTTTTGATAATGGAGATTACACTACGTTTCAAACATTAAATATGAACTATATTCTTTTGTTCTGGAAGAACTACGATATTAAAAGATAGTTCAGTATATAATATTTATCAAGTGTGCTAAATTAAGGGATAAATGGTTAGAAATTTTATTTGAATCCATCGTATCTGCATTATTTCAAATATAAAAGTACCGGTTCGCTCATATTCAATCCAGATAAACGAGATTTATTTTTTCCAATAGTCTTTATTTGTAAGATCTTTTTGTGAACTGGGTCAACAGACTTCTCGATTGCAGGTAGTGTTATCAGCTTATAAGTTAAACATACAACTATAGCTGCGCGATAGACCTATTCGAATATCTACATCTACATCTACAAATCAAAACAATACTGTAAATTCAAATATGTAATAGATTCTGTCATTTCATACAACCAACCATTTTAAAACTGTAGTTTAAACGAGCAAATTTTCTTTTTTTGCACAAGGGTCAAGATATATACACCCAATACACGTGATCCCTGGTTCAATTCTTAATGGATAGGGATGGGCAAAACCAGTTTTTATAAAAAACGGAAACCGGTTTCTAGAAAAACCGACAACTTTTTTCGGTGAAACCCTAACTGGCTTTTGGAGTAAGCCGAAACCGGTTTCGGTGAAGAGACGGAACCAGTTTTGGAGAAAAACCGTTTTTTTATTTTTTTAAATCGGTTTCGGTTTTTCTAAAAACCGAAAAACTGTTTCTTGTGCCCAACACTACTAATAGACCACACAAATTTGCACATCACGATATTAAATTTGGTATTTTATATTCTCGGAGTTGTGTGAATTAATGATGATTCCAAGGGATAGCCCAGAGAGTAAATTCTACCCATATAGAAAAGCTACGAAATTTTCCTCGGTGCGTATCCCCGACTATTTGAGCGCATTGCAGTGGTTTGGATTTTTCATTAAACTGTAGGTTCACGTCTCATATAGATTCGATGATGAAAAGGGACGTTAACCTTCAATAAAGAAAGACTTCTTATTTTTAATTTATTTACTTAAATTCCAAGAGACAGTCTCCATGATCAACTTATCCTGGACTTGTTAACAATCTACTACAATGTGAAAGAAAGTGAAAATGAAACGGCCAGGGTCAATATTTATAATTAACGATACCACCCCAACATTTTTATGGTGTGTCTAGAAAAACAAGCTGAAAAGATCTTTGTCATTATATTCGCCTACTGGATTGGAATCCAGGAATTCCAGAACGAAGATTCTTTTCGGTTTTGAAGAAAACAGAAACATCAGTTTTTCGTGTTTCCTTGAAACCAGTTTCCTACTTTATAACGAAACGGTTTTTCTCTGATTCTTAATTTTACTTCACGATCATCGGCCTAACGCAGTAGTTCTCAACCTTTTCGAACACACTTTACTGAGCGTCCAGGACAATCGATACTCACTTGTTTGATTTTTTAATTATAAATGATAATAATATCTATTATAATAGTGAAACCTATTATTTTTTTATAATGACTATATAGAAGCTCGATACTGAGCATTATTGCTACCTCTGGAGATTTTGACTGGTACAGTCTGTCTCGATTTTATCTAATTATTATTAAATTCTTCATGATTTATACATTCTAAAATTTCACGAAACACCGCGACACGTCAGTTAAGAACCACCGGCCTAAAGCATCAGAACGCTAGATTAAGCCACACCAGTACCATTATCCTACCACGCACGATAAATGCATAGGCAGTAATTTTTAGAACATCCGGTATATGTACAACTCTTGCTGAATTTTTAAGTCGTGAACTTATGCAAAGTTTCAGGTTTGTTGTAAACACAATGCATAATAATATATACGTAGAATTGAATAATCATTCTTTTTCTTTTGTTGACAGCTTTAACGTATTAAGGGGGTGAGTAACGTCTGATTGTTTACGAGCTGTCAGGAGACAAAAAGCAGTTCACTAAATACTAGAAACACAAGAGCAGGGTTTGGAAAGGGATGAAGAAGGCATTTTTTCTCCCTCTTCTCTCTTCCCTACTCGACGCATTTATTTTTTAACAAACCGGCAGGAGAGAGAGCTTGTTGGTTTAGTGACACCGCGGGAGCAAGACTGGTTCCCTGAGGTGAAAGATCACCACGAGCGCTCCATCCGTACTCTAATCATCCCGAGAACAGGAGAAACAAATTGGTCTGTGTCTCCCAACCCGCCACGTACGTCAATACTCTACGCTTCTGGTCTTGCTCATACAAAGTGTTTGTGCATGTTCGGGAAGGGGGAAGGATATGGATGTTTGTTTACGACGTTTGTTTTTTAACAATGTGATTCATAACAGAACTGACAAAACTTCGGGAGGTTATAACCGACTAAAAATAGTATGAAACAGTTCTACTAAGTAATATGAACAAAAGAAGAGTTTTCGTTTAGGGACTAAAGGTGTCAAGAAATTTTGTCGCATAAAAGTTTAAAATTTAATGCAAGAATTTAATTATACTTTTAGTTTTATATCCCGTGCTCTTGCTCTGTAAGTTATAGAGCACAGATGAATAACAGAAGTCAATCATTCCTGAAGAATTGGTGAATTGGGAAATGTGGGAGGAAATAGAAAATCTCCTCGAAGATCTGCAGATCAACGTTATTCATCACAAACTCTTATGGGCTGGGCTCTAACCCAGAACACTTCAGCCCAAACGTGACTATGTTGCAACATGATAGGAAGATCTGATGTCCGAAAACAACAATAAAAGTAATTGAAATATTGACATTCTATAGCATAATTAGAGATAAATTATATTTTTTAAAAGTGACTTTACACAAACTCTGGAACTTAATAAGCCTCAATGTGTTTATTCATTTAATGGAGAGACTTAGCAATATTCTAAAGCTGAATCGAAGTTGTAATTCAATTTTAAAAAAGAAAAAAAAAGAAATTAAGATACTGTTTTTTCTGCTACCAAAAAGTACTTACATTGACTTCTGTCTTTATAAATTTTACTGAAAGATATTCTCAAATTATAACAAGTTTCTGCTTCCATATACTTCGAATATAAATTTTCATGTTAACAGGCAACAGGCAACATGTTGTCTGTTACGAACCTGTCTGTAATCGAACCAAGGATCTCCCGCACCAAAGGTAAGCGCTTTACCACTGAGATTCTGTGCCTCCCTAGTGCTGCCAGCGAGCTGAGACGAGACGAGACGAGAAAAAGGGTTTTCTCGGCTCGTTTTGTAAATGTTTGCTCAAAATGTATTCCCTGATTTTTGGCTTGATTTCATCCACAAATTATCAAAATTCTTCCGAGTAACGGGAGGTCTAAGGATGGTGTGGTATAGCAAAAGTTAAGCTATAATTATTATTGTATTATATTGTGTAAGGACTTGCGCATTTTTAAACATTGATAAATGTTCTTTATTGTATTTATATCAATGTTCTTTATCAATTTATAAAACTTATAATTTTCACATTATGAAACATATAACACTAAAAACAATGTTTAAGATACGAGAATTTAGTGATCTAGTATTGTTCATGGGACTCGGGAAATATCTAATCTCGTCCCGAGAATGAGACAAGAAATATCATGTTTTTAGTCTCTAACAACACTATCCATGGCTTTGAATTGTATATTGTAACAAAAGATACACTGACTAAAGCTTCTGTATTTTAAACTATAATGTCTTACGGTTTCTGATATATAACACATCCTTCATCAGACAATATACAGTCTCGATTCGAAATTGAAAATGTACTTCTCATCCCATTGGCAATACTAAAATGAGTGGAGGTAAGTGGAAATAGCTGATTTCATCATATTACTAAGATTTTCCGTACTAGCAATGTCCAGAAAATTTGAAAGTACGATACGAAAAATTTAGAACAACCGCCCCTACATTTCTCATGGCTATGGGCAAGTTTGTGTACAAATGATTATCATTATGAAACTAAGACAAACAACAAGAATTAATTTGTTATTTAAGTATTGCAAAAAACATAATAAGATTCTTACCGTTTGAATAGTAGTGATTCAAAATTATCGTTACTGTCTGAATCAGTGTACTCACTGTTATTATCATCGCCTAAACTTGTTACCAACTCTTGCACATGTTCTCTCGAACATGTCCCCAAACCGACATGCATCATTAATTAACGACAGTGTGTGATTGACAGGATCGGCCCATTCTTGTGGTGTAACTTCTTGAATAGCTTTCCTAATTAAAACTTCAACATCTGACAGTTTAAGTGTTGAAATTTTGCTCGCAAACTATTATTATTTATTATTTCATTCTTTAAAAAATGATAGTAATAGTGAGGCAAACAAACTACTTCGTGCCATGCCTTCGTGTTTTTTTGTCTACCTTATACTTATGGAATCGGGTTTCTGACTTAACTACGTTATTGTTGTAATATAGGCACCCAAATTTCGGAATTTTATGGATATTAGTGATACTCTACAGTACTTAGTTTATAACTCTCAATATTACATGCGGTATTGTAAGTTTTCGTTTAATATGTAAATTAAAATAAGAAACAAACTGAGGTAGTGCTATTTTTTAAAAAATATACTGTATAACATTGTTGTTGTGTTGGCAACACTGTTGAATTTATGGCATTATTCATGATGTCAAACAATATCCTTGTGACAATATTTGTATCCTACTAAATTTAATCATATTTTATCTATTAGTTTCCTACTTACAAGGTTATTTAAAGATATGTATTATATTTAACACAAAGGCTCTTCAGATACACACAAGGTTGCACTCTGTATTTATCTACGGAAGTTTTGTTCAAAGATAAGATACTTATTCAGATGCAATATTAATTTAGCTTTTAGGTTTTAGTTTGAGATATTTTACTTTACGTTAATACTGTATCCTTTCATGCTCAAATAACTTATAGTTATATTCTTAATTTTTTTACAAAATAGAGAAAGCACTAAATTCAGATTACTGATCTTTTCTTTCCGTTCCGAGATTATTTAATTCTGTCTTAAGTTTTACGTTTAAATGTTGAACAACTCCAGATTAATATTGTGCAGATCCATTCTGTCACTAATTGCCGTTGCTTATCACCCAAATGTAAGTAAAACTTAATGTTTATAACTCTGTAAGGATTATTTGATCTACGAAATGATTCAGAAAATAATGCCTCCAAAGTGATGCCTTTATTTGTGTTTGACAGATAGCACTGGTACAGGTATCAGTGGAAATCTTGCAGTGTCATCTACAAATGGTGGCATCACTTTATCACATAGACTCCATTACGGGCAACACACTTGCGCCAACGCGAAACAAGATTTTTCACACCATCGGCGAAGCATTGTGATGGCTGTTGGCGACACCATTGCCGAAGTGTTGCTTCTAGCTCCGCATCACAACTGTAACGTTACCTCATAAGGTGATCCTTAAGTTTGGGGGAGAACCAAAAGTCACAGGCGCAAGATCCAGTCTATAATCAGGAATAGGCAGAATGTGAACAACAATTTGCCAGCAGATAGAACAAGTTTGAATCTTTTGGCGGAGAAAAGGACGTGTGGCGGTACTCCATCGATGGACGCTTCGTTTTCGAATCGTAATGGTGTATCCACGACTCGTCACCGCGACTAGGAATGTTCTTGGGCGCACGAACTTCCGCAGTCAGAAAATCAATGACATCAGTATATTAATGGCAAAAAATTCAGAATGTTTGCAGTACTATTTTCAAAGTAGTGGGCTTGAATGCATTAATTTGTGAATCATCTTCGTATATTTGAGCACTTGTTCTATTGAACAAATTTGTGTTAAAAGTTTAGAAAAGATGAGATACCAGTTAGCCGAGCGCAGTTTTTCGCTGTACTATATTACACGTTAATTTTAAAACTGAAATTAGGTGATTCGTTGTCAAGACTTCTTCACAACAGTGATGAAGTGACCAGTGACCCAGACAGACCCATGACTGGGAACGATTCGGACAGACTCACTATCAGAAAAATACCTGTGTGATCTGGTGTGGTCCCGAGAAGACAAAACATTGTCATACACATAATGATGATGATAAAATCAATACTAAGAAGTTAATACATAAACCAAAGCGGGATTGAGACCTACAAGAGACAATGCTTTTGGCCACTCAACTATGAAAAACAGAATGTTTGTAATTTATTACATCAAAAATTATTATTATAGTGAGAGATGCGTTATAGTAAGTTGAATATAATACGTATTAAAACAAATATGAATTTTCCGGTATGGTACAGTGGTGTTGTGACCCAGTTCTCTTAGACGCGAGACAGTGTGATGGGAAACATTGGCATCTTATTTTAAGAATTGCAACCATTATTCTTTTTTGTTTCCCACGTTTTACCTTCCCTTGTACGGAAAATATCAGAAAACACTTAACACATATCTTTAATTACTTTAAGTGAATAATTTAAATGACAAATTTTATATTTTCAACCTTAACGAGATATGGACCAGGGTTGGAGTGGGTCAATGGGTCATGGATCAACAAGACATGACCCACTGCGACCCACTATGTATCGTGAACCAGGACCCACTGAGCCACTCTGCTTAATGCATAGTATACATCATCTTCTAAACACTGGAGAATTTATCTACGTTTTACTTTCAAAGACGTAATTTCTCTTCCTTTTCCATTTGTTTCTATTTACTTACCTAAGATGAGTATATCTAAGTGAAAAAAGAACTTCAGGCACTTATAGATAATTATATTCATAATTCTGATAATGGCAGTAGGACTTACTACCTGGCTTTCGAGACAAAGCCTGTGCGGTTTTTGAGGAGCTGACAACTGGAAAATATATGTTTTTGAATCACCTCTAATATATAAATAATTAAATGTAACTATGGGTGCGTGACCATCACGGCCAAATACCAAGTCAAATGAAATTATTTTTGGTATACAGTTAGGCTCCAGTCCCACCTGGGATTTTATCATATCGCTTTCGTTATAATACATATCCTAAGGGGAAGTGGGGTCGGAATTTTTTGCGAAAAACTGAGTATCTCACGATTGGGTCACGGTGTTTGGTGGGTCGTGAGTCAGAGTGGGCCACGGTGAGTTCTTGCTCAACCGGATCACAGTGGAGTGTGGGTCAAGTGAGGCCCGGGTCACAGTGAGTGGTGGGTCGGTGGGTAGTGGGTCAAGTTTTCATTGACCCACGCTATCTGTGATATCGACTTCCAATTATAACAGTTGTAGCCCACTATTTTTTCTTCCATTTTATAGCAAATATAAAAAGAGTCTTTGACACTTATATCAATACAAGAACGTGCATTTTACATTATTTCGTTTGAAGTATTTATAATTATTATTGTAGCGTATTGCATTCTTGAGCATTACATAGCTCTTCCTTTTAGGGTAAAATACATAATAAGGAGTAAATGATATTGATTAAATCAATGGTGATAGACTAATACATAAAGCTAATTACAAAATATGTCAACGTGACTAATAATTTTAAATGACATATCTAGATACCAAATTTCGAGTCTTTAACCTTAAAAAGATTCCGAGATATAGATATCTTCTTATATTAATTGCAATTTCCACCACCCTTTCCTTGTCAACACCTTTTATAAGTTTTCTAGATCGACCTCAGCTTTGATCAAGTAGTTAGCTAGTCAGGACTTATTCTTTTATGTATATAGAAACAAAGTCAAACTCAAAAGTGAACCTTGGAAACGACGTATATACTTTCAACTTTGCACTTCTTCATTGGCGAATATTGAGAAAAGGGATATCAGCAAATTTATATATATATATATATATTATGTGTGTGAACCTTTGTGCCATTAACTGGTTGTGAAACTTTTTATATCTATGTGACCACTCACCTCAAGAACCGCCACTGCACTACTCACTAGAAAAAGTCCTGTATTATCGCATCGCTGATTACAATATGAATCACCCTGTACATTATTGGAGAGAGCTTGAAAATATTAACAACATGCTTAATGTTTATATACCGTAACTCAAGAGCTACTCACTACTGTTCATACATTTTAATAAGATCGTCACGGATCCTTAAAGCTTTCTAATCTAACTCAGTGCATTAGGTCTCATATGGTCATATATGCAAACTGGTGCTCCCTCCATGATTTATCTCACTTGACACGAAGAGGAAATGACGACATCGTATTTTCCTTTGAGAATTATGTCCTTTCCTTTTCTCATCTCCCATTTCCCCTTTTCATAATTTTCCATTTCACCCTCCACTAAATTTATCACTTCTTTGGAAGGAAAATGGGAAGGGCGTAATTTTTGGGTTAAGTGTAGTAATCGATTTCAAACACGTTCTGAGAATGAAGAATAAGCTCTAAGACAACAAAACTGGAAAAATAGACTGCAGCAGTTGTCTGTGAAGAAGGGAGATACTATTTTATACTTGAGAAAATATCATTTTTGTACGGATTTCTTTACAACTGAGCTATTTACACTAACTATTGGGAACGACAATTATAGTACACTAGCAGAACACCCGTTGACCGCACGGGAAGAATATGTTCCATTTCGGACATAAAGGGATAAATTTGGATTTAAACTGCATCTGATGTGTCTCTATTCATCTCAGTGACTCCGAATACTATGGATTCGACACTAATATAGGTAATTTTCGATCATTTTAAAATATATTCCATTTTTCTCCCTCAAGTTCATGAGTTATTAACTCACAAACAAACTCCCTTTCATTTTTATGCATTCTTATATATCTCCCCTTCTCCAAAGTTGCACCGTAAACTAAAATGGTTTTTAAAAAACTCCCTGGCCCAAACATTATTTATGTGGCACCATCCACAATTTCTGGAATTCGAAATATGACCTGTTGAAATTTGGCTTTTTAGCGATTTTAGACAGCCCTAGCTCTGAAACTATGCACTTTTCGTCATAGGTCCATATGAGCTTTTGCTCTTACTTTGATGCGAGGAATCATCTCTTACAGTTTGTCGGTATAGTTCATTAACACCCTGTATATAGAAAAGATAAACATTGATGTTAACTTCCCAACTATGTTATGCATATAAGTAGGGGAGTTGAGTTGAGTTTGAGTTTAATGTCCCGTTCAGCAGCGAGGCTATATGAGACGTGGACCTACTGATTAACGTGGAATCCGAACCACATGAGCTCCCGCCGGAAATCGAACCCGGGCACCCCACGCCAAAGGCGCGTACGCTAACCGCTTAGCCACATTGATCTCCATCGAATAAAAAGGGTAACTGGTTGATATTGAAAAGCAGTCTTCTTCTATTTGAATACAACATCCCGTCTTCGAACACATCTCTGCTTCTTCTGGACCAATATTTAGGCATTGTTTGTTATTATTCCTTCTTACTTACTTCCATGTAGGTGTTTTGCTGACAGGTACGGTCGAGTAGTCTAGATCACTAGACTGCAAACTGTACCTGTTGAGGATTCGAATTCGACTCAAGAAAACAAAATATTATCCTTAATAGTATCCTGTGTTTTCATTACCCATTTCATTACTATAAATAACTTCTCATAGTTTCCTTGAGGTTTCAGACAGATTCTTGTGACTACAAATAAACTAAGTAATAAAATTCTTAAATATCTGCCTTTTCTTTACATAGTTTTGCATGCAAATAGGGGTATAATATATCGCGCCAACTGCTCCAATGATTCATGTCAAATCAACTTACTCATGGTTCGATAGCCAACGTAAGTACCTATGAGACACTTTATAATACTATATACTTTATATATTGGGGGCACAGTGATTCATTGGTAGAACTTTCACCTTTGGTACGTGGGGTCTTTGGTTTGACCCCAGCTCGCTCAAAGTGAGCTTTGGGGTGGACATGGACAAACACCACGTTCGTGAGTTTTCTCAGGGGTACTCCTGTTTCTTCAGAACTTTATTCCTTCCACCACATCATCGTCCCTTTTAGCCTAGCTGGCATAACTGTGGAAAGTAAAACTGAAAGATTTCATGTCCTTTATATACTTTATATGTTATATAATATTGGTTTTATTTGAATGTTAGTTACAACAAATATTTCAGTATCTATATTTAGTGTTATCAATTCCAATGCAAGCAGAATTTTTCCGGGAAATAACCAATGTAACAACTGTGCTTCGCTACAGCAAAAAGTGCTCAACAGATGTAGCTCAAATTGGATACGCAGAATGAGGCTAGAAAAGTTTCAGGTCTGAAAGGGCATTACTATTGCAGTGTTTAATAAATCGCAAAATTCTATAACTCATACGCAAGTTGTGACACCTACATGCGTAATATATCAAAATGTTGCACTTTTCTTTTTACTGAGTTGAACAGCACATGTGTGTATATAGTTTTCGCCTATATACATATTGCAGAAAATCTGTTGTTTATTGGCGGTAAGTTCTTTTTGAACAATACTTCCGAAAAACGACATATTCAATTTAGTTCATATTTCAGAAAAAAAAATGTTATTAACCTGTCAATACAGTGGAACTCATTTGTCCTTGAAAACTCTACAATGGGTAATTTATTATTGAGGCGAGTTCTTTTCGGACGATTTTGCCCAAAAGGACTATGTCGACTTTATTCGTGTTCATAAATATTTTATTAATAACTTGGCAAAATGAGATAACAAATTTGATCTTTAACAATCTTTAAGGAGTAGTTTGTTCTTGGGGATGATAGTTTTCTGACGATTGTAAAGAAAATGACACATTTTGTTCATATTTCACCAATAATCGTTTTCATTAATAACCCCTAATATAAATCATTTGTTGTGAAAGAATCAGAAAGAGTAGTACGCTTTTGGCGGTGAGTTTTCCTAGAGCAAAATTTTACCAAAATGCCTTATAATTTTGTTCGTATTTCAGAAGATAATATTTCAATGATCGTTATGATAGAGGCATCATTTGGGGAAAGTAGACGGTGGCAATTGCCACTGAGTTTGAAAAACACATGCTTTTTTAATAAATTGCATACTAATATACGAAAAGACGTAGAAGAGGTGTGTCAGTGCAGAGTCTTGCCCCTTCCCGTGCAAAACCTGAAATGACGTTAATGAACTACAGCATAACATGATTGATTCAATTGCAATGAGACTCTCCTCAGGGAATGACGAATGTCATTGCAACAAAATATACTCAGCCCATGGAGCGGAAATCAAGTGTACAGATAGAGGCTGGAAGGTGCTACATTTGAAAGCATGCTACTCAATATAGGTTAACAGGCAGATTCGTAAATAACTCGTGCATAGACAGTGTTACTAATATGTGTGATATATTAAAATGTTCCACCTTTTTCATTTTATTTATTTATTTATTTATTTATTACTGATTTGAGCAATATATGGGTGAGTAAGGTACACGCCTATACTGACATATTTCAGGGAGAAGATACATAAATTCGAAGGAAAAAATAATGATTGATATCAATATCAGTGTAGAGAGTAATTACTCTTATTAGATGAGAAGTGTGGATGTGGAGAGTAGAAGGGATCGGATGTTGTATAACTGGGTATTATCTTAATTAAAAATTTTTCCCTTCATCTTTTGCTTATACTTAAATCAATTATTATATCTTGTCTCTCTATTAACTCCATACCGGTCCCTCGAATACTTGGAACAAAGTTGGTAAAACTTTCTTTACGACAGATATCGATCACTGTTTGTTACAATATGACTATTCACCCAATTCCACAAGGCAAGACATTACTGAAAGCTGTTAATGATCTCAGAGACAACCGCTGACAGTTGAAAGATTTCTAATCAAGGAGTACGATAAGTGAAAGTGTGTCCCTAAATTTATGGAGAACAAAAATCGATTACAGAATTTCATCACCCTTTAAATATTATATTACCTTTACCAAATGGTGTGATTAATATACAATTTACTGCGAAAGCAAATCAAGTACAAAACAAACTAATTTTCGCGTAAGTGTGTAACGTATTCTTCTTCGTATTGAATTTCAATTATAAAATATTCCGCTTTTCTGTTGAACCTTCAATTAGTTCCTGTTGTAAAATTTTATCTGGGTGTCCCTTCTAGTACATAGATTATTGAAATATAATAATAATAATAATAATAATAATAATAATAATAATAATAATAATAATAATAATAATAATATGATAATAAATAAAATAAAAATAACAAAAACAGATTATTTTCAGTTGTCCTGTCGCCCTGGCGTCCGTGCAATAACAGGGGTACATTATAATCCCGTGAACCCGCCAGTGGTAACAAAGAAACTTTCCTCGAAACATATATTACTTTATTTCATGTCCGAAGACTTAATGCAATCTTATTCCAACCAAAGTCCCTTTACAAAAGGATCTCATTCAGCCATTTAAAAATCTTCAGACTCCGAAAGAGGCTCTAGAACACATTTACAGAACTAAATACTGGTATTGGCTTAAACTATTCCGTCTTCAGGCTCAAGATATTCAAAGTAGAACAGCAGAAGCACGGCCTAATTTCAAGTTGAATAATGGAGGTGAGAGTATTTGTTATTTGGGCTCTCTTGTCAAAAGGTCATTGGTATTAAATCACCGGAAGAACAAATACAATAAGCTGCATTGATTCAAGAGAAAGTCAAGATCATTCTACAAGCAAAAATATGATTAATGATTTCTATGATTCCTCAGAATTTTTTATCGACAGAAAATAGGGCTTCGTATGCCAATGTTTCAGTTCATTTTCGATAACTGCAATAATGCTTTGCAAATTTCCAATCCTGACTATGATAAATTCGTTCTATTGTTTTGTAACAGTATCTCAGAAACTGTAGTCATGATTGAAGATATTCTTGAAAGTGGTGCTTTGTTAGTATACTAGATAATACCTGTAAATAATAACGTATATACTTTTCAATAAAACATAAAGTTTCATATAACTTATTGAAAATCTATAACATTCATAACTTTTGATTTCGTTGCGTAATTGCTTCTAGTTTTTCTCTTCTTCCCTAAAGTTCGCGTCCAGTTTCCCTGTCATTAAACTCAAAACTGTGTAATTAAGTGAGCCCGTTATGTGCGTACTGGCAAGGACCTATGTCATGAAAATATAGTTGAATCTCGACCGATGGAACAAGTCCTAATCATGTTTCTCCGAGCCTAGTATATCTTATACGAGATCGAAAATATCATCGATTGTTGTAGCTACCTATGAAGCACATGCAACGTTGTGACTCAATTTAATAAAATTTGCACCCGAAATGAAAGATGCATTTGAGGTATTACTGTTATGTCGTTACCCATAAAATATTTAAGTTACTTATTTATTTTTTTTCATAGAAAGTTTGACTCATAAAAAAGGACAGAAAGAACTTTCTTGTCTAACCCCTGAAAAATATTGAAACTAAACTGTTGTAAGAGTTATGTTGTTGATATCTTATGTTAGTTGTAAAAATATGTTTAATATTGTAATTTGTGAACATGTAGGTTTAAGAAAATCATTGATAAATTACCGTATAAAGTATTCATTAAAATTAATGAGATTATATATTATCAGGATTTGAAAGATAAGCATGCATGGAGAATTTGAAAGATAAGCTGATCGGCAGAGATTATCTACAATACAAAATTTGGTATAAAGAATAAAATAAAATTTCAAGTTTAAATGTAATTTGAAGCCTGTTCGTTTATGCAACCAACAATGCAGTGCTGTGTTACAGAGTAAAGGCAGCAACAGGATAATATGGATAACAACGCAGAACTTGAGATTTTAATTGAATTGTTGAATGGAAGCACAGTAATTACAAAATAAACCATTGTACTTAACAACAAAACTATTTCTTGAGTGCATAGAACAACACATTCTAATAGATTGACATAACAGTTTTCTAATTATTACGCAATTGAAAAATGAACTTTATGTGAAGTATAGCATATCGAAATCATTTTTTAAGCGTAAGTTTGGACTTGAACTGATCTTCCACTATCGGTTCAATCGATTCATTGACTGCAGTTCAATTTGAATATATATGCATAAAGTATAAACAATGAAATGAAATCTTTCAGTTTTATATTCCACAGTCATGGCTTGTAGGCTTAAGGAGATAGTGTTGGTGAGAATGAATGAAATGGAGGAAGGATGAAAGCGGGAATAAACGGAAGAACGCCGAGAAAACCAATGCACAAGGTGTTTGCTCACCAATAATTTTACTTGGCACAAGCTGTTGTCGAAGCGGAGTCCTCACACAACAAACGTGAACAGACCCTATCCAAGAGATCCTACCACTGAGCCACCGCGGCCGCCTATACATAGTATAAAATAATATGTCGTATCATGAATACTAAACGGATTGAGAGGGCAAACATGATAATTTAAGAAGAAAAACCCAATATTACTCTTCAAAATTTCTGTTTAATAATTCTGTACACTTCGACTTCATGCATGTAACTCTTTCCCAACCTATGAACACCACTACTAACACATTGTCAATATATTAATACTGTATTTACAATGATTATCACAGATGACAGTAGTGTCAAATAAAAATGATAGTGTATAATAACCTAAGCAAACTACTATAGTTTTTTTTTTTTAATATTGCTTTATATTCAACCAAGTTTAGAATTCTTAGTATGTATTATTCTACTATTGAATTGTTAATAACCAAATTTTCATACTTATTGTTCTAATCCTAAAGCGTTTATCTTACAAAATTTATGGCATTTTTTTAAATGATCGGAACAACTTTCCTAGAAATACTACCAGCATTATGGTTTAGAATGCGTTCTTATTTTACGATGAAAAAATTTTTAGAAAATAAGGTGTTCGTTAAGTTTCTGAATTTATGTTTTAGTTATATTCAGTTTATGTTTAATTTATTGTTAAGTTTCTGAATTATTATTATGTTTAATTTATGTTAAGTTTCTGAATTATTTATGAATATACGGAAGGCTGTCAAATGTCAGATATTCTGCAGCTGCGTGACGGGGCCGCGGTGGCTCAGTGGTAGAGCGTTCACCTCTGGTGCTAGAGGCCTCGGGTTCAAACCCTGCTCCCGCCAAGTGAACTTTGTGGTGGATAAACGCCGCGTGCGTCTGTTTTCTCGGGGTTCTCCCGTTTCCTCCCACTTTCTTCATTCCACCATTTCATTCATTGCTCATCATCACCGTTTCCTTTAGCCTAACCGGCATAACCGTGGGACGTAAAACTCAAAAATTTAATTTCATTTCATTTCTGCAGCTGCTTGATGTAGCAACTAACTGGGAAAAAAGCAGTACGTATATAGGATGTGGATAATGTAGGGTCCGTACAGATTTCCGTAGAGAACGTATGGATTGCGTATATTTGTACAATATATTCCGGATAGCGGATTTTTCTGTTTATTACGATGAGCATAGTCTGTCTTGATAGATTAAAGTCTTTCGTTTAAGAATTTACAATAGTTAAGTTACATTTTAAAAATGAGTATTTGTGAACTTAATGCTATTGCTAAGTTTACATACAACTCTCTTACCTATGAAGTTAGAGTACTCACCTTCGGCGTGGAAAACTCGGTTAAGATTCCTGATGGTATCTTATGTTGTTCGGAGCCCATATTAAGTTGTAGATTCTTGCTACATATAGTCTCAGTGTAGAAAGAAATGCTCATTTCCATTTGAATTGAAACAAAGGCACGATTTAATTTTGAATTGATTGATTGCTGACGTGTTGAAGTGACATGATGTTGACGTGATGTTGACGTGTTATGTTTATATGTAATAACGAGGGAATGAAGGACAAAATATATCAGTAAAAGGAAATCCGTGCTTACATTCGAATTTCTAGTATGCGGCGAGTTGTTTCCCCTGAAGTTCAATCTTAAGGGCATTCTTGATGAAAGCAAAAGCCCTAGTTGTGAGGTTGTCATAGATGCTAAAGTATCTTTCAGATTCATATTACAAACATACGAGGGTCACTACCAAAGTTTTGAGATGTGATATAACTTACATACTTAAAATCAATTTAACGCTTACATTTTCTCAAAGTATTCACCATTACACTGTACACACATTTGCATCCTTAAAAACCACTTTTGGAAGCAGTGTTGCCAGTCTTTTCTTCAAGTGTTGACAGTTCATTCTCGTAAGTCACTACAGCTTCTTCAGGGCTGCAAAATCTCTTCCCACGCATGCGATCTTTGATCCTGGGGAACAGAAAAAAATCACACGGAGCCAAGTCAAGGCTACACAGCGGATGAGTCATAAGTTTGACCTCCGTAGATTCTAAAAACTGAATTGTGATGTTGGCCCTGTGTGCGGACGCGTTGTCATGATGAAGCAGGATTCCACGCAATCCAGTTCTTGGACGCCGTTCCCAAAGCTTCTGAAACACTTTTGTTAGACAAACAGTGGTGTACCACTGAGCAGTAACAGTCGTTTGTTCTTCAAGTGGAACAGTTGCAACATGGTCAGATTTGGAGAAGAAAGTTGCGGTCATCTTCTTCCCCACACTTCGCGGTCGCTTCGCTTTCGTGGGTGGATTTACGTCTGGAAAGATCCAAACTGTAGACTGGCGTTTATTTTCAGGGTCAAGTTGACAGATCCAAGTCTCATCACCAGCAACAATGTCACAGACGCGTCGAGAATTGCCTCCATCAAATCTTGCAAGCATTTCTTCACACCATTCCACACGCAAGCGCTTCTGCTGTTCAGTCAAAGTGTGAGGCACCCAACGAGATGAAATCTCCCTGAGTCGAAGATGATAATGAAGAATTTTTGATACTGCTGGCGGTCCAGTGTTTTCTTTTTTTTCTTTTTCGCTACAATAGAATTTACATTGTCTGAGAAAGGGTCATCTTAAGCATAAACATGACAACAATTCTTTAAAAATATTAGGCCTAAGAAATTAAGATGTGGCATCTTATATCTTCACCAATTACATTATTCATGACAGGAAACTGAAACTTCTTGCTCTTGTTAGGTTTTTCACTCAAGTCTTTCAAATCTCACTTTCTTTTCAGATTCCACAAGTACCATATCTCAACTCTCTCTCTCTCTCTCTCTCTATGTATATTATTCTTCTACCTTTTACCGAATCTAACACTTCTCGTTTCGTATATAATTTTCTTATATTTTTTTGATTCTTTCATTCCAATCCCTACATCAGTTCGATCTTACATTAACAAGTTCCTGCTCACTAGATTAGAAAGCCTTCTCTAAATCAATAAACAAAACATACACTCCCTACACTTTTTTATAGTGCTTTCACTGCTCAGTCTTAATAAGCCGAAGTCATCTCTTTCTGTCTTAAGTTTCCTAGAACCGAACAGTTGATCGTTAGATTATTCATTTGCTCTGTCACAATGCTTTCTGTTTAGCATTCGAAAAATATTTCCTTCGCATGCGATACATGACTATTCACTTACATTTAAAGAGCTCTATTCTGTATTCTTTAAATCTGTTGTGGCTTGATTTCTTAAACAACGATATCATTATTGTTTAAGCAATCTTTTGGCCACTCAGACTCAGAATAAATCCTTCTTCCGCTTTCCACCCATATTCGTAATAAATTTAATTGGTATATTATATTTCCTAATTGGCATCCTTTCTTATTCTTGATGTAGCCTTTTAAAACTACACAGGAAATGCATGCAATCCTTTACCATCTATATATCTTGTATTTTCTTTAACATTTAGGTTACGCTTTTCTGCCTCTCAAGAACTTCCCTTAAATTGAAAATGAAATGAAATCTTTGAGTTTTACGTCCCACGATTATGCCGGTTAGGCTAAAGGAAACGGTGATGATGAGTAATGAATTAAATAGTGGAATGAAGGAAGTGAGGGAAACGGGAGAACCCCGAGAAAACCCACGCACACGGTGTTTGACCACCACAAAGTTCACTTTTCCGCGGCTGGGATTGAGCCCGGGACCCCAAACACCAGAGATGAACGCCCTACCACTGAGCCACCGCGGCCCTCCCTTAGATTGAGTAGATGGTTTATGAGCTCTTGAATTTTTCATTATCCTGGTCGCCCATAGCCCTTAACTTCCATCTTACGGATAAACAATTGTTTTATATTAGTATCCGCGAACATTAAAGGCATTACGATACATGCATTGTTCATTGTATTTATTTGTTCTATTGTGTTTCATATTTTTTTTCTATTTGTTTGTGGTATACACTATAAAATGTTAAAATTAGTGATAATATTAAATCACACACATCAATGGCTTATGTTTTTGTAAGTACTAAGCAATTGGTTATTTTGTTCATTATGCATGTGTTAAGCTACAGTAGTTATATATTTTTTTCAATGTTATATTTAATTATGTCAATAATGTAGTTAGTTCTTTAAATACCAATGTTCCATCCTAGGAACATTTTTGTTGTTGTTTTCAATACGTAGCTTCAGTATTTTCCTCAAAATGGAAGAAATAGGCCCTATATATATATGTAGGACAGACGAATAAGAAAGTAAAGAGACAGAGAAGAGTTTAAGCGTTCTTGATGTTAGTAAAATTGTAAATCATGAAAATTTGCAATAACTACAATATATATATATATATATATATATATATATATATATATATATATATATATATATATATATATATATATATATATATATATGTGTGTGTGTGTGTGTGTGGGAGTGGGTGTGTTCAGAATTGAGACTTTTATTGTGAAAATGTTTGCTTTTCATTATTCATGAACAACCTACGTAGTTTTGAAATCAAGTTAATTTTTTTGCTTGTTATAACTTCTTTAATATACTATAACTTCTTTAAAAGAAAAATAATCTCAAGTTTACGTATTTGAGAGTTCAAGTAATGCTGTTGAAATGAGAATGTTTCCCTTGTCTTTAATTTGCTTCATGACTACTCTGGTCTCCTTATTTTAGAATGTTCCATTTTTTTAACATTGGCCGGTACTGATATAATGCTAATATATTGCTTGTCGTAAGGTTTACAGGAATACTGTCTTTTCTACCCGTCTGAACGATACAACATATGCGTGACTTGTATGAGCTTGACGTTATAATATTCATGCTTGATGACACTCAATTTCTCTAAATGAATTTGTGTTTTATAACTTTTCAGAGGACGTTCAACGTATTTAGTTCCACAATTTCTTCTACAAAGTGTGATTTTGATAGCTTATGCTATCCTTACGTGATTTATGGACTTCAGGTTTTGTGCAGGTCTATGTTACTTTAACCAACTATCTAAAACTATAATAGACAAAACACTTAATGGTCTATTGAGGTAAGATTCAAGCTGGAGAAAGAGACAGATTAAACCATTTGTTGAATATCCTCTTGTTTCAGGAGCTTTACCACCAGCACTGCTCAATTCGGTCACACATTAGCATCAGTGTTTCTTTCAGAAAAAGTGTTCCGGGGGGGCACACGTAGTATACGGAGGGGCACATATTATTTTCATGCGGTCTCGGTATAACTTAGCAGCTTCTTTTCTAAAGTTATGTAAAAATGTCAATATTGTTATTTCTTGTCCACGAAAATACTGAAGTGTATGATCCCAATCATCACCATAAAGTTAAAATATTTATTCATGGCCTGTAAAAATTTTCTTTTTTCGGTTCGAAAAATATAATTGGCAAATACAATAGAAATGTACTAATAATATTAAATACAATAGACATTTATAAAAGTTTTACATTATAACTTCGTCCGTATGACAAAAATTCACTTCGTAGTTTGTTTTTAATCATTAAAGAAGACGTATTCTTCTCATCTTTGCTTTGGCGTATGAATTGATTATCTCATTGATAAAATTCGAATTTGGCACTTCTTCACCCTCAATGCTGATCAACATACAGTGCTTCAAGTTTTCTTCTGCCATACGAGATCGCAATTTTGTTAATATCCTGTTCATTGTGCTGAAAGACCTTTCAACACTGGCTGTTGATATAGGTACACACATGACCGATTCACATATTTTATGTAGATTTTCATAACCAATTTTCACTTCAAGTACTTTTGGAAGAACGGGGTCTATATCCAAACAAGCATTTTCAGTGCTCTTCATCAGTGACCGAAGGAAAAATTGAAATGACTTTATATCTGCCCATAACGGTTCCATAGGGTCATTCTTCATATATCTCTCACAATATTTACAAAAGGCACCTCCACGTACTTTGTCCTCGTACAGCCACTCATACTGTTGTTCCCACTGTTTATTATACAAACGCTTCTTCTCAACAGAACAAAGGTTTTGCTCATTTATATTTGCCCTATCATCTGCACACTTTGAAATACATTTCGACTGCTCAACATCAATACTTACATCCTTCTCTTGTTCTAGTCCGTTTGCATTTCCCTTACACTTACTTTTATCTGGCGTATTATCACTTAGACTTGTACAGTCAGTCGACAAGGAATTCGATGGGCCAGGGTCCACAGATGTTTCAAGCTTAATGTCCAACTTTTTTTCCTTTATAACAAAATTCAAGATAGATGTTTGACTTTCGTTTTTCCTTTTCTTGTTAGAAGACATACTGAACAAATCACTCACCTGTAAACAAGACACACTAATTGAAAGCACAAAACTATAATCGCCAATATTAACCTAATCAGAATAACTTACATGTGTTATTCGTTTCAGATATACGTGCAACACGACGTTCAATTGTTACTCTTCCGTTCAAGGTTGGCAGTTACAGACACAAGATACCACCTAATTGCTAAATATAAAAAAGAAAACAACTATCGGCACGAGCTTTAGAACACCTTGGTAAAGTAGCAAGATTAAAACCGTTTGTTTATCTGTTTATTGTCTTCTGAAAATATTTATTTCCTACTGCTGGTACTATTCTATTTATTATATTATAGATGTATTACTTTGGTCTCTCCGGGGGGGCACTCTCGGAGCTCCGGGGAGGCAGTGCCCCCCCCCCCCCAAAAACATGTCTGGAAGAAACACTGATTAGCATAGATAAAAGTGAAGTTGGGACCGACTGTACTTCTAAAAAGAAAACGCAGTAGGAAAAGAGTACAATTTCACATTAACATTGATTGACTGGTGAGTGCACCGTTCACAAATTTAGAGGTTAAAGATCGGTATGCCCACGCAATATTATGCCTTCCGGCACAAAAACTCCTGGATCACCAAAATAAACACTTTCGACAATGTTCATTTGTTCAACTCCCGTCACATATGCGTACATCCAGAATAACTACACAGACTAAATCTTCTCGCAAATGAGAAGAGGACGCGGTCCAATTCTGATGATCTTGGCACCACAGCAAAAGATTTCTCCCATGTATGTATATCAAAGGAATACAATGAAATGGTAGTCGGGCAAAGAAAGTACCTCTATGTAGTCAACGTGTCACTATGGAGTGTGAGAATGAAGGCGTTTCAGTGCTGCTAAATGTGTTTGCAATTGCACCCTCTGTTTTCGTTGGCGCCTTCTTGCCCTTATTCACAATGTAGAAATCATCCGCTACTGTAGTTAGCTATTACCTCTTCTTCGCACAACAATGTCTATGGTTCGAAACATTCCACACACTCACGTAAAATAATGCTACTGGTAGTAGCAAACTCCTGACATTTCCTCGTCAAACTTCGCCCTCCTTCGAACTTCTTAATCATTATTTCATGTGTGAAGTAACCCAAATGTGTTCTAGTCCTGTTGTTGTGAGTAATCCAAATACAGTCTACCTTTTTAGGTTTAATCCCTTTCATTTGTCTTAAGATGGCTGCCCCTTTCGGCGCTACAGCCACACTGATATCACGTCATGCAACATCTTGATCCCTATGCACATGTGGGAGACCTCTAGCAACAAGTTGTCGAAATCTCGTTCTTTTCCAATTGCTACGCTATATTTTGTGCTACTTTATCTACCTCTTCCTTACGTTTTGCACACAAGTGCGTCTTCCTGTATAGCTTGATGTTCTAATTCAGACAGATATTCTCAAATATAGTTTAAATGAGAGAAATATTCAAGCCTCAGCTTAAAATAACTTAAGGATCATAAATCAGCCATTAAAAGATTAGTGTAGCTGTATTTTACTTTCGGTAGATATCTGATCCTTGCCATTATAAAGTGTGCCACTAAAGCATTCTAGAGAGCTTTCTTAAAAAATAGTTCTTGTCGTTCGTCCAATTTTTAGAGTCACGTTTCAGCACGAATATTACATGAAATATGGACCTACAGTTTAGAGTAGAATTCCAATAGGTATAACATATTATATTCTCTACAATCGGAATCGAATTTGGAATCATGTGAACTAAAGGAACTTGCGCTAGTCACTAGACTAGCCCAAGTAACAGAGACAGTAGAACCAAAAATGTTGGAAAGGCAAGCTGACCAAGTGTTAACGTTGAACGTAAGTTCTAACTGACCACTTTGACAAGCATAGGCTAACCAACTAGTTACCAACAGAACACCTACCAAAGAAGTAGAAAATTGCGATTGAGGACGCAAGATCCAAACTGTCCGACAATTGTCCCAGATTATTTTGGTTGTAACCAGGGGTAAATGTTGATCTGAAAAGGTGAGGGGACGGTAGGTAGCGGCATTATGTCACACCGTCCACTTGCCTATCTTTGACCATTGTAATTTCTTAGGAATTGTGGGGGACGCCTTACATATATTTTGGAGGTGGGGGGGACGGCGTCCCTCCGCGCGCTCCTGCACTTTTACCCCTGGTTGTAAGAAATACTCTTTAAAGTACTTCGGCAATGTTCAATATATGCATGTTTCAACTAAAGGCTTGTTTTAACCATTACCAACCGCAAATGATGCCGACTGTTAGTCTAAAACTACCAAAGCCTTTTTCTTAAAGGGTTAATAATAATGCATTTAAAGTTTGGTTAGAATATGTATGCAGACAAAATATGAGATAAAGTTGAAACAACATCAATTGAACTTATACGGTATCTAAGATAGAAACAGAAGAACAAATGCTTCTATGAATGATTAATCATTACTTCCAGAACAGTAAAGAGCAAATTTACCACTCGATTTCTTTCTTCAAGTCAGGTCATTCATAATTAAAAGAGAAAAAGGGAACATTTGTAATTGTATCTAATAAGAGAGGCTGATTTCTCTCTACTGGTATTTGGAAGTTCTCACTGTCAATACATCACTCTTCAATTACCTCTGTTGGACGCTACGGTCAAAGCTTTCAGTTCAGCGCAGGAGGGAAAACCCATCGTGTGGGGGTTTCAAGTGGTTCGTCCCTTATCTCCCACCCGCGTGCTCATCTAAAACATTAATACCCGCACCGAACGAAATTGGGTTCTTGATGCGGTGGGACTAATTCCAGCTACAAGACGGTTGCTTGAAGGTTGTGTCTCACTTTGATGTGTTGCCGGTTCGCTAGACACGACATTAAGGGGACACGTAAGTGAGGGGTTGGGGGTGGACAGTAGTTGTTAAGAGATCTTTTCCCATTCCCTCTAGTGTTTCAAAACACCTTGTCACTGTTCCAGGTAGAAAGCTATAACTGAAAATCACAGGTTCCGTAATAAATGAAGATTCACGTTTCGGTTCTTCCCTTTTAGGTTTTGTGTTCTTTGTTCAAGTGTTGTCACAGTCAGGAAACTTCTTTCAAGTACTTCTACGAGGTTTGAATAAAATAATTCATATGTGCCATAACAAGCTTCAATATTTATATTTATATAGATGTTTGATTAGAACAAAGACATATACTTCACTGAAACACTAAATCCTAATAAAAAAAAACTGCAAAATTGTCAATCTGTTAGTTTGTGCATCTCAATAATTCTTAAAAATAAACAGTAACGCTAATAGACGTCTGTACCTGGTCTTTTGCTTGTATGTCTGACGCTAATAGATGTCGATGTCGGTACCTGTTCTTTCGCTTGCATGCTTAATGCTAATTGATGTCGGTACCTGCTCTTTCGCTTGCATGTCTGACGCTAATAAATGTCGAGGGGGCGCGGTGGCTCAGTGGTAGAATGTTCACCTCCGGTACTTGGGGTCCTTGGTACGATCCCAGCTCGCGCCGTGTGGACTTTGTGGTGGACAAACCCCGTGCTCGTGGGTTTTCTCGGGGTTCTCCCGTTTCCTCCCACTTTCTTCATTCCACCAGTTCCCTCATTTCTCATTATCACCGTCTCCTTTAGCCTAACCGGCATAACCGTGGGACGTTAAACTGAAATATCTCATTTTTTTCATTTTTTGCTAATAAACGTCGGTACCCGCTCCCTTTTGCATGCCTGACGCTAATAAATGTCAGTACTCCCTCTTTAGCTTGCTTACCTAATGATATCGGCAAAATGAAACTTTTTTTCGCTCCCACGAACGAAAATAAGTGATTCCTATAGGTTTTGAACTCCTGAGTGCGAATCCGTAACCCATTTTTCTCCAGGACGTATCAGTTTTCAGAAAGAAGAGGGTGTTTCAATATCCGCCCAAAGATGCTATTCTCCACCCATAATAATTTGCACGTTATAATTTAAATATCAATATAAATTATGCAGATAAAATTGCATAAAAAGTTAAAGTTTAATACTCACGTGTCACTTGGTTTTCCTACTCCTCTTGTAATTACTACAGGGTGTTTCGCGTGTCACAATCCAACAGAAGTCTGCCAACATATTCACACTCTATTTATCACTGTAGCGCCTCTCTATGGTAGCTATTTACTGGTGAAACCTTTCCTGTGTTCGTCAGAGACCTCCCCCAAGCTGTACATTTCAGGGAAGAAGTTCAGGTGGCAATGCAGGAAGTGTAACTTTATGGACATATTACATCCCATGTTACGAAAGTAAAGTAATTAACCTGCCAACAATGTCTTTGTAATCAGGTGACTTATGATTCCCTAGAAAGTTACTGCACACTTCTCGAAAGGCCCAAGCTTCACTTTCTACTTCATTAAGCTTAGAAGAAAATGTAGTATCCTTAAAAACGTCTCTGATTTGAGGTCCCGTAAAATCACCTTCTTTCACCTTGGCCTCGCTCAGTCCTGGGAATAGTTTTCTGAGATGATTCACCATCACGGTTCAGGGCCTTGACGAAGACCTTCATGAGCCCTAACATGATATGAAGGAGTGGCAAGAATATTTTCTCCGGATCCACAAGACGTTCATTAGCCACGTTCATCTCCCCTGGGACCAGTTGCTTCCTTGGCGACCATTTTGTGATGGTGTACTGATCTTAGGCTCGACTATCCCAATGACACAAGAAGCAGCAGTGCTTTGTTTAACCTCCTTGTAAACGGTAAGGATGGCAATAACCTTAAGGTCAGCGCATACAGACCACTGGAACTGTTCATACTTTATTTTTTGTGGAAACAGCACACCACCAAGAAAAACTTACGTACTGGGACGTTCTTGATGAGATATTCGTAATCAGCTTCTCGAAATCTATCCGTTACACCCTTTCACTCTCGTGGGAGGATTTTCATGCCGACCAGTGTAATAGATGTAGGTACCAGCTCTTTCGCTTGCATATCTGACACTGATATATGTAGATATTCGCTCTTTCGCTTGCAAACCTGACGCTTCAACATTTATATTTATAGTGTTTTTTGATTAGAATAAAGACCTAACCCTAATTGAAAAAGGCAACCTCTCAATCTGTGGGTGTCGGTATCCGCTCTTTTACTTCCATATCTGACGCTAATAGATGTCAGTACCTGACGCGTTCACTTGCATACTTGACACTAATAGGTGTTACCACATGCTCTTTCACTTGCATGTCTGAGACTAATAGACGTCAGTACCAGTTCAATCACTTGATTGCCTGACACTAAGAGTTGTTGATAATAGTTCTTTAGGTTGATTGCCCGCCGACGCCAATAAATGTCAGCACCCGCTCTCTCACTTACATAACTGACGCTAATAGATTATTACCTGCAATATCGCTTGCGAGTAAATGGCTTAATCAAAACATTTTTATTTATAACGAAATCCATGAACAATAGCATAAACATGGTGTCGAGTTCAGAAATGTGGGTAGAAAAGTGAATAAATGAATTTGTTAAATCTAAACGATTCAAATGTTACCACGGTAATGGTCCAATATCTTGAGACTGTCAAGAAAGGTAGCTTAAATCTCATAACCGAAGCTCTGGTGTGAGTCGTTTATCCTTCTCACCGAAGTTCGTACATTTGACAACCTTGGATGACGTATTACTTGCATCCCTTAGTGTACGGTTATACCGACACTTTCCTATATAATCTTTATCTATTTAATCTTCCTATGCACTGTGGCTCAGGGGTAGAGTGTTTACTTTTGGTGCGTGGAGTCCCTGATCGAATCCCCGGCCAAGTAAGCTTTTGTTGGACAACATCGAGTAAGTGTTTTTTCCGCGTTTCCTTCCACAGTCTCATTCTATGAATTCTTCCATAACTACTCCATTTAATAATCTTCCCTTTAGCTTAAAGGGCATCGTGGGACTTAAACTATTCCGTTTATTTTCATTTTCAATTTCCTCATCACGATTCATTCTTCATCCTTCATAGAACAGCGATTTCATTCCAAGTTTAGTGAAAAATTTTCCTCATTCATAGGAAAATCATGATTGGCAGCAAAATATTCAAAGAGTTCTCTGTAATTTAGCCAGAAACAGAATACATTTGCAACAAAATGAATTTCTTATACCTTGTTTTAAACGTCTGTAAGCAAGAAGAATTGTTATGTATATATGTATTTGTAGCCAATCAGCGCACTGTCCACTCTATCGTCCATTACAAGAAGCAAACTAAACTTCTGTTTCTTGAGAAATGAATGAAAAAAAGTATGAAGCTTGATTCAGCATGTGATATAAACTGGTCCTTTTTAAAACAATTTGTTTAGTTTGCTTTTTCCGTCCGTTGAAGAACGAAAAGAGAAGATGAAATAGAAAAATTTCGATATAACTTTACCTTTATAAAAATGTTTGATATTCAGAAGTTACTGCCAAGTGTTACAAATGGCACTCTTAACATTATCATGTCAGTTACAGAAGAAGGAAAGGAGAAATTCAATTTCCATATTACACACTTAACAAAATCAATAACAAAGATTCGAACAACAATGTACGTAAGTTTCTCTGCCCTCAGAAGGTCTCTGTTTTTAGCTTCTAAATAGTATCTCAGTACCACAGAATCATGTTTTGACGTGTTGTAGAAGTTGTTTAATATATTCGTTTGACAACACTTTCTGCCACTCTTATCACAGAACAAACTGTCGTACTCAATACTAACAGTTTCTCCTACACAAGATCAAAAATATATATTAAATTATAGGGGAAGTGCGGACAATACCGGACGTTACCCAGTATCGGACAGTAGTAGTAGAGTCCGTATCCGAAACATGACAGACGTGTACTGGTTATTATCATCATTGTGTAAGGTCAAGGTGTAGGTGAGCAAGGTGTGACTTGTATCAGGCCAGTGGAGCGAGATATTGACACGTGTAGCTGAATTGCTGTGTACCTTGGTGCTGCGTGTTAAGTTTCGTCTACTGTGTCGACTATACGGGTAAGTACGTGAACATTTTGTTACATATGTGACTTCTATTATTGTGTGGTGTACCCAAGTATGCTAATAAATATTGAATTACGGAAAGTGTTACTACGTGATCTGACATTATATGTTAACATGTTAATTTCCCAGTACCGGGCAGCATGTATGTTCCCAGTATCGGACAAGGACACAATTTCGTCCTTACGGATATTTTATAATAGTAGCATTTCTTGTTCTTGTTTACTCCAGACAAGATGGCAAGCAAGAAAAAGGGGAAGTGGGTGGAAGAGGATATGAGTAAGGCAACGCAAGCAGTCATGGATGGGCAAATGAGTCTGAGGATAGCAACACATAACTTTCTGGTACCTAAGAGCACTTTAGGGGATAGAGTGAAAGACTTGAAAATTGGAAACACAATAGAAATGACTCCTCAAATGGACCGTTTTGGTACAACATTTTCAGAAGAAATGGAGACGCAACTTGTTAATCATCTAAAGGACTTGGACAACCAATTGCTGTCAATGAACAAAAAGAAGTCTTTCAAATTTGTTTTCGATTTTACAGAACACCTCAAAATTAATTATCAGCTTAATAAAGACAAAAAATGTGCTGGACAGAAGTTCTACTACAGTTTCATGAAACGTCATCCTGAACTGTCGTTGCGTATTTCACAGTCGACGAGCATGCAGAGAGGAGTGGGGTTCAATAAAAAGCATGTTGATTTATATTTTAACAAATATGAAGAGTTACTTGCAAAGTGCAATTCCATCAGCACATTTCTCTGTTGATCCAGATGCCAATCTCCGAAAGTCACCTTCTCCTATTCCAGAAACATTTTCAGAAACAACTTTACCTACTTCACAGAGTGTGAAACGCAGTTCTGTTAGCAACATTTCTCGCTCAGCTCAAGAAACGTCTTCATTCGATCCTAGTATGCCGGCAAAGCACAAGTGATAGAAGAAACGAAACTGAAGAGCATGCAGTTTCAAGTAGACGAAGATAACGAAAAGGTAGCTAATGAAAACGGACAGGTGGAAAGAAAAGTAAGAAGACAATAAGTAAAAAACTGAATTTTCACAACAGTGACACAGGTAAGTGCAGCATTGGATCAAATGTCATCATCACTGAATGCATCCTTTGTTCTGAAACAGTGGACGAAGAGTGGGTGCAGCGTATCTTGTGTCACAAATGGACTCATGTTGCATGCACAGGTCAAAAGAATCTTGATTATTAGATATGTGACCGGCTCAAATTCGTTTAGTGCTTGTTTATGTACAGGTGAGGTAGAACTAATTCACATTTTCACACTCCTTGTTCAGTTCTGGAATATTGGCTTGACATTGCTTTGCTTGTATTATTATTGTTTCTGCAACGATAACACGAGATGTGTTTTATTAACTTAAATATTTATAGAAGTGCCTTCAAATGTTTTTTATACGTCATATATCATTCTTCAGACGTCATATATCATTCTATTCGTTGCATATAAAATGAAAAAAAAAAGTAGTTTATGTTGTGTCCGGTACTGGGTAATGTTTTTGTGTGTGTGTGAGAATTTGAACCTGATTTTTATTTTAATTTTAAAAATGTATGCTCTCCATTGTTGTAGTTTCTTTTATGTCAGCTCTTATAATAAATGTCCAACTTTAACATGGTTGCATTACTTTCATGATGTGCCTCTTACTTAGCTCGTGGATTCGAAAAATCCTTAGGTGCCCGGTACAGTGCGCACTTCCTCTATAAATATCAATATTGAGCATTCAGACAAACTTTTGGCACTAATGTCTCAATAAGGCTAAAGTTCAAGTATTCTACTTTGGTAAATTTGTTATCCAATGTAGTCCTCTCTGTATACTTTCCGAATATTTTTTGTGACTTTAACTGCATTCAATGACAAATGTCACTCACTAGTGATCGGACGTTCTCACTTGACATGTTTCTTTCTGAGCAAGTAACAGAATATTTACAGATCACGAGATTCTACTGTAATAAAATTATTCAAAAAAAAAAGAAAAGAAAAAACTCCGTAAATGTTGTTCACTACAAAAATTACAAAAAATGACAATGAATTCATCTCACACTGGAGATGATTATCAAAAATAATGGAGTACACGATGAAAGTAATCTGAAAATTGAAAATTGCTGTTGGATCATCACAGATCCTTATTACTAAGGCTTCTTTTCTGTTAACTGGTACTCTTTGCTAATATTGTTTTGACATGCATGTTATAGGCCATCATCGCATTGGATAATGTTTCTCGCAATACACCTAACATACCATCTTAACCCCTTCAATCGCTTTGAGCATTCTATCGATATGAACCTTATTACAATATTTTCATGCTTACAATGAAATGTTTTAGGTAGAAATGTTTTGTACTTTAGATAGACAGCAGCTGTTACTGTTAATAGCATAATTTTACATCTGGCGATACTACTGTGATCTATAAGATACTATGGTGTTTACATATGGGTATACATTATATATAGAGATAATCAAAAACGCTGTTTTCTGTGAATCACGATTTAAAATGTTGGTATTGTACTAAAGGTAGACTGAAAAATCGTTGGGACTATTGCCATCACGCTCTTTCTGGAGGAGATACGACTATTAGAGTCATATTCTTAAGTGGAACCATTCATGATGAATCAGAAACTCAAACTCAATCATCTTTGACTTCTGACAGTATTAGTGCCGGACAAAACATTTCTGGTGTAACATTTCTCCACAGGTTGCATTTTTCCAGGTGCTTTCGACTTGATATTTTCCTCATTTTACACCAGGTTGCACCGCAGGTATCAAACCATGGTCAAAATATATTATAGGTGGGTTGATGTTGCTTCTACGGTGGAAAATAGAAGGTTTTCATTAAAACATAAATAAAAAATATTTGAATTTGAATATTTTCAACGCGCTTCTTGGTATAAATCTAAAGGTCGAAATGTATTGTTTTTTGTTTACGGTAAGAACCTGCAACCAAAGTATATTCATATTCTGTTTCATACTCATAACTTAAGTCGTTTCCGAAATATGAGTAATTTTTCATTTTCGAATTTTTCAATAATATCTTCGAAATTCGAAGAAATTTGAAATTGATTATCTGGTCAAAGTTATCTTTGAATATGAGGTGCCTCTGATAGACGTATCACAGCAATCCGTGTAAGGGCACTTTTCATCACCTTATCCGGCTATACCCTTTTTGTCTTGTATAATACATTGCAAGGTAATTGTACAAGTGCTTTCAGGTTTACAAGAGAAGAAACAAGTACTATCTCGAAAACTACAAATGAGAATTTTTCACTCATAACTTTTGTTCATCATAATGTCTATTGATTGATGTATTCCATATCTAGATATAGTTTTTCGTAATTCGCTTAAACTATTGCTGAATGTTAAATGATTTACAACTTTTGTCGAAACTGTTACAAGAAAATTCAGATAGGGTTGTACTACTGAATTTTATAACCACCCAAACTTTCGCGAGGATGTTGGTTTGGTAGTCTATATATATTTTCTTCCTCTTCTGTTATCGTATATAATTAACGTTTATCCGGGGCTCTGTTCTCAATAAAAGTACTCTTTCCCTTTTGTTGTCTCTATAGCAACATATAAGAAACATCATTCATAATTTGAAGGGATTTGAATCACAAAAACATCATGTGCAAGACTTATATATATATATATATATATATATATATATATATATATATATATATATATATATATATATGCAAGCATGTGTGTGTGTGTGTGTGTGTGTGTGTGTGTGTTCCGCATGCCGTGAGAAGGTTGGATTGTTTCTATTTAGACAACAGCGCCCTCTTCTCCTACTTCTTTTTATCCTCAACTAATTAAGATTGAGCACGTTCTACGTAAGCCTGGTTACATTAAACAAATGAATTTCCTAAGGTAATGGCGGCTTGGAGGGATGGCTAGATTCTTTCCGAGGGTGGGAGAGTACAAAGTATATTGCCATCCTTCCTATTTACCTCATTACACTGCGAAAGAAAATATAAGAAAAGATTCCTGTGGAGAAAGTGGCATAAAGAGAGAAATTTCTCTTTATTCCCGTTTACGGTACAAATGTAATTTTTGGGAGAAAGTGTACACACATACACACCACACACACCAAAATATGAAAATATTTTTGAGTACGTTGTTTCTTCTACTAAAAGTATAGCTCCCAAAATTGAAAGTGGGATATTTTACTAGAAGGAAGAGGAACAAGTAAAAGTTTTAATTAAAATATTATTCATGTAAAGAACTTCATTTTTTATCAAATATGGAAACCTAGGATGATGTTGGGAATGTAGTGTTTCCGAAAGCGATATAGTTTTAAACAAGAGGAACTATGGTAGACTTGTTAGGTACGGAGATTCAATACCGTGACCGTAAGTAGTACATTTATGATTTCCGTATAGAAATACAAGTTTAAAATTGAAACATATTCTTGAGAAGCTCCATTCTTATCAGCATTCTTATCAGAAACTGTTTCTTATCGTCTAACTAGCAGAATACCTGTTCTTCGCACAAGGTGAATGTGTTTCATTTTGAACATAAGGAGCTGAATTTGAGTTTAAACGGCACCTCATATTCTCTTTATAGGTCAGGTCATAGGTTCGGTTATGTATGTGCAGAACGTATTGGTATACAACCTTCCCCCTAATACCTACTTCGTTGGTACACTCACTTTTATCCTTTATAGTATTATTCGAAATCCATTTTACTATGTGCTTTTACTGTGTGACTATTACTGTGTGTGCAACTATATGACTTCTACACAGGTGTAATGGAAAGGTATGACTGAGAAGCCAGACAGAGTGCATAACTAGAGGCGGGTGTCCGGGGGCAGACCAACTCAACATCTTCTTACCTCAATTGCTTAAAACGTTTACCTTTGAGTCTAGTTCTTTTTTTCTTGCATTATGTTATTCTTGTCATGTAGTTAAACTAAACAAGAGAAAAATATATCGCAGTCTTTACGTTTTCGAGATATGCGCATGCCCAGAAATATTTGCGTATTCTGCGCAGTTCTGCACAGATTCAGACAATTCATTTTAAAGCTATCATGTATCTACTACGTCTTGCAAAGTTTGCTTGATCTCGGTGGATCCGTTCTCGAAATATCATGAAGAATGTCATCTTTAATAAATCGACTGTATCTCAGAAACTACAGCGTTCTCGACAAATTTCTTCTAGTTAGATTAGTTTAGCAAGGTGTCTTATTAGTCTACAAAGTTTCATCAAAATCGGTTGTTGTGGCCCAGACACCTTATGGATGTATCACAGGTTCTTTATTAGTACTTCCGGATCCAATATTGATTTCCAGAGAACAAACTCAGTAAGATATATCAAGAAATGATTTTCTACAATCAATTAAGTGTCTTAAGAAGAGATATAATCTCTTCCGTTAACCTTCTACTCAAACTAGAAGTGGTTTATTTATCCGTTTCCTGTTTCAACTTTGTCGCCATAGACCAAAAAGGTAATAAATAAAGGAAAGTAGTATTCTGCAATCAATTCAGGGTCTCAAGAGAACATATAGTCACAACCCAAATCTGGAAGTGGTTGAAATTTATTACTATTTACAGTTCCAATACTGATTTCCACAGAGTAAAACTGTAAAAGATATCGAGATTTTCAATCGTTAAAATAGCACAGCTATATCTGGAAATTCGTTCAGGTTAAATATATAAAGTTTGCTGTTTGAATTTTCCATTTAAAATAATTAAAGTTTTGTTTCAGCTCTTCCTGATGTTTCTTTTAGAAAACAAACAAACAAAAAAAGATAGTGAGTGGGAGGAAGAGAAGGTGGGAGTGTGGGGGTTTACAATAAGATGGATACATCTTGAAATCCCTTAAGATTAGAATCACATTTGCTATAAGGAACTTGGTATATAAACTAATTATTCAATACAATCTCGCCGTGCGAACAACGGAAGCAAGGCTAAAATATAAAATGCGAGGCCCCAGGGCGAAATCCTCAGTTAACCGAAGGCTATAATTTTATATTTGGCGTTGGAGAAATACAGTGCCAGGAAAAAAGAAACATTTTGACAGAAGGTTATGTTTATTATATGTTTCCTGAGCAATACATATTTTGTAACCTAGTTTTATTTACTCCTTGGTAGTAAGTGGTAAAATTTTAACCCTTGGAAAAGCAAAGGTTAATTGGACGTGTTATTTCAGAAAGAGAAATTTGAAAGCGTTTGTTGTACGAACTTTAATAGGTTACTTTGTCACCATATATAATACACGGTGCATGTGATTCTTTAATACAGAACACTCATTGGTATAAAAGTTAAAAAAATAAAATAAATTGATTAGATAAAATTAGTTATAAAATTGATTATAAAATTAGTTATAAAATTGATTTTATTAGTTGGTATAAAATTGATTAAAAGTTTGAGATCTTAAATTTTGATTTTGGTCTCTGTATTTATTAAGAAAAAAATACTAATATTATTGTGATTAGATTATTTATTATGGAAGTTCTTTCTATATACAAGTCATATTAACTTCAATAATTGGCGTGTCCAATGTTCAAATTAATCAAATTTATGTTTGGTTATTGTGGGCATATTTTATCTTTAAGATCTGTATCTAACGCTCTATCCCAGAGCTTGAAACATTAATGTCCAGATGTAAATAATTCTTATAGTGTAAAAGATAGTGTTAATGATTTCATGTATTTAAGAGTACCGTTCACAGCTTTCGTAATTGAGGTTCATTTCCTTGTGCTGTGAACAACCCAATTATTGTCACTCGTTTCAGAAACTATTTCTGTCTGTATACTTACTTATACTTCAATGAAGCATTGCTACACTGAGAAAAAAAAATATCGTATGTGGTGTACGTAAAAATGTAGGTTGCATGTTCCTGTAGTTTTGGACTTAACATGCAACATATTTTAGACATACTTTCCTTATAATTGTTCCGAATAAGCTTACTTTCCGTGCGAACGAAAAATCTGTATATAGGCGGCCAGGATCTGACATACAAATGGACGTAAGTAACATATAATTGACGTATGTAACATACGTAAACATACGTAATATCCGGAAGACTGTTGGACTTCAGACATCCTGCAACGGCATGTTGTAACATCTAAAGACAGTTCATATGTAGGTTATGGATAACGTATGCTCCGTACTGATTTCTGTAGTAAACATAAGAATACCGTATATTTATACAATATAAAGCTGTCCGGATAACGATTTTTTCCAGTATCATATGCACTATCAAATGTGATATTTTCGTGGTACCTTTTCTGCAGTTAATTGAACCTGTAGCCACAACCAGGAAGCCCAAATTTTAAAAAGTGTTTCAGAAGGGAACTTTGAGAAAATTTCTCAAATTTATTTATGCAAATTTATGTATTCAGTATTAATCTATAGTCTGAGTCATTCTAAGGACAATGATATGAATCACAACTCGATGGTAATTAAAATTCGAGCAGAAGCTTTAGATTTATGTATTTAACTATTACTTTTTACAAGATCACAGTACGGTTTATTTATTTATTTATTTATTTATTTATTATTTTTTGTCTTCATACCTAAAAAAAGAATTTCAATAAAACTATCAAATACGTAAACAAGTACACGTACTATTTTCCTAAGTAGCTTTCTTGCTGGCACCTCAACCTGGAAACCTGGTATGCGTCATATTTAAAACAGTTCTTTTGGGGAGAAATACCTTAAAACATTTCAAAATTTGTCATGAGGTTATGGATTATAACTTTTGCGGTCATGTAAGGTATTATTCACATGTCTGATTTATTCTAATGATAATGGCTCACGAACTACGAATTTACGCTAATTATGGTATGAGTGCCACCTTTGTAAGCAAAAGTATAAATTTGCTTTAAAAACCTCTTGATTTTAAAAGATCAAAGAAATACCTATTATACAGATACTTAAACAATACACAATTTATTAACTGAACAGAAAGAAAATTATTTGAAACGTATTGAACAATTTACTCAGTTTAGTATATGGTTTTAAAAGCTTCTGAAAATTGATTTCAAAAAGATTACTTAATTGTCAAATGCATATATAGAATGCTCACCTGAATAACAGAACCAATTGGAATTTACGAAATGTAAGAAGTACATACTGAAGCATATAGGTTAGTACTTTGTATAAAATACTGTTTCTCACAAAACACTTTAACCTTTGAAAACAACAAAGTCTAATTCCATACTTCCTTCAGCAATTCAAGGAGTCGTTGTCAAGTCAAGAAGAGCAGACATTTGCAAGATAAAAGGAAGCGATTAAGTTACACAGAATAAAGAAATTCGGAACACTAAAGTGTACGGGACTCTTAAATTGTTTAAAACGAAATAATGTGTAACAAATAGAATCTTAACTACTTATGTTTCGGACATACCTTTATCTAAAGAAATGACTTTATGTTGCAGGGCTCGCCCTGGATACATATTTAGCTAAATACGGACCTGGACACAATGGTCGCACCTTGGAGACCATAATTCTATTGCCGACAATTGCTCATATTGTTGGGTCGCATTTAAACTACACGTTCAGGTCCCATATAGCCCCGATAGTGAAAGAAACTTTAAACTCAATTGTAACAAATCAGTTACTATTGGAGTCCATCGGGAGATGAACTACCGCATTTCTTATATTTAACATTTGCATGGTTGACAGTATTATATCGGCATTCAATATGAGTATCTTGGTGTATCTAGTAGACCAATTGCATGTTGAAAACGATAAGGTGAAATGGATAGGTGTTTTCAAAACTTTCAGTATTATTGTTGCAACGATGGTGAGTAGTAAGTACCCAAAACACTTTTTAATAACTTAACGACACTCACAAAATAACTTACTTTTCAATGGTTATATCAACTTCAGTATATTAGGATATGGAACAATGTGCTACACTTAAAAGAGACATTAAAAAAAAAAATAGCCCTCATATACTTTCAACACTGATTTTGTAACTAAAATAAACAAACAAATTGAACACATGTTCTTCTGAAGTTTTACGAACACCCAGGTGAAGGAAATTTCATCCATTATATTTATATCGATTCTGAGAAAATATGTCTGCTGTGTTTATGATTAAAATTTACCAATAAGAAATCTTGTTGAATGTATGGATACAAACTTCCAAACTAATATTTCAGAAATAAATTTCTCAGAATTAGAAAAGTTCCTTAGTATATATTCAATTCAGAGATCTGTTCCGTGATGTAAAGTTAACTGAAGCTATAATGAAGTAGTTATATGAAAGGATTTTTTTTTTTATCTTACGTTGTGAAACTGTTAACTTCCTAACTACATGAATTCATTATTGAAAATATAATGTATATATGTGTTTCCAACCAGAATATGCATAAAAGAATATATCTAGGTATACGGTATCTGTGATAAAAAGAGCAGTGTACAAACTAGAGATGTACACCTTCTCACTCTCACTCACTTTTACCCTCAAGAGGGTCGCCCTCACCCTCACTCACCCTCTTTTTGGTAGATAAGGGTGAGTGGGCTGAGGGTGTGAGGGAGTCGATTGAGCATAAGAGTGGCTGAGGGTGAGTGTGAGGGAGTTACTTGACGGTAAGTGTGGCTGAAGGTGAGTGTGACGGAATTGATTGAGGGTTAGCAAAAATGACCATCTCTGCTACAGACACTAAATTTTGTCACAGATGAACTTTTACCAGTTGTAATCGCGTATAAAGCAGTTTTATTTGATTTTATAATCGAAGGGCGATTAAAGTGTCAACATTTATGTGAAAGTCATATATATTGAATCACAGTGCTTATGAGGTTCCCAGCCCAACTGTTTTTACTGTCATCCAGGTTGGATACCTTTCCGGGCAATACCAAAAATATTGATCGTCGTTCATATATTTTTGCATTTCTTCACTTTCAAAGATTTTGCATAAACATTATTACTCAAGTGTGAAAAAATAAGCACTTATGCTAATAGAGGAATAATTGAAAAATTGAAACCTATTCTTGGTGCGTCGAATTCATGTCAGAAAACATTTCTCGCTTTTTCTAATCCTTCTTGTACTATAGGAAACTAGTACAAGTTTCTGCTGTTTCCGTTTTCAACAGACGGAGATGAGCGGAGATATAATCTATTTTTAGAACATTGTACAAATATCACTTTTGTATTAAACTAGTTGCTTGTTCTAGCTAAATTGTTCATGTTAAATGTTTACCAAGTTGTTTAACTGGTTTTGCTTGTTCATCTGCGTAGCCACTTTTGCAATTTGCTATAAATTTAATAAACAAGTCCTTGCAGCTGTTTCATACAAATCTCCTTCAAGAAAAGGCGGATGCTGTTAGTATTAGCAACGTGTAGTAAACAACGTTAAGCTAGATAAAATCTTACCGACATTGAAGTACAAAGTCATCATCACTAATCCATTGCAAAGTACTCAATAAACTTCCTTCAGGAAATCATTTTTTAAAAAAAATTTTTGAATAAGTGTTATATTTCAAGTGCTTTCATATTTTCTAATAGACTTACACCTTCTTCATAATCTAACTAGTTATTTACAATTTGACCCTACACCTAACTCAGACAATCCAATACTAAAGTCGGACGATCCAACGCCTAAATTGAATGTCCGAAAATAATCTAATTTACATCTGTTTGCACAGAATATCAACCTAAGGATCATTCAGTAGTCCACATATTAAGCACATACCTACGAACAGATAATGTTGTCTATACTTAAGTATTCACACTTAATATCTATTTGTCTAATAATTTTCTACAATAAAAAGGGGACACCGTGGCTCAGTAATAGAGAGGTTACCCATTGAAAGTAGGTCCCAAGTTCGATCCACTATAAGTAAGTTTTTGATGGACAACTCCGTGGATATCCGTCATATCCGTGGATTTATCTGAGTATTTCCATTTGCTTCCACATTATCATTTCACCCAAATCTTCCATCATTATTCACTTCCTTAATGATTCGTCTCACTTTGCCTAACGAGAATAATTGTGAGATGTTAGACTGAAATATTTCATTTCATTTCATTTTTATCAATCAGGATATGTTTTTCTCGCTTCCTATTACCGTTTCTGCACTAAGGTGGCTAAGATTGAAAGCGGAAGTAGTGGACTTAAGTACAAAGATAGATACAGAGATGCACGGACGCTGGAGATATATCAGAAAAATATTTCTTGTTATTTTTTATCTTTTTTGTTCTGATACCTGTAGAATGGATCTAAGAGTGAAAGTACAGTTCTAGAAAGCTTCCTGCGTTTACAGATAGTATACTGTATTAAGGTCGGCCAGAGTACTAATACTGGAAACTATCTGGAAAGACTACTCCCATATCATAAAATTAAAATGAACATGTGTAAAACTTTTTTTGTTTCATAATAGAATATCAGAGGTAGCAAAATAATGCATAACAAATCATGAACTCACATACAGATTTCCATCCTACACCCTGGAGCTAAAAGCAACGATCAGGTTTTATCAGATTATCACGGAAATGTAAAAAAGTGGTAGAAGGAAAGTAAAATTTTCGGATGGTTTTGTATTTGAATCCTGAAAATAGGTTTTCCCTGTGTCTAGTAGAACGAAATCTTATATACAAACATTTTAAGGGTAAATTTTACATATTATTGCAACTACAATACTACCTTCCTTAATAGCTAAGTATGTGATATAGATCTTGTGTATAATAATATTGCTCTGTACTTCAGCAAATGTGGGTGTTGGAAAATGAAGAAGTAGAAACATACCAGTATTTTTAAAATTCTTGTTACAGAAGCGACATCTATACAAAAAAAATTAAACTAATGGACTAACTAATTTAAAAATTTTAAATTAATTTTACAAAAAAATTTACCATGTGGTAAATTGCACCCATGGGGTAATTTAAGTTGGTTCAAAAACTTAATGCTATCAAATCTACAGTCTCAACATCGCTTCACTTACTATCACTATGGCAGTGAATGCTTTCAAATCTACAGTTTCAACATCGCTTCACTCACTTTCACTGTGGCAATCAATGCATAGTACGAATTTCTATCGACACACGACCAATGATACCATTTCTCACAACGTAAACACCATATCCAGTCTCTCTTCTTCTAAGGTTCTTTACAAACCAAAGAGAAACAATCTTTTGTGGAATGATTTGAGAATAAATTCTTGTTAGCCACTTATTTCATCTTTCAGCTCTTTTTTTTTAGATACTTCTTTCCCATTTCAATAGCACTTTTTCTAGGGTGTCTGTGAGAATAGCACATTTCTTTCTTTTTCGAGCTGTCAGTTTTCGAGGTCCAGCTTTCGAATAGGGACATACATGTCCAGGAGAGATGTCAGGTTTGTCTGGAATACCACTTGGTTTTCACTATTGTTATTTACTTTTGCCTTATATCCATATATATGGATAACGTAGAATAATAGACTTTAAAATCCGTAGTTGCCCGTTTCAAACTTATATCTTTTCTCCTTTATGTTCTATAGCAAAATTTGCTGATCTCTTCATAACGTCCGATGGCGTGGTTTCTTTGTCGGGGTCTTCCTCTTATAGGTCTTCATATTCACCTAAAATGATAAAACGAAGAAACTAATCATTCACTAATCATTTAAGATATCATTTAATCATGTCTAATGATTGAAGACATCATTTAAGATATTGGCAGAAAATTCTCTGCTTCTTTGTGGATAAAAAAAAAATATTATGATCAAATAGGCCTAATGACAAGTTATGAAATGTAGCCTACTTTCAGTCTTATAACAAGAATTCCGCAAATGACATACCTCTCAATAATGGTGGCTCAAATCCTGCCTCCCCTTCTGAGGGATCCTACCTTGTATGGATGGTATCGAGACTTGACCGGGCCTCTTCTCAGTCTCTTGTGGATTTGGAAAAGCTCGTCTCGGTTTTGAATTTGAGATAAGACCGAAGCGAGATCGAGACTAATTTCGGTCTGCGTACCATCCTACTACCTTGAGAATTTTTGTAAATTATATTCTTAAAATCGTATTTTAATGCTACTCTTACAGAATGAAATAGAATTCCCTCAATTTTTGATTCCTGAATGGATAACTCGTGCAGTAGCTCTGCGTTAAAGTGTCAATAAAATACATATATACATGTACATTATTACTTTTCGTTGTTGTACAATTATCTATTAAAACCTAAGTTAATTTTCCTTATTTAATGTTTAGGCCTAATTGTACCATTAACAGCCGTGTGCACCAACGAAGTTTAAACGAGCGTTCACTCAAACGCGTTCAACATTAAAGTTCCAAGTTTAAACGTGGTTCCCGGACTTTTGTTGTACCATTGAAAGTCGAAGTTCAGTAAATGTCGTTTAAGAAAACGTCGGTGAATTTGTAAAATCTGTTTGGTTGTCATCTTTTGTCTTTTAATCTTCGTTTAACAAAGTAGCAAATGAAGAAAACACACCGTGTGCCGATCTTTTTGACTTTCGAGATTGTGTGCATAGACTTGTGAGTAGTCTAATTTCAGTGATCGTAATTATCATGGAAAAAATAATGAAACCACGAGAAAAGCAATGTTACGAACACGAGAAATGGATTGTAATTTCATTACTGAAAAAATACAAAGACATTATTAAATGTAAACAGATTGACTTGGATCAACGAAGGTTAAACCCTCAAATTTAGCAGTTCAACCTAAAACCAAGTTTATCCACCATTTGAATGAGACGTAATCTTGAAAGTTGTTGGTAGAACAGACATTTTCGATGATCTTGGATACAACTTTCGTTCAGCAGTTGAACTTTGTTGGTGCACATGGAAATTATATAATAATAATAATAATAATAATAATAATAATAATAATAATAATAATAATAATAATAATAATAATAATAATAATAATAACCTTCCTAACATAGCACGCTACGTTCCTGGGATGACTCATTTTGATCCCAATCATCCCATTCGTTTCCCGGGATTATCGGGACAATGAGAAGACATCCCATGGACGTCCTGCATGGGACATCCTGAAGGATTCCCATGTAAGATGTCCACGGGACGTACCAGATGGGACAGGAGGTCCGAGGAAAAACCAATAGACATCCCTTCGTAGTCCCGTTGAATATCCCGTATCCCGGGATATTAGCGGACATCTGGGTCTCCCGCGGAAATTTTGTGGATTTCCCGGGAGCACATTCGGATAATCCGGGGATGTCCCGCCGTCAGTTGCGGGCTCAGTTTTGGACATCCCGTGGACGTACTTGTGCTATGTGGGTTTGTTTTATAACCAACAACAATTGTGCATATAACAACGATTAACCGGCAAAAATATATTTCTTCAATGCCAGATGTTGCAAGTTATCATATCGACATGTTCGTGTTTAAAAGCTTTCCTCGGCTCCAAATAACAAATAGCACGGAAACAGAAATATAATGTAATTATACTCCAATTGTGATACTATTTGGGCACTATATGTTACATACTGTTGTTGAATATCTGTAAGATGTAGTAAAGAAAGACAAAAGCTTTTTGTTTAATTATTTTCTTCTTCAAAAAAGAAACTTTCATCCGCTACGTCTACAACTTTTAACGTCCATTGTTGAACTGATTACGAGAGCCCTCTTTCATTTTGTCTTAAAACACGTCACAATGCAACACAGTGGAGCCAACCCTAGAAGACAAAAAGTGCTATTGCAACGTACCTCCTGTTGCAACGTGCTTCAACTTCCCCTACATAAACGAAATAGGTAATGTGTATGCTATCAGCCAATGAAAAAAACGTTCGGATTAATATTCGTTCAAGAGAAGATATCTATAAGTTGACCACATTCTAAAATTCTTCAAAATATAGGGAAAAGAAATACAGTTTCAGAACAAAAGGGGATAATTTGGACTATAAAATTTAAAACATAATATGAAATAAAACCTTTAGAGCATTTTGAAACGTTATCTGTTATGAAAACATTTATTAGTGTTAATAATAGTTAATAATAATAGTGTATATGGGTCACAAAATTACACAAGCTAAATAAAACCATTTGACGCTTGATATTTATGAAATCGGAAGGTTTGAAGTATGAGATACACATGACAGAGATGCTTAAAGCTTAATGGAAGAAAATACTGTGAATAAATAAAAGAAATAGAGGATGGGATATTGCATAAATTATTCTGGTGCTTAGTAATCTTAAATTAAATCATATAAGGCTGATATTGTTACTAAACTATTAATGGTAAAATATAAAATATAAAAAAAATTACTTGAGCCGGTTCTATGAAAATTAACGGAAAAGAAACTAATTGTCAACAGTAAATTACCTGGTATTCTTTTTTGGAGGAATGACTTACTCCATATTGTAGAGCAATTGAAGACCTTGGTGCAAGAAGGGGGTTCTAATTGTATATTTGATTCAGGATTTTTTTAAAAAAGGTTAAAGTGAACTTATTTAATTTTAGCTTCCAAACTTTTATAGAGATGGTATTATAGGAGTGAAAGCTTTCTTTAAAAAATGTGGAGGCTAAAGTACAAATATTGATTTTTTAACATTTTTTTCTTTCAACCCCCTTTCTGCGAAATCTTCATTTAATGATACACTTATTTATAAAATATCAAAACAATTGCCTGATTATTTATGGGTGAAATGTCTGCAAAAAATACTTCAAAAATAAACTACTCTTTCAGTACTTTTTTTTTTTCAGAAAAATAACTTATAACATACCACATTATAAAGTTAGTTATATCTATTTATGAAATATAAACACAATCGATGAATCTGTCCCAGAAATTATATATATATATATATATATATATATATATATATATATATATATATATATATATATATATATATATATATATATATATATATATTAGGGTGGTCCTTATTTATATGGGGAAAAATAAATTTAGGAATTTCCATGGACTCACCTCCTAAAATGGTTCCATATGGGACAAAATTAAGCCAGGAGAAAAATTAGATCCATTGAATAATTTTAAATGGTGCCCCAAACGACCTAAAATTTTGAATGCGTTTACAATACATAGTATATGGGGAAAAGCTGGAATAAACTCTCGTAATTTACAAACGGCTTAAGGGAATGGAAAGATATCTTGGATAATAGAACTAGAGGAAATGAGTAACCTAATTTTGTATGGCATTATTATGGCGGCTATCTTGAAGTCCGTCATCTTGAATTCAGGTCAAAATTTTCAAATAGGAAGAGGGCCATGTTACATATCATTTTGAGGTGGCGTTTTCCCAGAAGCACAAATCTCGTATTATTTTCAAGCTACCAATAATCTTGTAAGAGTTATTACGTGTGAAAAACGAAATGCTTCGATGTAATGCTATTTTATTGTAGTTATGGGCCAGAGATTTGTAAGAATTTTGGAAGTATTTTACATAAACTGGAAACAGACTGCTAGAGAAAGTTAAATCTTTGTTTCCCCATGAACTACCAATAAGTTTTTCCATCAAGATGATTCATAGACCATTATGAGGAAAAAGAAAAAAATATAAAATGGAAGAAATTGAAATATCCCTTATTTATGTAGTACTGTAGCTTTGGGGTAAGTTTTCAATAGGTTTTGAATCCTACATACTACACAGTTCACTGTTGTCACATCTAGGAAAAGATTATCTATGAGAATTCACTATATGCAAAAAGGAACTGTTTGTGATACTCATTTTTCGTAAAAACGATGTTGTAATCTTCTGTTAGTTTCACTCCTCTTTCTGCTGCATCATTTATTACAGAGATGAATTTAACTATTCTCTTTCCTTGAAGTTAGTCAAGGAGTCATTGTCTTCAAGGAGTTAGTCAAGGACTTTCCTTGAAGTCATTGTTATCTGATCATGAAATCGGATCACACTCAAGAAACCCTTTCGGTATTTTAAATCTCACGAGAAAAAATTGTTTGTTGTATCAAAATCACTGATTTCTCTTTTCGCAAGAATTTTTATGGTATTATCCTTGCGTCAAGCCTCTTTGCTGCTTCACGGTTTCTCCTTATAGTTTTAATTCTTTCAACCAATTTTTGTTTTTCCACTATGTTAACTTCATCATCGAAAAACTCTAATGCTACGTATTCCACCTTCAAGTACCAGAGATGCCGAGAAATTTTAGAAAGAGCCACTTCAGATAATTCATTATCTATTTGCCTATTACTGTACAAAGCTTTCAAAAATTGCAGGTCTTGTAATGATGAATGGGATACTTGATCACATTTAAATCAAGCTTGGACATATAGTCGTATCAGAAAAATTCATGCTCTCCGAAGACCCGTTTCTATTTGCTTCGTTAAACGAAAATGTGGGCGAAAGAGAAATAGTTTTAAACAGAATATTGCTTTTCCCATCTACCTTGCATGGTGAATTGCTCCAGGCAAACGAAAGAAAACTTTTCGAGGAGGATGCCATCCAACAATGTCAGTTCTAAAAATTTACTGTAATCTTCTCTGCGGTGTCCTGCTTCTACATGTTTGATAGCAAAATTCAATACTTCATTTCTTACATCTGAAATGTTGTTCCTTACGTCATTATCATCATCAATTCTGGAATAAAGTTAGCACAATCTATTTTAGACCAATCGTTCTGAAAATGCTTAAGTAGGGGAACGTCCGATCCAGATGCAAACGAAACACAACACTTGTCAAATACACATTTTAAAACCAATTCATAAATGTAGTGTCTACAAGGAGGGTATAGAAGATCATTTCGGAGCATCTGCTCTAGCAGAATGAAAGCACAGTTCACATGACACACACTGAGAAAAATCCATTATCCGGACAGCGGTATATTGTACAAATACAAGGATTCGTTATGTTTACTAAGGAAATCTGTACGGAGCGTACTTTATCCATATGCTACACAGGTACTGCCTTTTACCCGCTTAGATATTACATCATGTCGCTGCAGGATGTCTGACTTCTAACAATCTTCTGTATTTTACATACATATACGTATGTTAAATACTTCAGCTATATGTTATATACGTCCATCTGTGTGTGAGATCCAGGCCGCCTATAGACACCTCTTTCTTTCGCCATGGCTGACGTCATTGAACTACCGTCTTTTGCTTGCGAAACGAGGTTGTTTACAAACGGAAAAGAAGAGAGGAAGGAAAAATGCTTGGGTAAGTACACTAGTTAACTATTACTTTAGTTAAATATTCCATTAATTATATATTCTTTTAGTGTAACTTGCTTTAATATAGTACTAAGTAAGTAATGTAGTTTACGAATACAATTCTTACTATTGTAAAACTCGTTAATGATTGAGGACAATGGAATGGGTGAATCTGAATTTTGAGAAATCTTTGAATATTAATGTTTTGAAACATTTTACATTTCAAGGTAGCAAAATGAATGTTATGTGTTTATTCATTCCGTTTTATATGTGACGATTTATTACTTGGTGCAGATTTACTACAGGGCTGCTTAACATAATTGCTAATAAACCGTTTTCAGCGCGAAAATTCCCTTGTGTAGTGAAGATTTAGGATTTAGATTTCTGGGCTTTCGGCATCAATGGCCTTGTTAGCCCGTCGCATATGAGGGATGACTTCCCTCGGTGATCACACTATCCGGGGAAAGGAAGGGAAGAATGGATTGGGGAAAAATGGGGCCGCGGTGGCTCAGTGGTAGAGCGTTCACCTCTGGTGCTTGGGGTCCCGGGTTCGATCCCAGCTCCCGCCAAGTGAACTTTGTGGTGGACAAACACCGTGTGCGTGGGTTTTCTCGGGGTTCTCCCGTTTCCTCCCACTTTCTTCATTCCACCATTTCATACATTACTCATCATCACCGTCTCCTTTAGCATAACCGTGGGACGTAAAACTCAAAGATTTCATTTTCATTTTTGGATTTCGGAAGGGAGAAAACGGCTTGGGACCTATATGTTAGGTACCACTCCGGCATTTGCCTGCTGTGAATGAGGAAAAGCCAAGGAAACCTCATTCAGGATGGCTGGACTTAAAATCTTTTGATACTTTTTCGACCGAGTTCCCCCACCGGGATCGAACCCGGGACCGTTCGCACCGAAGGCGAGAGCGTTAGCGAATACGCTACGCGGGGCCACTAGTGTAGTTTAGAAAACTCATTTTTACTAGGATATTTGCAAGATTTTTTTTTCTTTTAGTTTAACGCCCCATGATTGTACATCAATGTAAGAGAGAAGGTGACGATGAGATACATGATAATGGTGGAATCAAGAAAATGTAAGGAAACTGGAAAGTCTTAAGAATAACCACAACTACAGTGTTCACCAAAAGCCTATTTGTCGGGAGCAGGAATCGAACCAGGGACCTACCGCGTCAGAGGTAAGCGCTCTCAGAGCTTTCTTTTGTTTAAAGAACTTGTTTACAATGATATATATATATATAACGAAGATATTGACATATTTTACAGCCTCACTGAAATTTAAAAAAAAAAGTAGTCAGGGAGAGCTTACTTGTCAGGTTTTTATTTTTTAATTTAATTTATTTTTATTTATTTATTTTTGCTTTGTTATGTTCCCTAGTTAATTAATGTTTGGGTTACTGAAAATTAAAACCTTTTTAGTATTATTGTTATGTCATCACTTTGGAACCAAAACGTTAGATTTTTTTCTTGTGTTTTCATATAGGAAGTTGGTGAGTTTGTGCCTTAGCACTGGTTTGGTTTCTAGAACGTAATTGAAGGTCATGTTGAGTTGAGTCTTGGTGGGTTTGAGTTCGTGAAGTGTCAGGCACTGCTTGTGCCCCTGTCTTCTGTTTGTGATGTTTCCTGGCTTTGGGCTGTGACGTATTTATGTTGAGGAGTACCAACGAAGGCCGCGTGATATACAGGTAGCTACAACACAGCTTCAACAGTTAACGAGTGCCATGTCTTTGAATTTCAGCTTTCGTTACGGCGTGATAATGCAGTATAGTGCTAGATTGAAATTCTATGGGTGGTAAAAACGGTATGGTAAGAAATACAACGTAATTGTTATTAGTTTAATTAGTGTTTCTTCATAGTATTGTTTCACTATTTCTAGAAGGAATTAAGTATTAACGAAGTAATGAATAAGCAAAAGAACACATTGATTGACGTTTACTATTTCTCATACTCCATTGAGAATGTTTTGATCCTCAGTTGCGCAAACATCCAGTGTGCGTTTATTTTCTTTCTTTTTTGGGGGGTTTACACTGCCTCACAGATGAGCTCTTTCGTGGCTAAGTGGTTAATGAACACGCCTTTGGCGTGGGACACCCGGGTTCGATTCCCGGCCGGGGGCCGCGGTGGCTCAGTGGTAGAGCGTTCACCTCTGGTGCTTGGGGTCCCGGATTCGATCCTAGCCCCGCCAAGTGAACCTTGTGGTGGACAAACACCGTGTGCGTGGGTTTTCTCGGGGTTCTCCCATTTCCTCCCACTTACTTCATTCCACCATTTAATTCATTGCTCATCATCAGCGTCTCCCTTAGCCTAACTGGCATAACTGTGGGACGTAAAACTCAAAGGTTTCATTTCATTTTTTCTTAATCTCTTGCACCGACCGACCGATCTCGATCAAATTTCCAACGTAGATGCGCTTCTGGCCTGGGAGTGTTTTTAGCTATTTACTTTGACAGTAGAACTTAGGGGAGGGGGAGGAGGGGGACAGAAAAAATAAATGACTTAATTTACTTTGAAGTGTAAAAGTGCGAGCGTTTTCTTCTCTCTCTCTCTCTCTCTGTCTCTCTCTCTCTCTCTTCACTCCTCCAGTCTCCTCTCACTTTTAGGGCCGCGGTGGCTCAGTGGTAGAGCGTTCACCTCTGGTGCTTGGGGTCACGGATTCGATCCTAGCCCCGCCAAGTGAACCTTGTGGTGGACAAACACCGTGTGCGTGGGTTTTCTCGGGGTTCTCCCATTTCCTCCCACTTACTTCATTCCACCATTTCATTCATTTCTCATAATCACCGTCTCCTTTAGCCTAACCGGCATAACCGTGGGACGTAAAACTCAAAGATTTCATTTCATTTTTTCCTCTCACTTTGATTTCATGATTTCGCACTCTGATGAAAAGTATTAAATACCGCCAGGAAAAGTACTAATATATAACCTCTCTTTTAGGCGCCCCTCCAACCACGCGCCCGGGACACGTGCTTTGCTTGCTTGCCCATAGCTGCGGCTCTGTGAGCTACATAAGTAACATACAATGCTTACGTAATACTTTGGGTCATAAGCAGTGGCGGCGATTGGACGTTAAAAGTGGGGGGGCAAGACATGATCTGAATATTTGTATATCAATGTTAATATACAAACTTCCCTGGTTGAAACTATATACATTAATAGGTCATTTGAGAAAAGTGGGGGGGCAACTGCCCCCCTTTGCCACCCCTAATCGCCGCCCATGGTCATAAGTACTATTAAGAAAGGAAGAATTGCATTTTTTTAACTTTGGGAAAGGAGCTACTATGGGATTAAAGTTAAGGTAGGAAAGGCAACACATTCCAGTCTATGCTTTCACCCAGCAGACATATTGTTTGGAACCAAAAAAATGTGACTTTTGGAATCTTGTACTTAGGTTCACAGCGGAAGCGACGAAATAACTTGAATCATCCATTGTAGCTCTCCCCGCAACCAGTTTCTAAAATGTTGGCAATAAGTTTGCGAAACGAGAGGTGACGACTCCAATTTTGGGTGAAAAGTCGCTATAAGAAATAATCGAGAAATTCATTGTCTATAAGCATTGTAAAAGTTGTAGATGTAAACTAAACAATATGTTCTACTCACTGGCGCAAATCCCGGGGGGGGGGGATGACGGATACATGTCCCCTCCAATCTTGGAACTGAGGGGGACTTCTCCCAAATAATCCGATTTGAAATGTGTTTTTTGGGAGAAATTTGATGATTTTTGTCCGATTGCTACAAAGGAACGTGAGATGTCCCCCAGAATAAGCCTCAAATCTGCAGCCTCCTAACGCTAAAGACAACTCTGATCCTCCACAACATTGTTTTTCAACTTCATAAGTATTTTGGACATCGCCAAAAAAAGTGTGGTAACGGTCTTACCCTCCCCCCCCCCCCAATGTTGAAGACAGATTTGCGCCGCTGGTTCTATTCACATCTTTGTAAACAGGGCGCAACCAATCCTTTAATTCAGGGATCATTTCAGGTTGTTTCGGGTACTTTTGTTCATGTTGTGGTCAAAATAGTTCCGAAATAATTAACACTACAGTACTTACGTTAAGCAATTTTTTGTAAAAGAAAAAGTGCAGAATAATTAAAAGACCCCAGAGGACAAATATAACAAACACCTTCTTCGCCTTTTTTCACGCATCTATAGCTAATCTTGTTGCTATCGGTAATGATGTATTACGTGTGTCTCTCAACGGAAACTCTGCGAACTAACGGACATCAAGTTTGTAGTTATTCTTCGTTAGAGGGCAAGGGTAACATAACAATGCAGGATTGTGGAGTAGTGAGTACGCTGTATTTCCAAACTCTTCATCACTTGCGCTGATTAAAACAAACAAACAGAAAAAAATAACGTAAAAACTGTTTTGAACTAATAATGCTTCTCTACAGATGAACATTTTGTTTGCAGCAAAAAGTCGCTAAATGTGTAAGTAGGTAAATCGTTATTTAAAAATCACCCAAAAAAGTCTCCAATCGGAATTTTTTTTTTTGTCGTTATCGTAGGGCGACCATACGTCCCGTTTTGACCGGGACAGTCCCGTTTTAGGGGCGTGTCGCGGCCGTCCCGTCAGTAGATGGAAAAAAGTAGTATTCGTCCCGTTTTATGTAAATGAAAGAAGTAAATAACAAACCCAGTACCTTTACTCCTTTTAAAAGTATTAATAATAACAAAGCGGCATAAATTGAACTGAAAATCCCTATATTAAAAATACTCTATAGTTCGCAGTACTGCTCGAAAGGCAGCAGAGGTTTTAGCAGTTGGTTGTGTGTTAAACAAACTTCAACGTGTCTTTCCTTTTTCATAAGTACCCGCTCTGTAACGAAGAGAGAGAGGGGGAACTCTGATATCAAGGCACTGATAAGAACAAAGGTAGATCTAAAAGTCTAGTGTTGCAAGAACCTGTCCCGTTTTTAACTGAAAATTTTATGGTCACCCTGCGCTATCGTTGAGGTCGAATTCCCCTTATTTAGCGACTTTACCCAAAATTGGCAACATTGACCCCCACCGAACAACACCCCGTCATCTTGAGCCTAGCCAGCATAATAGTGGGACGTAAAACTTAAAGATTTCATTTCGAACAACACTCCCAGAAACCTACTGTTATACTATTCTCAAACCACCCTTTCGTACAGTTCTCCCTATTCGAAAAAAAAAATTGTAAATAGCAGTGTTCATACATAAATATGGAACTCAATTTCCCTGAATTTTGCAGGTTTTCCAGGTATTAATTTTGCAATTTCCAGGTCTAGTGGAAGAAACTAATAGTACGAGAACACATAAATTTTAAGAATACTATATTTATATATTTGAGAATGGCCACCCTTCTCCCCAATGAACGATTGCAATTAAATATTGAGTCACAAGAAAATAAATAATTAAAATAAATAAAATTTAAGTTGAAAAATATTAAGTTGAGAAGCCTACTAAGGGAATTATATAATACTTTTGTTCCATACTTGAATACATTCAAAATATACAAAAAAAATATTGGCTTGGGGAAGAAAAAAGGGCCCGCGAGATTTTAACTGATTCTTGTAGTACTCGACGACAGAAATAGATTACTGAAAGAATTTTCAAAATCGGCACAGGCAAACATGAAGAAAATCGCATTTTCAGGTACCGGTTCAAAATGAGAAGAAAAAAGGACCGCGAGATTTTAACTGATTCTTGTAGTACTCGACGAGAGAAATCGATTAGTGAAGGAATGTTCAAAATCGGCGCAGGCAAGCATGAAAAAAAATCGCACTTTCATGTACCGGTTCAAAATGGGGAAGAAAAAAGGGCCCGCGAGATTTTAACTGATTCTTGTAGTACTCGACGACAGAAATAGATTACTGAAAGAATTTTCAAAATCGGCACAGGCAAACATGAAGAAAATCGCATTTTCAGGTACCGGTTCAAAATGGGAAGAAAAAAGGGCCCGCGAGATTTTAACTGATTCTTGTAGTACTCGTCGAGAGAAATCGACTAGTGAAGGAATTTTCAAAATCGGCGCAGGCAAGCATGAAGAAAATTGCATTTTCATGTACCGGTTCAAAATGGGAAGAAAAAAGGACCGCGAGATTTTAACTGATTCTTGTAGTACTCGACGACAGAAATCGATTAGTGAAGGAATGTTCAAAATCGGCGCAGGCAAGCATGAAGAAAATCGCATTTTCATGTACCGGTTCAAAATGGGGAAGAAAAAAGGGCCCGCGAGATTTTAACTGATTCTTGTAGTACTCGAAGACAGAAATAGATTACTGAAAGAATTTTCAAAATCGGCACAGGCAAACATGAAGAAAATCGCATTTTCAGGTACCGGTTCAAAATGGGAAGAAAAAAGGACCGCGAGATTTTAACTGATTCTTGTAGTACTCGTCGAGAGAAATCGACTAGTGAAGGAATTTTCAAAATCGGCGCAGGCAAGCATGAAAAAAAATCGCACTTTCATGTACCGGTTCAAAATGGGGAAGAATAAAGGGCCCGCGAGATTTTAACTGGTTCTTGTAGTACTCAACGGGAGAAATCGATTAGTGAAGGACTTTTCAAAATCGGCGCAGGCAAACATGGAGTAAATGGCATTTTCATGTACCGGTTCAAAATGGGGAAGGAACAAGGTCCCGCGAGTTTGAACCGCTACGATGTATGTTTACGAATGTGCCCGTCTTCTCAAATTTAGTTAATTACTGTGACACTGAAACATGTGACACAGAGTCACATTGTGGATGACTCTGCAATCGGCAACCACTGCACATATACTCCTCCCGCCCCACAGTTTGATTATTTCGATCCATTCCTCACGTGCTAACGGCATGGTTCAACATCTGCAAGAAAGAGGTAAATGTAACGTTCAATTGGCAATAGCTTTTCACCAAATTAAGCTGCATGAAATCTGATTGCATATTTGACATACTGAGAAAATTCTAGCCCGTGGCCATATGTATCACATATCCCACCAGTTCATAAAAATTTTGAACACAAAATTACGGTCGTCCGTGTGACGTACTCCCAAAAGGCCTAATGTGTATCACCCACCTCACATTCAATGAAACCACATCCGTGTAGAATTAAGAAAGGAACCTCTTATGATGTATACAGGATGTCTCAAACGTTCCCTGACATAGGGTAACTCTGTTATTATCAGAGTTACGACAAAATGTAAGAGGAAATACATCTCGAAATATGACGTTTTCAATCCAAAGTGAACACTTTTTTAAAAAATCGGACAAGATGAATGTGCTGTATACTCTTTATGCACCCAATTTTAAATGAAAATGCAACGTTGTCATTTACCTGGACCCACGATATAAGTGAATGAAGTTACTGTTTGAAACGGGGGCTGGCCATCGACATGTTAGCGTAAAAGACAGTAACTTCACTCACTTCTGTTGTGGGTCCAGGTAAATGGCAACGTTGCATTTTCATTTCACATTGGGCGCATAGAGAGTGTACAGCGCAAACGGGTCATCCGATTTTAAAAATTCCTTCACTTTAGATTGAAAACATCATAATTGGATATGCTTTTCCCTCCTACGTTCTGTTGTAACTCTGATAATAACAGAGTTACCCTATGTCAGGGGACTTTTGAGACACCCTGTATACCTTATTTAATGTATGTTTGATGTCACTATAACTGTAGTATAATTTAGTTTGTTTAAATTTACAATTTAATACAAGTAGATTCGGATTTACATGCGTAGGATTTTGTATGCATCTAACTAATGAATTCTTTTATTTTTATGCTTAACTTAGTGACTTGGCTTTGGACTGCAACTGATTATTGTAACCCATTATTGCTTGAGAAGAAACAAGATATCCGAATCTTCATTTGGAGAAATCAAAGGTCTATTGGAAAGCTGGGGATTACAATCATTAATTTCTACATTTCAAGGTGCGTAGTAAATTATATATTGTGTTTATTGTTAAATTACTATTATTGGGTTTAGAATCAATGAAGCACTTCATGATATTTTATGGGGATCAAGATGGGTGCCGGATAGATAAGTATTTGAGCGTCAGGATCTTATTTCTTTTCAATTTAATATTTAATCAATGATTATTTTTCTCCCTCATTATTCCACCAAATCGTATTCCAAGATCATATATCCATTTTTGTTCGATATATCCATATTTTTGATCTCTTTCATATTTCTATATTTCCGATTTTTGATATTGTTTATATTTCGATATTGCTGTATTTTTCGATATTTCGAACAAGTTTCGATAGTTTGTCGACATCGATTATCTATATCTAAATTCGGATATCCCAAAGCCCTATCGAGCACCCTCCGAAATGAAGTTTTTGGCTATGGACCTGATTAGGGATGCGCACGAGACAAGACGAGACAATTTTTGTTACGAAATTCGAGGCAAGATAGAGCTTTTCCAATAGAAACGGATCCAGTTTTCGAGACGAGACAACTTTCGCGGCACCTTTTCGAGAGGAGACAACCTCAAATCTTTTCTCTTGCGCATCCCTAGACTTGATCATGAGTTATCAAAAAAAAAAAAAAAAATGTTAATGAGAAATAACATGTAAATACAATATAGGTAGCTAAAACATTTTTGTTTTCATTCTTCAGTAATGCATTGTTATTAATCTCAGGGGGGCGGTGGCTCAGTGGTAGAGCGTTCACCTCCGGTGCTTGGGGTCCCTGGTTCGATCCCAACTCGCGCCGTGTGGACTTTGTGGTGGACAAACACCTTGCTCGTGGGTTTTCTCGGGGTTCTCCCGTTTCCTCCCACTTTGTTCATTCCACCATTTCACTCATTTCTCATTATCACCGTCTCCTTATCCTAACCGGCATAACCGTGGGACGTTAAACTTAAAGATTTCATTTTTTATTAATCTCAGCATTTTATAGTGTATTCTTAAGCTTAAGGTGATGTATAATTAAAGTTTGAATTCAGTTAACTTATTTTGTTTCTCAGATTGTTTTTAAAATGTATGTACAATTGTTTATGTTCATTCTCGAGAGTTTAAAGTGACGTATAGTTATTAAACATAGTATTTAATATTGTACTCTTAACGTGGAAGTGATATACAGTTAACTTTTGAATTCAGTAAACATTTTTCTTTCTGAAATTGCTTTAAAAAGTATGTAAAAACGTTTTTATTTTCTTTCTTGAGTGCTAAAAGTGATGCAAAGTTATTAAGCTTACTACTTTATATTGTATTCTCAACCCTAAACTGATACACAGTGCGTTTTTGAATAAATTGTCAAGTTATTTGAGTGATGAACACTGGTAGAAAATCCTGACTACTACTGGAACATTTTGATTTTAAGGTGACGACTACTGGTGCAAGGATTTTAAAATATTGTTTTTCCTTCAAGGGCTACTCCTTTTTGAATTCTGACTACATGGTCACTATAGGAAGGATCAGTGAGTCTTTCCAACTATGGTACAGCTCCGACAGAGTCACGATGCTCAGAGAAGAGACAAAATAGTATGTTTTCAAACTTAAAGTGAGAACCACTGGCGTTTTTACCTTGCTATGCAAAAGTAAGTGAGTACTCCAATGGGGTTCCAATGCGGTACCTAATTTCTGCATTTTAGATATATGGAAATACATGTCTCTAAAATGTAAAGAACTGATTTTTTTTAGGGGGGGGAATAAACTATAGGTATGTGGGGCTTGCATACTTGACGCTACAATTCGGAAATTGAATTAAAATATGACTAACGGCTATCAAGATGTTGTCAAATAAAGGGAGGACCAACACAGTTAAGGGGTTTTCGTGTTAGATGCTAAAATTTCCGAAATCGGTCATGGAAAGTTAATAAACACCAGTAGCAATTTCATCTTAAAGTAATTAGATATCTTCATGGGGTGTTAGAACATCATGGAGTCTACCAAAATTAAATTTTAAAAGCTTTTGAAAATATAATCTGACATTTGTAAACAGTATTTGAAATATGTATTTACCCAAAACTTCCAGCTAGTACATCTAACATCTGGAGAAACACTGTGAAATAAAAGCTTGAAATTTCGGAAACAATTATTGGTCGCAACAAAATTAAATAAGATGGTACTTCTATGGGTTAAATCAGTACCTCAGTACAATTTCGATCGAAAGATTAGTTCAGTCCTAGGTTTTCTTCAGGCAATTCCAATGGTTCATCGAGCTGTACAAAAGAATGAAAATTCGCTGTCAATATCTAAGATAGTAACCAAGATAAAAGGAATTATATATTTTATGGCGTAAAAATAGAGATCTTTATATATTTGTACTTTTGGGTCTTTCCTATAAGAAAAAAAAATCAGAAAACTACTGTATATACCTTAATAGACAATTCAATGGGCGGGGACACAGTAGCTTAGTGGTAGGGTGTTTAACTAATCTTTTTTTTGCAGAAACTATTGGAGTATTCACTTAACCCGTAGAGATACGATCATACTTAACTCCCTATTTAATTTTAAAATTAAATAAAAGGAAATATTTCAGTGTAGCGACCCACGATTATGCATTTTAGTCTCAGGGAGATTATGATTAAAGCAAGTGAATGTTGTTGACAGAATTGATGGAATGCAAAGGTGGGAGGAGAGTACCCCGAGAAAACCCACGAATACGATGTCCACTACAAACTGACTTGGCCGTGGATCGAACCAAGAACCCAATACACCAGAGGTAAGCACTCTACCACTAAGCCACTGTGCCCCCGCCCATTTAATTGTCTATTAAGGTATATACGGTTGTTTTCTGAAATTTCTTCTTCTTACAGCAAATACTCAAAAGTACAAATCCATGTGGGTCTCTATTTTTACGACGTCATAAAATACATAATTCCTTATATCTCGCTTGCTATATTAGATATTGACAAAAAATGTTCACTTTATTTCAGAGCCCGATGAACGCTTGGAATTGTCCAAAGAAAATTTAGAGCTGAATTAATCTTTCGATCGAAATTGTACTGACGAGTCTGAGGTTCTCACTTAACCCATATAAGTACCATCTTATTTAACTTTTGTTAGGATCAATAATTGTTTTCTGAAATTTCAAGATCTAATACGCTTTTATTGTATGGTGTCTCTCTAGCTGCTAGATGTACTAGCTGGAACTTTTAGGTAAATACATATTTCTAATACTCTTTACAAATGTCAAAATATATTTTACAAAACTTTTAAAATTTAATCTTGGTAGACCCCATGATGTTCTTAAACTCCATGGAAATACCTAATTATTTTAAGATGAAATTGCTACTGATGCTTATTAACTTTACATGACCGGTTTCGGAAATTTTACCACCTAACACGAAAACCCCATAACTATATGGATCCTCCCTTTATTTGACAATATCTTGATAGTCATATTTTAATTAATTTTCTAAATTGTACTGTCTAATATGCAAGCTCCACGTACCTATGGTGTCGCTTTTTATTTCACCATATTTCGGTAACTGTTAGGGGTACCGACTTGCGGTTTCGGTAAACACACACCTCTAACGTTCTTTAAAACGTTATTAAGACATATTTTAGAATATTTAGAAATGAGAGTTCTGGGAATATCATGGTACCCGAAAACCCCCATCAGGGCGTATGTGTAGTGTATTTAATTGAAACTACTTTTGAGGTTGTTGTAAGCCCTCGTAATTACGTTTCCGAAACTGCACCATCTAGTACGCAAACTCCACAGTTCTGTAGTGTCGCTCTTTATTTTCCCATATCTCGATATCCATAAGGCTTACCGAGTTGAGGTTTTCGGTAAACAGATGTCAGTTCCTTACATTTTAGAGACATATATTTTCATATATCTAAAAAATACAGACATTAGGTACCCCATGATAGCCCGAACACCATTGAGGTACCCACTTACTTTTGAATGGTAATACATTTTGAGTTGTTGTTCAGCATCAATAAACACTTCATAGTTTTTCTACGTGCAACCCAAAAGTCCATACCTGACCGAACATATTTTGTCCATTTAATCTCAAAAATGTTAAGATACTTTGTATTGTTAAGTACAACCAAATTAAGCACACTGAATATAACATTTTAAATATTTTCTGATTTTTGTTGCAGGTATTTCGTGCATCAAACCAGAATTCTGCTTGAAAGACAGTCAAAAGAAGCAGTGTAGGTTGTGGCTAAAAGTACGCCCTTTCTGAAGACAGACTCAGTTGTACTTACATTATTTTGTACGAATATATAACCCTAATAAAGATACTGTACTACAAATTATTTCTTTCTTCCATAAATTATAATAAAATATTATCTCTGTTTAAAGAAAATGATTTGTTAATGTTAAGTCATTTTAATTATTTTTCTCTGTAATAAGAACATTATCCCTAGCAATATTTTTTATCTTTGTGCTATTGCGATTGGATGAAGTAAAATTCTATACGAAGCACTATTATTTCAGACATGCATTAATAACTAATGTATTGTTCTGTATGTAAGACAATGTGTATACTGAACATGTCTAGCGAAGGTGTTGTTTTAATACAGAATCTATAACTCAGCTTTTCAGTAGTCAACTTTATTGGGAATCCGAAGAACGAAGTTAAAAAAAAAAAAAAAAAAAAAAAAAAATGTTGGACTTACCAGCGTGTGTGTGTTCGAATTCTGGACTAATCCAAATTATCCAGAGAAATCCTTATATATTTCTTTGTTGCTATTTCAGATGTATCCTTTATCCAAGTCGTATGAAACGGAGACTTCATACATCGCTATACTTTGTATGAACTATGTTCCGTATTTACTTAATCACTTTGTAACTTTCTCTAGTGTTGACAAGGCCGCAGGTGTCAATCGAATAGTTTAGTGTTTCACTCATGTCACCTTGTGACTAAGGTACGTCCTGTCGGTATATATATGGTACTGGGTTCAATTAGCGATAAAATACATTTTTAGCGTTAAACAAATGCAAAAATCTACACGAAATGAGATACCGTGATCTCTGACTTACGGATAACACCAAGCAACTAATGGTACTGAGTGTGATTGAGTTTACTAATTACTATTTGGCTAAAATCAGTGTTCCTTTATCTATAGTTCTTTTCGTGCTTTGAATTGCAAAGTTTGAAATAACCGTTTTAAATTATTGTGTATATATATCTTCCGAGTAATTCTGAGAATCATTGCTCTTTCTTTAAGCAATGTATGAGACTGTTAAATTGCTCTTTCCTTAAAATGTTGCACTAAGAAGGATGCATCCAGGAAAGTCCAAATTTGCAGAATGTCTATAGCAGGGAAGAATAAATATGTTTAGTCGATGGCTGCACAACGCCTCCGCTGTCACCACGTTGTCACACAGCGAATACAGCGAACGTTTAAGAGTATTCTGCACTTACTATTAGGTATCGGCCTGGGAACTTTGGCGCATCTACCCAGTCTCCTTCTTGGTGTTTCATTTTTAATGGCGAGTACTGAGTAGGAATAATATTGTAAGCGAATGCGTTTCCGGCTGACACCACACTTTTAATTATTGCGACATTTAAAAAAAAATACCTGTTAATTAAAATGTACAGAGAAGTTATTTCTGGAAAATTCTATTCAGGCCTCTTGTGGTAACAACTGCACTTTAGTAGAAAATACTATTAAGGAAAAGAATGAGGTAAAATAATCTTTATATCGTACAAGCAATGGATGATAACAGCTTAATAAATGATTGTACGTAAATCTTGTTTGAGTTTGAATATAGGATTGTATAAGGCTGTGCATTTTGCATTATTATTGAGGTGCTGCAACTAACTAACTGCAAACCATATGATAAATTCTTACAGTAATATATCACATATTGATTTACTCTGTATGGAAACGAAAATAGTTTAATATATGGTTAACCTCCTTTGTGCCAGGGGCGGATCCAGAGGGGGGCGATCGGGGCGATCGCCCCCCCCCCCACAAGAGGAAACTTTCTTATTTTATATATAAATAAACCCATCCATAACAAGTTTGGAGCTCTTAAAAGTAGCAGTATTACCGCCGACCGCCCCCCCCCAGAAGTCCGTCCTGGATCCGCCCCTGCTTTGTGCCCATAATTTTAAAATTAACGTTTGTCACTTTTCAACACTTGACTTTGCAGTAGCTTTCCAACGAATTAGCAGGAAGCCCAAACTTATAGGACACCCTGCAGGTAAATACATTTCTTTGGACAGTTTCACTGCTCCAAACTAAGATTTGAAAAGTGTAGTATTGTTAATTTTATTATTATTGGCACAAAGGAGATCAACCATATTTTAAGCTATTTTTGTTTTCATACAGAGTAAAACAATATTTGACAACATTACAGTAAGAATGTATCATGCACTTTGCAGTATGTTGCAGCACTTTAATAATGGTGCACTATACGTACACTCTAGATCCTGCATATGTCCGATCCATACATTACAAGAAGGCAATACGTATTCGATACAGGTAAAATCTGTATATTTCATATGGACAACCTATTAGCTATATACATCCAATCTATACATTACATATGGCCAACCTGTACGCGACATACGTATAATCTATATGCTGCAGGCAGACAGTCTGTAAGCTACATATATACACTCTGTATGGTGCATACGGATATTCTGTATGCTGTATCTGGACAAGCTGTGTGCGACATAAGGAAAATTTGTATAATACATACGTACAATACGTATACTGTATCTAGTCGTACGTATGGGGCACAAGTACAATATAGATGCTGTCTCGGGGTTGAACGCAAGAAACATACGTACAGAACGTATATTGCATACTTCTTGAAATCATGCTCCGTCCTGATAGTCAGTGTATGTCGTCATTATTAACCCACATGCTACATACGACCCTGACGTCACAAAGCTAGATATCACCTCCGTATATACTTGTTACTGCAGATGACGTCACACGAATGACGTCATTGCACTTATGCAGACAGTACGTATAATACATACTTTTTCAGCTATACGTTTGCTGCAGGATGTTATATACGGTTGTACGTTAAGTCCAGAAACTACAGGAATTACGAATGTAACCTACGTTTTTAAGTATGCCACCTACAATTTTTTTTCTCAGTGCACTGTTTGCGATAAAATGTTCGTTCTTTTGTTAAATATTTCTGGACAATGTTGACCTTCCCCAACCACTACTCATATTCACCCCCCACAAATTGTCCTTAATACCCGCAACTTAATCAAGAATCATAGGGAATGTCGGAAAGAAGAAAACGAGATAGAGGAAGAAGAGAAATACGATACCGAGTTCCAAGAAGAGTGTAGAATAAATTCATATCAAAATGCTCTCAGAAGTTTAAAGGAACTGCAAAAATTTGCGTTACGGAAAAATGATTCTGATTCACTTAGTATAATATCTCAGTTTAAAGTATATGCGGAAAGTCAAGCAGCCAAGCAGCAATGTACAGAGAAAACCCTGCTTGGCTATTAGAAAAATAAAGAAAACGTGTGCATAGCAAATTTTGTACTCATTTTAATTTTTTTGTGTATTTATTCGTAGAAGAAAGAAGTACTGTAATCGAGCAATGTACGTACAGCAATATATTTTCTCAGTATGCCCCTTTATAAGCATGTATTTAAAAAAAGAAAAAAGAAAGAAAGGAAAGGTCTACCTCCACTAAGCGGAAACCTGACTTTAACGGAAATTTTTACAAGTCCCGCTCGATTCCACTAAAGACAGGTTTCACTGTATATATATATATATATATATATATATATATATATATATATATATATATATATATATATATATATATATATATGTAAATTACGGTTATACTTATTACTCTTGGATTAGAAAGAACATTCGAAAACATCAATGTGAAATCTTGTATGAAACCTATAAATATAAATATTGGTTTGGACATGTTATACAATATGACTTCTAAGAGACTGTACGTATATTGCAGCGATGACACACATAAAGCGGCTTATTTACAGCCCTGAAAGGTGCAGGTATAATTCGACTTTTTCCTTCACTTTACTATCTTCTCTCATGTATTTGTTTCAAACATAAATAATTTAAATTCAAGATTTTTTTTGTATCAACTTTAATAATTTAGTTTTATACCTATCTACCTTACTAATATTTATTTAAGTTGTTCGTACTTTAAATTAGACTTTTTTCAAATGCATGAATGTCTACTTTTGATTAATCAACTCTTAGTTTGTAAGTTTATCCATTCTAGAATGAGGGTATAATTTGTTGCGAAACAACTCACCGAAAGAACTTGCTCCAAATTGAATTTCGTTTTCATAATGGTTGTCTAGAAGACAATCAAGGTTCTTCAGTTTTAGGTTTCGTTTGACAATAATTTTCTATATGTTAATGTGCTTTTAACGATGTGAAACTTCTCCGTGAGCATTTAAACTCTCATTTCAACGATTAAAATTGTACAAGTATTAACGTGCTTTCAACCACTTTTTCATTTATTTTTCGCATGGTCGTAGTAGTTAGAAATTCTTCCTTTAGATGATAGTGACAAAATACAAGATGGGTGCCTGTAGTACAGATGAAGCCTTTTGTTTCCTACACTTTCACGTTACTTGGCCTATTTTGAGAGTTCCACGTAGGTCTTATACAAAATTTCGTAAACATGAACCCTTGTTTCTTTCATCGCAATATAAGTAATTACATTAATGAGATACTACCACACCACCGGACTGGATGAGCTGCTCATAGCGATCTAAAGCTTTTAGTCTGACCATTAATATCACCGAAGTTAACTCCTGGGATACTTTTTTCTGGAGATATATCAAAGACATTGTCTACAAATTATCTCCACCTAAAGACATTCATGAACTGAAAGAGCTCATTACCGCTGAAGTGCAAACTTCTAATGGATAAGAGCCACTTCGTGGCTAATCGGTTAGACTACACGCCTTTGGCGTTTAAGTCCAGAATTCGATTCCCGGCGAGAGCAAATGAATTTCGGATTCCACTTTAATCAATAGGTCTCGTCTCATGTAGCCTCTCTGATGAAAGGTGTGTTAAACATAAAATCAACACAACTAATTCTGATGGATACAGGCTAAAACGGGTTTGAAAGAAATTAGATTACCAAACTAATGTATGCAGAATAACAAAGTAGACTGACATTGAACATTTTCGAATTGTTGTATTACAATTGTTATTACTTAACCTTCGATAGTTATACACAAGAGTACTTACAAGTAAAATTTTAAGTAATTTGTATAATTAATAAAAAAAAGTTTCGAAGACTTGAAAAAATGCACTGTAATACTGTAAATACACTGTAATAAAAATTTACTGTAATATTTATTTACCTATACAGAACTTGTGATTCCTTGTAATTTCAAGTGTCTTAATCAAATATCTTTGCGTGGTCCCGAAATTCGATCCATAATATTTGTAATTTTGATTTGTATCCTGTGTTAAGTAAATACCCATTCTCGTTCATCAAAAGGGACCGTATCCTCCAATAAATTTAATTGTTCTCCTTGTAATGGATGCTCTTTTTTGAGTCTAAAATCCTGTAGTGATCCCAGCGTAGTAAATTAGATTGTTTTCTGGGAGAAGACAAATATTAATACGCGTTTTTGGACCCTAGAAAAAGTTTGTCCTAATTCTTGGGCCCCTGTTTCTCTTACTCTTTATGGGCTCCCGGGGCCTGTGGACACTTCCAACGGCAAGATCTCCGGGGCCGTTAGTTACTCCGCTGCAACCATCCCATACATGACAAATTAACTAAGAGAACAGTATTGAGAAATCTCAAAGCCATACGAATACATATTATTTCTACGGCCCCTAATATATATCGAATTGGGCTCACGATTCATTTTTGTTTTATCTACCTTTTGTGTACTGTTTTGTTTATGTAATGTAGTGAAGCTCTTTTAATCCATTTATGATTTCATGTTCGTATCGTATATGGGGTAAGAAAATTTTGTCTTAAGATGGGCCCCCCTCGAACGACCGGAAACTTTCCTGGGGGACAGTTTCTCCCCTGCCCCCCACAAGTTACAGCCCTGAGTGATCCTAGTATATTCACACTCAAAGTACACGAAATATTTTTTTTTAATCTGTAAAGTTTTCGAAGATTATGTATATGGAAAATTAAAAAAAAAAACATCATGTTATCACACAATAATACAATGAAAATCTCTAAAAGAATCAAGTAATTTTTATGATACCTACGAGAAAATCATCCGTTGGGAATTCACTAGATAATTCAGGACGAGAAAGAGAACTGAGTAATATGCATTGCTCAATGGCGTAATGGTACAATCATTCGAAATTCAGCTATTTGCATAATGATAGATGTTTAGTCCAAGTGAGAGTTATCACGCGATTGTCGAGGACCAAAGCTACAAAGGTTAATATAATAAACAGATATGCAAAATTGAAGGCAAGAGAAGACAATTTAGAGAACAATGTCCAGCAGAAGATATTATACATAGTGCAAGTGAGTAGAAGCAGTTTCTAAGAACCTAGATAGTATTGCAGAGACATTGTATCAATAAAAAGACGAATTCACATAGCATTTTGCCGAAAAATTCCGTTGATAGTATTCTAAGAATAATACATGAAAAAATTACATTTTATCGTATATATCTATGGAACATCTATATATTAATGCTTCATATAGCAATTTTAAATGACTTTGAGTAATAATTAATATGTGATACCAAAATTTCTACAGGACTTTCCTTAGTGTTTTGTTGTATGGAGTTTAGTGACCCTTTCGTCGCGGAGATTCATTTGGGATGTGAAACTACACTTTAGTGAATCACATGAGCCTCCGGCCGGGATCAAACTTGGATTTCCTACGGAGTAGCTATCTGTATACCCACGAGGGACATCTTTTTTAATGTTTAAGAAAGGAAACGACAAATTAATATGTTGAAGATGACCATAGTTTATGTCCGAGAGAACCTGAACAAAAACTGTAGCCATATTTTTAAAAGGTCCTAGCAAAAAAAAAAGATACATAATTTCTCTGATAGTGTTCCATTTTTCTTTTTGATGGTTTATTTCTACGATCTTGGCCGTTGAAAAATTGCCATGAGAAATTCAACAATATTCTTACCACTTAACGAGAAAATAAATTTTTCAAAGACAACACATTTATCACTTGATAGATATTAAATTGAACAAAATTGTTTGTCTACCTTAAATTCTCATGATTACTTTTCGAGGAAACTGAGAAAAAGCTTTATTGCTTGTAAACCTAAAAATCGATGCTGTGCAATAACCGCGGCATCTATTAATATGTAACTTATACTGAAGTACACTCTAATGAAGATTCTCGCCATGTCACCAGTAGAAAAACGTACCCTTTATGGCAAATGCAACCGAACAATATAATTAATTCTAAAATTTTAATTCTTGTTTAACAATAATATCATTCAATAATTGTACATACACAAATCAATAATATCTTAACTATATATAAAACTACGTGAATTCACTGACACAAAATAACGGATATTTTCGGTTGAGGTGAAAAGTTGAAATTTGGCCTGATTGCAGTTTTTCGGGACTAACCCTTGGAAAAATTGCGAAAATTGCGGCTGCCGAAAACATTAAAAAAAAATGAATCTTAAAGATTCATAGCTTCATAACTATGAGACCTACCGAAGTCGGGTCAAGACTTAATTTAGGAACTAGTATGTGTCCTATCCAACTATCCGTGTTTCGAAATCCTGTTGTACTTCCATGACAATTTTTATAGAGGTAGTTGGTGAGTTCTTCAAATTGTATGCCTGTAGACAAATTCCCTCCATAAAAATTGTTGCGTGAGCACCGCAAGGTTTTGAAATAAAGATTTTTGGATGGGACACACATTAGTTACTATACGAAGTCCTAACCTGACTCCAGTAGGTCTCATAGTACTGGAGTTATGAACGTTTAAAGTTGAATTTTTTATGTTTTCGGTAGCCTATAACTCCGAAAGGAAGCATTTTTGCACCAAAGTTGGTCTATATTTTTTGCCTTATCTTGGTGTTGAGAATCATCTCCCAAACGTTGTCGGTGATGTTTTGAAACACCCTGTATATAACATCTACTCATGTTCAATATTTGGGTGAGATCTTTCCGTCACTTTTCAAAATATTCTCATGCTACGTAAACAACACACACATCAGTCAGTCTTTACACTCCATCACAATATGTGTTCCCCATTTCAAAATAATCTGGGAAGGCATTTTGAGATATATAATGGAGATACTGGTATATGGATATACTCGTGTAATAGAGACAGTTTTGAAGAACTTCTGGGTGAAAAATATATTCCCTTTGAGAATCTTTCAGCTTAGGAAACAGCAATAAGTCACTGGGAGCAAGATCTGGAACATGATGGAAGTGGGAGGTATTCGATGTTTTTGTGCTGAGAAAAATGCGTGTGCGGCGGTGCATTGTCCTAGGGCAGTAAAAACCTTGAACTCCCAAGCTGTGATCAATTTTCTTGTACCACAAGAAGCAATCTCTTATCCAAAAGTTGCACGCAGTACTGAACGATGTTTGTTTGTTCATTTGACTAGACTCATCTGGAATGATCTCCCTTTTATTTTATAGTACTTTATAAAGAATTTTTCGCTTGAGGAAACAATGCAAAATCTATTGTGAAAGGAAATATGAGGAGGAATCCTTCCACTGTTTTAACAACCGTTTTATTTCGGTATTCAAAACTAGGATAAATGTTTCGTTCATTGTGTTCACGGAGTCAAACAATTGTTCATTGGTAGCATTGTTTCTTTTTGGTAGACCACCGACAATTATCTTGCGGAACTCTTCGTCCAACTATCCAAGAACCCAAGGGAACTTCCATTTTTTAACTTCATGTTTATACTCAGTGTGTATTCCACGGCACAATACGGGAGCCTGTTAGGTTGTGGATATCCTTCATAGTTCGCTGTCTGTCCTTCATTGCCAGGTTCCCAACGCTGGCAATGATTTCAGTGGTTAATACACAACTTTCCACGTCCAATTCTTCGAAAAACAACCGTTGATTCCACCCCTGTGAATTCACGTATCCACTTCCTAACATTTATCTCCAGGTAAATCGCCCGCACACACACCTTTCAGCTACCGATGTATATCCACAACCTTTTTCACTGTCAGACAAGAAATATAATGACAACTTATTGGTCTTTCTCAGTAAAATCCATTATATCGTAGCAGTAATCCAAAATAGTTTCTCTTCAACGACATACCTGCAAATAAATACTTCTATTACAAAATTACAATTTGGCACCGTTATATCTTAAATCTAAAATTCTTTATAATATAATTTCTTTATAATTTCTCTAAAATGCTCGCAAGTATTTTGGACTTACATCAAGACAGTACGTTCTTTTAGTATGCACCTCGCAAATAGATAATATATTAAATTTAGATGTGTGTGTGTGTGTTGAGAGATAACAAGTAAACCTTGGATGTGAGGAATATATGAAGAAAGAAATATATGTATTGATTAGAGTCCTCCTTATTAAATACATAGAGTTGTAGAGCTAGTAGGTTCGTTAAGCATAAATAATTTCCGTACCGAGTCTTTCTCAGTAAACATCGATGTATCTTGAATGTAAGTTTTAAACTCAAGTATGTGAGAGTAGCTTTTGCAAACATTTCAAAAGAAGCCTTATAGTTGTTGCAAGTAGTTTTCCTTCATGCTACAAAAGATATGGAACAAATTAACATTCACAGACATATATATATATATATATATATATATATATATATATATATATATATATATATATATATATATATATATATATATATATATACAAAAATTTACTTGCATTCCATTAATAGAGTAACTGTCAAAAGACTAGGGAAACGGAAAACAGGCGTACAGTAACTTTAACCCTTTTATTTGAGTACCATGCGGTTCTAGCGTGGAAGATTCCGCACAGTGTTGTAGCATAGTTTTGTAGAAAGTGACATCCTGCTAAAAGAACCTCGAGCACAGAATCCACTGTCACTGGAACTTTTTCCCCCCAAAACTGTTTTAGTAAGCCCTAGAGTCAAAATACCTTAACCCCAATATATGGTTTCTCTCTACAAGGAGAGAAAGAGAGAGGGGGGGTATAGAAAGAGCTAGCTTACTGTCTCTTGTTTTTCCACTGGGGGTAAAATGTGGCACTTACGTGAGCTTCGTATGTGCAAATGTGTATATAAGAGGGCTGTCGGGAAGGCAAAAGAAAAAGGAAAGCAAAGCCGACGTCCGCCCCTTTTGCTCTTACGTTGTGTGCGTCGAGGATACAAAGGTAAAAGACGACTTGAACAACGCAGCACAGGAGACAGAGGTCATTTCAGATTCATTGGTAATGTTTTGTGACTTTAGTGATGATCCGAGATGCAAGGGGTTTGTACCAACGAAACATACAAGGCTCTTTGTTTTCTTTTCTTTTCTTTTTTCCTTTTTTTTTACCGTAATAGTAGTACGTTTTCATGTACCTTGCATTTTCTTTACACAATAAAATAGATTATTCTCTACGTATGTGTACGGATATATACGAATATGTAAAGAACTGTAGCTTGGGTTTTATATGGGTCTAGAAAATGGAACCAGAAACACAATTTGTTTAGTAAAATTTCGTTTTATGTTGCACATAAATGTAGTGCTTTTAAGAAACAGAAAGAGAAAAGAAGAATATGATCTTTACTACTTTTGAAGTCCCGAATTTTATGCGTGGTTCTTAATATTAGGAATATGACTAATGAAAATTCAATACTTTCAGAGCCTTTCATATGAATAAAATATAATTTTGATTTAATTAGGTATAGATTATATATTTACAATCTAGAGACGGGTACATGACCTTTTCATTAATGCTGAGAAAAATCCGTTATTCAGAAGGTCTATATTGTACAAATATACAGAATCCATATGTTTACTACGGAATCTGTACGGAGCATACGTTATCCATATGCTACGTAATTTTCACGCTTAAATGTTACATCATGAAGCTGTAGGATATCTGACACCTAAGGCCTACCGCTCACTGGCGACAAAACAGTTGCGCAACTATCTCGTCGCTGTCGCCTGCAGTCAGCAACTTCACGGAGACAAAACAGTTTTGTTGCCATACCCTCGCTCACTGGCGACGGCAACAGAAAAGTTGCCGAGCATTTCATATCACAATTTACATAATCGGCAATCGGAACAGTTCACATAATCGCTGGTTTCGGACATTAAAAAAAAAAAAAAAAAAAAAAAAAACTACCGCCCATTCCAATGGTTAAATAAATAAATTTAAATAAACTTTCGAAGGTAGCGTCAACAGGGACGTTATTTCAGACTTCACTTGAGGGGGGCAAGAGCACCACCGACGTAAGACTTTCACGTTTTGTACTAGTATATTAGTAGACAATTGATTAAAGTATATATATTCGTCAAACTCTTGAGGAGCAATTGCACCTCCTGCCCCCCCCTAAATGACGTCCCTGAACGTCAATGAGTGACAAAAGTAACAGCATTGTGTAAGCTAATACGAACGGGAACAATTATTCGAATCAAAAGATAATAAGAATAACGAAAATATAAAATGACTGGAAATAACTAACAGAACGAAACTAACAAAAGCGGCAATCCGACAATACTGTACAGTAACTGTACTGTCAATGTTCTACGTATAGCCATAAAACAAAAATTAGCCTTCTTCGTTCTTCCCGCGTATTCTTCACGTTTTAAAATCGGCCATTTTTATACAGTACAGTTTTTTTTAATTTTTTATATTTGAAATGGAAAGAAACTTGAAAATGATAATTTTATCTGTATTTTTTTCTAGTTGTGGGAAATTAATGAAAGTAGTAGTGTGTAGTACGACAGCGATATGTCATTATCGAAAAATGTAGCTACCTGTGTTGTTTTTTCTTGGCTGGAAAGCTCATTCTAGTTTCTTATAACAGCGAAACACACTTCCTTCCATAATTTCTTCTTTTTATATATATATATATATATTTCTTCTTTAACGCTGAGCGTTTCTCTATATCCTCAATTAAGTTTTCATAGTCTTTATCACTAAAGACATGCTAGTCACTAATCAAAGAATGTATTAGTTTCCATTGCGAACACTTTTTTACACGCGCTACACACGAAACGAACTGTTACGTGAAAAAAACTTGTAGAAAACATTTATTTTTTATCTTTCTATTTGGAGGTACTTCGGGAACTTTCTGTCGCCGTCGCCTCAGTGAGCGGACTACCATAAGACTCAATGCATTTTTAGATGTTGCGCAACTGTTCCGTCGCCGAGCTGTTGCCCTGCTTGGCGACACCTCGGCAACTTTTCTGTCGCTGTCGCCTCAGTGAGCGGACTCCAATAAGACTCAATGCATTTAGCCAGAGCAACAAGATAGTTGCCCGACAAAATGTTGCCAGTGAACGGTAGGCCTAACATTCTCCATTATATTACATACGTGTACGTATGTTACATACATCAGCCATATGTTATATAAATCTATATCTGTATGTAAGATCCTTACAGCCTGTATACAGGTTTCTCTTTCAAACGGAAAGTATGTAAAGATGGAACTCTTATAGAGAAAGTATTGTAAAACATAAGTTATCAGTTATACGTTTTCTGCTGGATGTTTACAGGGTGGGAGGTAACTCCACCGACAAATTTTGGAAGGCGATTCCTTATACGAAATGAAAGAAAAAAGTTCTAATAAACATGGACCGAGAAATGCCTCCTTTCAGTGTTATGACCCATTGAAAATTCGAAAAGTCATTTTTCAAAACTCCCTTACTTAGCAACTATAGGACCTATCCTAAGCGGTTTAAAGAACTACACAGGAACTAGTATGTTCTCTATCTAAATATCCATGTTTTACTATCCTCCGTTATCAGTGAAAGGAACTGTAAAAAGGAAGTTGAAGTATAGGAATACTCCTTTAAGTACTAGTGGTGCGTTCGTTTCGCTGGTAGCGGTGAATTCTGAAACATCTATATTTAGATAGAACGTATACCAGTTCTGTGTAATTTCTTAAACCGCTTGGGATAGGTCCTATAGTTTCTAAATTAGGGAGTTTTGAAAAATGATTTTCGAATTTTCAATGGATTATAACTCTGAAAGGAGACGTTTTTCGTCCCATGTTTATTAGAACCTTTTTTTTTTTTTCATTTCGTATAAGGAATCGACTCCCAAAGTTTGTCGGTGGAGTTACCTACCACCCTGTATAATCGTTCAGTAAGTCCAAAATCTACAGAATTTACGCATGTAATCTACGTTTGTATGTACTCCACACACGTTTTGTTTCTCTGTACATTTGTATAAAATAGATAATATTGACTGAAATGATACTTTAGCGTTTGTTTCCAGCATTTGCTTCGTATCGATTGAAAGACTTTAATGAAGAATGTGGGCACAATAACATTGAAAAGCAGTATCTCAACTGTTAAAAGGAACTTACACATATATTATTATATTTGTACGAGGGCCGTTCAGAAAAGAAAAGGATCTTTTGGTCTGAATTTAAAACAGCAAATGATCTGTGCGAAAGAAATATGATACAAAAACTATATAACATTTAAAATATTTGCACAACACGTTCTAGCATTCACCAGAGTGTGATATTAGTTTTTAAAGGGCTTCTATAAGTTTACGTTGATTATTTATCCATCTGGAAGACTAAAATCTAAAAAGAAAAACTTACTTGATGGATCAGCATCAATTTTGACCAGGGTGTAGATAATCAAAAGTTAGAAATCAAGATTGTTGATGGAGTTGATGTTAAAACCGGAAATCGTATAAATCGACCATTTTCGGTTTTAACATTGATCATTTCAGAGCAAATACGATATAGATAGAACGATACGAAATAGAACTGGTTTCCTGTAATCGATTAAGTATCCCAGGAATATATTTCATTCCCATCCTTAACTGTCTACTAAAACTGGAGGTGATAGAAATCCAGCTTCAATGTTGATCTACATAGAACGAACATGATGAGAGATAGCAAGAAGCTTTTCCTAAAACTATTTAGCAATTTAATACTCGGTACCATCTTCTATCTCAACCCACTATTTAAGGCGGAGGTGGTAGAAGCAACGTTGCCATCAAATGTCTTCTGAAACTACCGAAACCTTCTAAAAATACCTAAACTTACTCAAAACTGTAGCTAAATTTATAGCTAACAGAATTTAAAAATAAAACAAGGAAAACATTTCCAAACTTTTAGTGGACATCTTAAAAATATACTATAATATTCTTCCTGATATCCTGATATAATATATTTTAATCGTTACCACTTAAAATGTTTCAAGTATTGTTTTGGTGCGTCATTTAAGACAAATGCTCAAGTTCGTTGAAATCTTTTGCCTCATTCAAATTTTTGCAGCAATATTGACCCTATTTTAGTGTAGTGGTATTATTGAATGAGCACAGCAGCACATGTGAGGAGCGCAGGCCAAGAACACACTCGAAACAAATTATACCTACGCTAACAAACGCTGGAAGTCAAGAGCTTCAGGGCCCACGATTTATCATGAGATCAACACGTATGCAAGAATGATACAAGTAAAATGTATATTGACGTGGGGTAAAATAAGTGCTGCTTCAAGCAGATTAGAAAAATAACACAAACTATACTTCGTTTCAATTCAATTTTTACAAGAAATTTTAATTTAAAAAAGAAATTCTAAAACTGCTAAGAACAAATGGTTAGAATTTATCCATCACGGTTGCACAATTGGCTACAATTATAGCTAATAACTAAACCACATTTTTACTCGCTAATAACCGTATAGAAATAACTAAATTTAGCTATAATATGGTTAAATTGGTAACACTGGGCAGAAATTAACCACCTCTACTTTTAACGTTGATCACTATAAAACTCAAACAATAGGTAGCGTGAACTTGTTTTCTCCAATCAATTAAGTGTCTCAAGAATATAGAAAATATATCAACTCCACTTTAATCTCTTTTTAATAAAACCGGAAATGTTAGTAGTCCCGTACAACTTTTGGTTTTAATACTGTATGAGAAAATGTAACACCTTAACATCAAACACTTTCATACATACACACACACACACACACACACATATATATATATATATATATATATATACGTGTCACTCGTACCTCCTTTTAAACACCACGTCTGTAGCGATCATTTTATTGAAAGCTTTTTCATCTTCACCAGAAATGAAGAATTTCTTCTAGGCGGAGACTGTTCCAACTTACGTAACAAGTGGAATCCGGATACCTTTCGCAGATATTATTTTACAACTAACAGAATTCTATTTTTTCGACACTCTTATTTTTTCTGACTTTTTTTTTTCTCGACGTAGCGCAGAAAGGAATTCGCCCGAGATTAATACCTGATTGTACTCAGTCTAAGTTACCAAACTTTTAACAGTACATGTAGAAAAAAAAAAGGAGAGAAACAACCTCTGTTATAACTGCAGGCGAAGAGACAGAGGTACAGACCAAGGGCGCCGATTTCTCTGTAAATTTGGGAGGCCCCATCCAGATGCAGAAGGCATATATAGGGATTTAAAGACAAATTGCATTCAAATTATACCAAATATTGTATATTCATAAATGCAATGCGAGGGGGTTCACATGAGTTTTAGGGGGGGATGCAGGCCCCTTAAGCCCCCCAAGGATCGGCGCCTTTGGTACAATGTTGATTTTTTTTCAAAGTGATTGACGCTGCGCCAAATTAAGAGGACATACATCTCGAGTTGTACATACTTCTTCAATTCTGTTTTGTAGGGACACATATTGCTAAGAAAGGGAGTTCCAAATAAACTCGTTGCCAGTATTTCTGAGCAATGAGTGAAACGCGCCTGAAATATGTCAAAAGTATGATGTTATATCATTCCGAGCCTAAATATTATAAATATTAAGTTAATTCAATACTTAATGTGTAGTTAAAGTTAGTCCCACATATTGCTAGAGTACAGAGCCATTGTTCTGTTCACAGGTAAAGCCTTGCTTTCGAACTAACGAAGATATTTCACATAAGTTCCAATATGTTAAAGAAGCTTTTGTTTTTATTGAAATAAAGTTAACTAACTTCATATTATAAAGCACAGAACGAGAAGAATATTTACGCAGCACGTTGCCCTTGCATACAGAATTGAGCTTAGGCATTTTCTATCTCGTGTTGATTTGAAAATTAATATTTTACCTCCATTGACACCTTTAAGACCGGTCCATATTGACGCGATTACAGAACATCCCAGCCATATTTCAGTACTGTAGGCAATAGAGCCTCAACAAACAAAGCCTCGTACCACTTAATAACTTGAACACGTGATAAACAGAGGTATCTCCAAAGTTCTGTGATTGATACACGTAGTTAATACTCTTAAGTATATCTTTTTGCGTCCGCTCGTACTTCATGTGCCTTGATATGGCTAAGCTTTGTCTGGCCAATATTCATCCGGCCTATAGAAGGTTGTCTCTGCTGCGTTAACTAGCTACTGAGGTTTTAAAAATTACACTGTTGGCAGAAAAGGCCAAGCATAGGTTCTAAAAGTTGCGTTTTTAGATGTACTCCCCAAGGACGGAGAATCCTTTCTATTAGACGCATTTAAAGGCGTTCTCCTACTTAACGTCGTCTTGTAACGCCTCTAAAGAGCATCTCCCGTAATGGAGTTAAATATCCAGAATAGTTTGTTTTTCCTATTTTTATTTAGTGGCTCTATGCGCGTTCTTTTTACCACTCGTTAAGAGTGAGTATTGTGACTTGTAGTGTGCTAGTTATAGACGTCACAAAAAGCAACATGAGAAAGGAAGCTGGTACTAAAGCGTAGGAACTACAAACAGTGCCATAAAATCTGTATACATAACCAGTTTAAACTAAAACACATGCTAGCAAAACGAATTGAAAGAGTGCGCTACGTATTCCTCAGATATATGTTAAATGAGAGAAAGTGCAACGATAACTTAAGACATTCAGGAACATCTATGAATCCCTTCAGACACATTACGTGTTTACAAGCCATACAATACGAGACGCAAAAGCAACTGCTCAGTTGGTAATTTCCAAACATACAGAAATTGGAGTAATCGTTCAATCTCAGTACATGTAGAAAGCACTTACAAGCTTAGGAAACAGTGCAAAGTGGAATGATTGGTCTCACGTAAGTTGTTGCAGCACACAAAGAAACATGATTGTTTGTTTGACTTGGAGATAAGGGTCCTTTTCCCCACCAAGGTTGTATTAGACGTGGATCTACAGCTTAACTTGAAAATCAAAATCATATGCTCTCCCAACGAAAATCGAACTTGGATCTACCAGACCGGAAGGCTTTTACATAGACACGAGAATATGCATGTGTTTCTTTCTTGACTCCTGGATTTCTATGTTGAAGCTCGGCGTTTCTTTTCAGTACCGAGCCTGTACAGTTGAAGACAAAACCCAAACCTGCGTAATCCGTTTAATTCTCTCAAGGACAACATGCATCAATGATCATCGGTACTCACTCAACCAGAATGGAGGGAAGATGTAGACAGTATTCGTAATTTAAGGGAAATTTCGCTAATTTAGGGAAATTTCGTAGGTCAATTTAGCAAAAAGGGAAAAGTGGGAATTTTCCGTTATGACATTGAAAATCCAGGGAAAATTCTTGTGTTGACTGACTGACCAATATAAATGTCTAAATTTTGACTTTGTTTTTCAGAAATGAACCAATATAGTAGCAATAATTTGTGTTGTAGTGTGTGTATATGTCTTTGTTCAAAGTAGCATAATTTACACCCCTTGTTGGCTCATGTATTTTTGTGCATACTTTATAGAAATAAATGAAAGATAAAATTAAAAATAGAAGGAAAAAACAAATAAATAAAACTAATGTGGTTGGCAATTCCTTTAACTTTTTAAGGATTTCCACTTTTTGAGGTAAATTTTAGACTTTTACTCAAACAGCTACTGCTTCCTTACTATTGATCGTAGGATCATGGTTCATACTTCGTTACTTTTTATTTTTTTTAGGATAGGGCATTCTTTCCAACTGAACCACTTGCGTGTCCATATTATACACAAGAAACGGAAACGAAAAAAAATCGAAATTCTTGTGCCCCGGCATGAGTTCACGTAAAGATTTGATTTTTTTTTTTTTTTTAAAAAAAGAAAGATACGTTATTATGTTTGTAATATGTGTACAAAATTTCATTCTTGTATCTTGAAAACCAGATCGGGAAAAATTTTTGAAAGTCTGAACTTAGTCTCTCTCTCTATATATATATATATACACATATATGAATACATATCAAAAAAATTACTGCATCATTACTATTTGGCCTAGAGCCATGGTTCAAACGTTATTTTCTTTCGTATAACAAGTCCTTCCAAACGGTACCACTCGCATGTCCATTAGGGTGGGCGGAAAAATTTTTTTTCAGATATTCAGGATTGAGTAGTTATCAAAAGTTGTGCATTGGTACGAAATGAAGCCATGTCAAATATGTTGATTTTAAAACAATATTTAACCGGGCCCCCGTGGCCCTAAAGTTCCCAATTTTTTGTTCAAATAAAATGGTTTTAGGTAATAATAATATTTTACCAGACAATACTATTAATACATAAAACATGAAATACATGGTTTCAATATACGCAAATAACTATTAAGAGCTTAACTAACTTTCATAACTACCATATTAACACACGAAAAACCTTTGTGTTGAGCCCAGCTTAGAACTCTCAAACTTTAAGAGAATATCACTTTTTCGCATCTAGATGCAAAATACATAACACTGGCTTTCCGAAGGCGGCGCTTACATTGCTGAATTCAAATAAACTAGAAACAATATGGCTGCGAGCCTCTCTTCCTGTATTATCTTGACTTCGAATTAAGCATATGATTTTGAATTACAATCAAAATGCAAAACGATCATTAACCCCATTAAGAAATGAGATATCCCCCATTAAGAGCCAAATTAAAGAAATGTAAGGAAAGTGCTCAGAAGTTATGTGATATTTTCTCTTGCAAATGCTGCGATAGATTAACCTGTAAGTGTGTTAAATCAAATTATATAACGCTTTTGGAGTGGGAGCTCATATTAGATCAGAGAAATCAGAGACAAATGACGAGTTGCAATGTAGATGAAGTAGAAACCCATAGGCTGAAAAGAAAGCATGACATAAATCGATTATGATGCTACTGTACCAATTATAAGAGGGTTACAATTGTTAGCCTCAATCCCGTACTTGGAACATACATTAAGCGCTTCCACCCCGAATTCAGACGATGAAGAGTTCGCATGGAGCAATCATTTGGAGAATAAAATCTAAAGTAAACCTAAATAAACAATAGTGAGCCCTAAACGAATGAGTACCGCAAAAGATTTAACAGGTATATCGAATAGGTTGGCTGCTAAAATTGTATCCGCTGTTTTAGAAGATATGAATTTACAGAACAAAACTAACTAAGACAAGGTAGTAGATAAAAACAAAATCCGTACGAAACTAGCAAAAAAGAAAAAAGAAACCGTCTACAGTGTAAAGCTACTAATTTTAAGGGTCTCTATTTTGATGGCCGAAAATACCAAACTATAGTTCTAATATGACAATTGCAATAGGCAAAGCACTGAAGAACATGCGAATTATATCGATTTGACCGATTGGTCAGAAGTAATAGTAACGCAACCTCCAATTTCGGCTAACGTATCAATAGAAGAACCAACCGAAATGATTGTGGAAAAGAGGAGGTTTCAGTTTGTCACGTTTCCCTTCCACACACAAGCTTTGGAGAGGTGTGTAAAGGTAGTAACAGAATCTTCTTCAGAAGTATGCGGGAGTGTTGCACGAGACGGTTATATTCGAGCAAAACTGGAAGCACGAAAGTATCTACCAAGCTTCGAACAAAAATCTCAATATTTTGTTCCAAGATTCAACTAAGGAGCTTTAAGTAAGAGGAGGGTGGGTGGGAGGAACTCGCTGTGTATCCACATCCACGTGGTGAGTTCTGCGCTGGTTTGGTGTTTGTTGGTCAATTTTTCAACCTTACCTTATGTATTTTTGTCCGTACTATTATATCTACTAAACACCAATCAGGCGAAGAGCTGGACATCCGATCAGAACATTTAAAATCCTGGGGTCAAGTTAAAGTATTAGGAATCTTAACCAATTTTCTATACATACTTAAAATAATGGTATTTATATTTAAAAAAATAATAATAACACTTTTCGGACCCGCAGGGCCTGCTGAAATATTTTTTTCTGCCTCTGTTTTGGGGAAGAAACATAGCATTATACAACTTTTGCACGGTACTCAAACTTAATTTTCTGAAAACAAATATTTCAATATTTTCACTACTCACAACCATATTTTTTCAGCATTAACGTTCTTTTGGGCACCCGGGGCCCGTTTAAATATCTTTCTATCCGGCTCTGTTTTGGTGAGGAAACATGACATTATAAAGTTTGCACGGTACTCAAACTTAACTTTCTAAAAAAAAATTATTTCACTGATATTTTCACTATTCACAACTTTTTTTTTCAAAATTAACGTTCTTTGGGGTCCCCGGGGCCCGGTTAAATATCTTTTAATCCGGCTGTTTTAGTGAGGAAACATAATGTATCATTATACAACTTTTGCACGGTACTGAAACTCAACTTTCTAAAAATATATTTTAATAATATTTTCATTGCTGGCTACTTTTTTTCTCCCAAAATTACCGTTCTTTCTGGCCCCCGGGGCCCGGTTCAATATCTTTTTACCCGGTTCTATTTTGGTGAAGAAACATAACGTAATATTATACAACTTTTACATGGTACTCAAACTTAACTTTCTAAGAAATATATTTTAATAATGTTTTCATTGCTGGCTACTTTTTTTTTCAAAATTAACGTTCTTTGGGGCCCCCGGGGCCCGGTTAAATATCTTTTAATCCGGCTCTGTTTTGGTGAGGAAACATAATATAACATTATACAACTTTTGCACGGTACTCAATATTAATTTTCTAAAAAAAATTTTTTTCGGCCGTTTTCGGCCCACCCTAATGTCCATATCAAAAATCTGGACCTGAAAAATCGAAAAAAAACGGAATTTATTTCTGAAAATATCACCTCTCGGAACACTTGCCCCTGGGGTCCGGCTCCGGTTTCATGTAGTAATCGCAGAAATATTTGAGAAATACTCGAATGTACGTACAATCCATATACAAAGCTCTAATCTCATCATGAAAAGTAAAGACTTGAATTTTTTTAAATTTGCCTTGAGAAAAAAATTTAAAAAATCACGCTCCCCGTCCCCACTTGACGCCCCTAAGTTGACCATCCGGTTCTAAAACGCATCACATCTAAGGTGTTCTTCGGTCTATCCTTCACTTGATTAATAAAAAAAAACGGCTTAAATACCTGTTACAGAATCTAAATAAGTGGTCAAAGACGATGCTATGCCATGGTAACAGAAGTTACTAAAAGGGTTAATATAGCTAATTTAGATTCTTTCCGGGTTTTCACCGAAACCGATTTCGGTTTTCTCCAAAACAGGTTTGGTTTTCTCCAAAACCGGTTCGGTTTTTCACCGAAACTGGTTTCGGGTTTCCCAAAGCCGGTTCGGTCTTCACCGAAATTGCTTTCGGTGACAACTTTTCGAAAACACATAAGATGGAAATGGATTCAGTTTCCGGAGAAAAACGAAACATCATTCTGGTCAGAAATAGAACAAATTTTGGAAAAAAAACGGAAACGGTTTTGAAGAAAACCGAAACCGGATCAGGTGAAAAACCGAACCGGTTTTGGAGAAAACCGAAACCGGTGTCGGTGAAAACCGAAAACCGAAAAACCGGTTTTTGTGCCCACCACTAATATAGACCAAAATGGTCTCTGCACCAACAGACGATTATTTTCTTTGTTTATTGGAACAAACCGAGGTATCTAGTTTGTAAACTAATGATAGCTGACCAGACTATTAATGCAACTGTACGTTTACCGAAATTGCAACATTATGATAAAGAATTGAAGCTATGACACCATTGTTTGTGAAATGCATGTGAATTATTTTATAACACGAAGCGGCATACTATAAGGTCACCTGTGGCACTTCTGTTCGACTTTGTTGGGAAACTATTGAATCCTCATTGCTGATCGAACATTGCGTTGAATTAAACTTTTCTGCGTTCGTTAGATAGCTATACACGGTGTACATGGGGGCGTTAGTTTTGATCCTTTAATCAGGTTATCCATGCATTGTACAACTGACAAAGAGAAAAATACACACAACATTTCTTTTCAATTTTATTCTATTTTAGCTTTTTTAAAATTTGCAATATATATTTTATAATTACATTCTAACAAAATTTAGCTTTCAGGTTAATTAGTTTTACGCCATTTAACAAGTTTTATTGTTTACAAATTAAAACCTCCGAACTACTCAGTGGGAATAAAAGTAGATACTTTAACAAAAGCTAAAAAGATGTACAAGTAGTCAATGTATAAAATAGAAATTGCTGGGGGGAAAAAGTACTTAAACACTATGTACCTTAATCATTGAAATTATAGAGGGCCTATTACTATCTTACCTGAAATCAATTATTAGAGAAAAAGTAATTAGGATCAAGTTGGTCTCACCAATTTTGGATGGAGAAAAATAAATAATGCCATTCGTTTGTACTACGTTAGTACTGGTTAGTGGACAAATTTGATCATTAGTGTTGTTCAAATAATGCCGTTATAAGGATATTAATCTCCGTCAAGTTGGCCCCGCTTTTTTCCCTAATTAAGATAGAATTGATTTTCTAACGTCAAACGTTTGTGCTACGTAAGTGCTGGCTAGTGACAAATTTGAGCATTAGTACTGTTCAAATAACGCCCTTATAACGAAATTGCTTTCCGTCAAGTTGCCCTGCTTTTTTTTTCAAATTGAGATATAATTGAATTTCTAATGCTAGCCGTTTGTGCTACATTAGTGCTGGTTGGTGCTCAAATTTCAGCATTAGTGATGTTCAAATAACGCCGTTATAACGAAATTAATTTTCGTTAAGTTGGCACCGCTTTTTCCGTAATTGAGATAGAATTGATTTTCTAATGCCAAGCGTTTGTGCTACGTTAGTGCTTGATTGTGCTCCAATTTGTCCGTTAGTAGTGTTGAAATTACACATCAGTGAACTTTGCTTCCATTTGACGCACTAACGATAAAATTAATATCAATCATTAATGCATCGTTATTGCTTCTTACTGCACAACCCTTATCGTTAGTGCTTCATTAGCGAAACTACTACAAGTGAAAATATAAGTTCACACTGAACCCACTTTAAGCACTAACGAAAAAATTAGTGCTATTCGTTAGTACTAATAGTTTCGTTAGTACTTCATTACTAGTGTATGTATAGCCAATTATAAGCCACGAAACTCCAATCAGAAATGCATGGGGAATTTTTCATCAAATTTCCGCCAAATTCAAAAGCGCTAATGATCTCTTCTAGTGATACCTGTACGGTGCATCGTTAGTACTTCTTAAGTGCATCGTTAGTACTTCTTAAGGCACGAACCTAACATTAGTGATTCATTAGTGTGGATACTACAAGTAGAAAACCTTTGTGGATCAAGTTCACACTGCATCCACTTCAAGCACTAACGAAAAATACTGCCATTCGTTAGTGCTTCTTAATGCACCAACCCCTGACGTGAATACGTATTAGTGTAGGTTTTAGAGTCAAAACAATGGTAGGGGTTATGTACAGGCTGCTCCCCACTTCTAGCACTATCGAAAAAAAACGTGTCATTCGTTATTACATCGTTGGTGCTTCTAGAAAACACTAATAGTTTCTCTAGTACTTTAGTATGGCAATTACATGTCACGAAATTAACCGCTAGTGTTAGTCCCACTTTTGTGACACAGTTACTGTAAAATTACTGTGAAATCGTTAATGACTTCTAAAGTATCATGGCGCTAATATTAGTGCTTGGTGCACTATTGTACACTAACGAAGCACTAAACAAGTAAATAGTTTTAACAGCATTTGAGAACCGTGCGGAGCTAACTTAAGAGACGAACCTTCCTTTGTTTTGTAAAATTACCGCCAAATTTACAAACATTAATGATAAAATATAATGTAATGGTTACTACTTCCTTAGAAGGACTTTGTGCAGAGCTCCCTACATTAGCGCTTCAATAGTATGGATTCTATAAAATAAAACTTAGTGGAATGCTAGCACCGTCCTATAGGACTATACAAAAACATTTACTATAATAAGCTCTAATGTTCGAAGTTGGAGCAGTAGCATTCATTAACGATTGCACTAGAAGAAATCATTAGTGCTATTGAATTTGCGGAAAATTTGACCCATAAAAAATTACTACGTTTTTCTTATGGGAGTTACGTGACATATAATTGGCTATATTTACAATAAAGAAGCACTAACGAAACCATTAGTGTTTGAGGCATTAAAGATGCACTAACAAATGGCACTAATTTTTTCCTTAGTGCTTAAAGTGGGGCCAAACTGTAATTACCCCTATCATTGCTTTGGCTCTAGAGAGTACACTAATGAAGCACAATCATTATTGGTTGGTGCACTAAGAAACACTAACGATGCACTAATTTTTCGTTACTGCTTGAAGTGGGGGCAACTTGAAGTTGACCCAAAAAGGTTTTTCACTTGTAGTGCTTATACTAACGAAGCACTAACGTTATGCACCAACGGTTGCACTAGCAAAGATCATTAGTGCTTTTTAATTTGGCGGGAAGTTGACGCAATGAATAATTCCCCATGTATTTCTTATCGGAGTTTCGTGACATATAATTCGCAATAACTATACTGATAGTAAAGTACTAATTAAATTATCAATATTTTCTAGAATCACTATCGATGTACCAACGAAAGCACTAATGTTTTGTTAGTGCCTGAAGTTGGGAGTAGCATGAACTTGGCCCTCCAAACCATTTTTACTTGTACACTAAGTACATTCCCTACAGTAAGGAAGCATTAACGTTAAGGGCTGGTGCACTAAGAAGCATTAACGATGCACTCACGATAGCACTAGAAGAGGTCATCAGTGCTTTTGAATTTGGCGGGAATTTGACGCAATGAACAATTCAACACGCATTACTTATGGGAGTTTTGTGACTTATAACTAGCTGTAGCAGGGATTTCAAACTATGAGGCGCGCCTTCCTGGGGAGGCGCCAAAGGTTGTCAGAGGTTAAAAAAAGATTCTACAAAGGAACACGGAACACGCATACTTACGTCTGCACCCTTCTTCTTTAGAAATGCATAGTGGACTAAACCTTCGTATCACCTTTGTTTCACATACGATCAGGGATGGCACTTTCGCCTTTGGTTTAAACGTGTATAATGCTTGTTAGATGGACACCAACGATTTTCTACTTTATCTGTGTAGAATGTATGTCTTCTTAAATGTCTTTAGAATTTCGCACGACGTCATGTTAGCTGAATTTTTCTTTCTCGTAATTTTCTGCTATTATTATTAGGATGGGTTTTGAGTTTTGATCTATTCTAAAGTACTATCGCCATTCTAAAGTACTATCGCTATCGTCTTATTTGCTTTATTCTGATTGGTAGAAGCCATTTTTCAGGTGTTTCAGTTCGTCTTGGTTCTTCCTCCTTTCGTTGCCATGAATTCGTTCTTCCTTATTTCGGTAAAAAAAAAAAAAAAAAAAATCTCCAGAAAGAGATGCTTAGTGCCATTTCAAAACGTGTAGAGATTTAATAAATTGTGTGACTCAAAACAAGCTCATATATCCGATTGATTTTGCTCAACATTTAAATGTGCCGATTCTTATTATTTAAATTCCATCTCTACTCCTATATTTGAATTTTAACATAAATATCTGACTTAGCACAATTTATAATTATTAACACTGACAACAATTGATTAACATTAAAAGGTGAACTCAGTGTGTACAATGTAGATCACATATGTTAATGAGATAGTTCCATTAGTGATTAATAAATGAAGCAGTTTATCATTGTGATAGTCTTTCTTTTAGGGACGCATGCATTTATGTTGTTGACATATTTCATTTTTGACAGGGGAAACGCGTAAAGATTTTGGTGATTGAAGGGAGACCCAACTCAAAAAGTTTCAAAACCTTTGAGCGATAGTGAAGCACTAACAGAACTATTAGTATTTTCTAGAAGCACTAATGATGCACTAACGAATAGCACTAGTTTTTTCATTAGGGGTTGGTGCACTAAGAAGTACTAACGAATGGCACTAATTATTTCCTTTGTGCTTGAAGTGGGGGGAAGCGTGAACTTACCCACCCAAAGGTTTTTACTTGTAGCTCCTACACTAATGAAGCACTAACATTCATTAGGGGTTGGTGCACTAAGAAACACTAGCGATTGATACTAATTTTGTTGTTTTGCGTTAAGTGGGGGACAAGTTCACGGCCATGTATTTTCAACACCACTAAGGGACATATTGAGGCACGATCAAACACTAACGAAGCACAAATGCTTGGCATTAAAAACTCAATTATATCTCAATTAAGGAAAAAGCGGGCCAACTTGACGGAAATTAATTTCGTTATAACGGCGTTATTTGAACAGCACTACGCTGAAATTTGTGCAATAACCAGCACTAACATAGCACAAACATTTAGCAGTAGAAATTCAATTTTGTCCCAATTAGGGAAAAGGCGGGGCAACTTGATGGAAATTTATTTCGTTATAACGGCGTTATTTGATCAGCACTAATGCTCAAATTTGAGCATTAACTTGCACTTACGTAGAACAAACGTTTGTCATTAGATAATTATTCTATCTCAATTAGGGAAAAAGACAAGGCAAACTTGACGTTAGGTTGGCACGGACATTTAAATTGTTCTTAACATTGTTATTTTGATAGCACAAACGTTTTTATTTGGGTACTAACCAGCACTAACGTATCACAAACGAATGGCATTATTTATTTTTCACCGTCCAAAAGAAGTGGAGCTAACTTGATACTAACGGAAAAGTAAGTAACATTTACTACTTAAATCTTTCCAAATTCCTCTTAGAACTACATATGAAGCTCACTAAAAATATATAATAGAGATTTTTGTCAACAAATATGCTAAATTTTTTAAACAGGAGCACTCCGTACTACTGACTTAATTTAAAAATCACCTTCCACGTCCCTACTCACAATGCCAGACATTCAGCAAATCAGGGGTTCACACGCCTGTTTCCGTGGCAACATTACATTAAAATATATGGGAATATAAACATATATAAAACTATGACTATAGTCTGCTACGTTTAATAATCATCGAAGTTTTTGAGTAATTAATTTTGAAAATATTTATCGCAATCAACGAAATCGAATGTTCAGAATACGCTAACAATAAAATAATAAAAATTTACAGAATTTATAAGAATTTTCCTAAATCTATTCAGAGACACGATATTGTCCACCACAAAATTACTTGGTTGGAAATCCAGCCAAGGACCCGACGCACGAGAACTAAGCTCTCTACAACTTGGCCATCGTGCTCTCTATAGGCGTACATGTAGAAGGTACCTTTACACTTATACTGTGAAGGCTTATTGAAGTTCTTATTAAATGTAATGGCTGGGTAACAGGAGCCCCATTACTTCCTTTATAAGAGCCTATACATAAGAATGCAAAACATTGTGATTGAATGTACGTTAAATGGTGCACGGTGACTCAATGGTAGAACGTTCACCACCGGTGCATGTTGTCTCTGGTTCGATCCCAGCTAGCGCTGTGTGGACTTTGTGGTAGACAAACAAAGTGCTCTTGGGTTTTCTCGCGGTTCTCCCGTTTCCTCCCACTTTCTTCATTCCACCATTTCATTCATTTCTCATTATCCCCATCTCTTTTAGCCTAAAAGCTCCTCCGTGGCTAAGCGGTTAGCGTACGCGCCTTTGGCGTCGAAGACCCGGGTTCGATTCCCTTCGGGAGCTCATGTGGTTCGGATTCCACGTTAATCAGTAGGTCCACGTCTCATATAGCCTCGCTGCTGAAAGGGACGCTAAACTAAAATCAACTCAACTCAACTCCTTTAGCCTAATCGTCATAAGCTGGGATGTAAAACTTAAAGATTTCATTTCATTTTCATTAAATGTGAGTTTTACCTCATTTGCTTTTTCTTCTTATTAAAAAAAATATAGTATTTCTAGTTTTTTTCTCTTTTTTTTTATGGGGCAAGAGAGTGGGACCCTAAACTATAGCTTGTTCAGCTTATACGTAAAACGGGCGCTCGTCATTCGTGTATGAAACGACAGTTGTATCTGCGGAGACTCTGCTTGCTAGTATTCCAACTGTCTACTTGTTTGTGCACACGGTTATTAAAGAGAATGCCCTAGAATTTCATGCCGCGTTATGCTACATAGCCTATATCGAAGTTAGTGGTCGACACTTCAAACAGCTACCGTGAATTTTGTAAAGCTTGTAAATCAACGACTTCTTTATAATAAAAACAAAGTACTCAGAGGTATATTTATGCAAAATAAAGTACGCTACATCTACACGATAATCTAATTAATTAATAGAACTTCATGCTTATTTAAAATCGAGTAACACTAGCAAATAGCAGTATTGATTACGTTAAAATATTTGTATTGCACCTCTCTATCGTCTATATAAATTTGACCAAGAGACTACAACAAGCATTTAACTATTTAGTGAATTTTGCTTGCTTTTTAAAAAAAACAGAAAATGGAAAATTTTAAGCGATGTAATGTAGCAGACATGTAATTATGCAATTCATTTACATAATTAAAGCAGACCAGGGGTAAAAGGATCTGAATAGGTAGGGGGACAGTAGGTAGGGGTATGACGTCATGCCGTCCCCCTGCATATCGTCCCCTGGACAATCATATACCGCCTCTACTGTTTTTTTTTCTTTATATAGTATTTGTGTGCTGGTGAACTATAATGTATGTATTCCTGAGGATCATATTGAATTGAGATGTATATTATTTGTGAATAAAACCATGAATCATTTTCACTCTTGGTGTCTAATTGTGTCTCTACTGTTGTCCTCTTTCAGAATGGTTCAGAAACTATTATTAAATTTAGCTAAAGAAAAACTGAAAACGCTAATGCTTGGAAGTTAAATACAAAAATACCTGTCTGCTGTTGCATACAATAAACTGTATTGCATATAAGGAAAACAATTACGTCATTTGCAGGGACAAAAGCGAAACTATCCTAGATCCACAGAGAACGTTTATGCAGAGCATTTTGTACTTTCAAAGCGTGCAGTATATACGGAAATTAAGCCACACACATACACACAGATACACACAATTTTCCTTTTGTCCATATTGTAGCTGACTGGCTTCTAGATGAAAACCCCTGCTCGTTTGGAAAAGCGAGGACTAAGTGGGCGTTCCGGTGCGGATAGTTAAAGCGATTCGGGTGAAAATGCTGGCGTTGCCCTCCAGAGGTTTTGCCAGAATATTCCACCAATTAAAGGAAAATGCTTTATGGGGGATGATGTAATGTATATTATTTCAGATTTAAGCGCCAACAAACCCAGTACCCTTTAGAAACAACTAACACACACAGAGATTATATATATCCACACTCTACCTATGAGAGACGGATGTAGCTCGGCAGAAGTGTGTTTTAGGAGTTGTGAGACAAAGTCCTCTCTTCCTGTGTTTCATGTTTGTGTATTCTTCCTCTGTCATATCCATATATGCATGTTTTGTTTATGTATGTCTGTTTAGATGAGGCACAGAGTGTTAGGACCATTTAGAAGATCCCTACACGAGAAAAGATTTTTAATGTAAAGAAAAAATGTTTTCATCTACAGAGAAGTTCAAATAGATTTCAAAGAGCATTTGAAAGAACATAAAAATATCTTTTCAAATTCAAAGATTTTCCATTATTGCAAAACATATTTTGCAAAGTTTCAATTTTCTATTGAGTTTAACGTTCCATGTTATGCTCCGAAGCTTATTTGGATGAGCTGGGATAGAACTAGTGATGCCACAACAGAGGTGAGCACTCTACCAACCGTGGTCCCGAAAAATTGTATGTATTCTACATGCCCAAACTTTCGTCTGTCTTCAATTATACGAAAGTCTACTCCTAGAATTTTATAAAATTAGGAAAAGAAAATATTCCTGTTGTCTTAATTAAACCATAATGTTTGAAACACCAAAAGATAACTTTAGTTTTCATTGTTGAAAATAGTTCAGAACAGGGTACAATTTTATTAATTTTAAGCAAAATTGAGTGATTGGCTTAAAGTTTAACGTCGCTTTTAACATCAAGGCTATATGAGACGTGGAATTGATTTTGGAAACACAGTGACAAGATTAACGGATTCTGGAATCAAACTAACACTTTTAATGAAAAAGCAACTGTCACGTAGTAACACTGACTTTTAACTTCACTGTGGTTCACTAAAAGAAAAGTCACCTCTGGTGCTAGGTATATCTGGTTCGATTCCAAGTCATACAAGAAAGTGGTCACTTTATCGTTTTACGAATTATTAAATAAAATTAACTTTCATTAATTATAAGTCCCCTTTAGCCAAGGGGCATAACCCTGCTTCAGTAATTTAACAATTTAATGTCTGCAAGTATTATTTAATACTACAACTTTGGTATTATTACATAAATTATGTGGTTACATTTAAATAAAGAAGAATAAATGGACTAAAAAAGAAAGCAAGTTGGAAATTTGTATAAAGAAACTTCGGTGAATGTGTCTATATTTCTAATGGATTGTTTTCTTATCTGAAACCAGAGATGTTCACCCTCGCGAGGGTGGCCCTCTCGAGGGCATTCTCACCCTCAAGTTCCCTCGCCCACAGTGACGCGAGGGCGAGGGAGCGCGAGGGCGAGGACTAGTTATGGCCGCGAGGGCGAGGGTGCACGAGGGGAGGACAAGCTTCGATGGCGAGGGTGAGGGTGCGCGAGGGCGAGGACAGGTTTTGGCCGCGAGGGCGAGGGTGCGCGAGGGCGAGGACAAGCTTCGATGGCGAGGATGAGGGTGCGCGAGGGCGAGGAAAAGCTTCGACGAAGAGGGAGAGAGTACGCGAGGGCGAGGACAAGTTTCGGCAGCGAGGGCGAGGGTGCGCGAGGGCGAGGACAAGCTTCGATGCCGAGGATGAGGGTGCGCGAGGGCGAGGACAAGCTTCGACGAAGAGGGCGAGGGTGCGCGAGGGCGAGGACAAGTTTCGGCAGCGAGGGTGAGGATGCGTGAGGGCGAGGACAAGCTTCGACGAAGAGGGCGAGGGTGAACGAGGGTGAGGGCCAAGTGTTACTGCGGGAGCAAGGATGCAGGATGGCTAGAGACAACTTCCTTCAGGAGAACGAGGGCACTCGAGGGAGGAGGACAAGCTTCCTTAAAAGAAACTGTTTTGGAGTTTGCTGTTTGACCTCTTTTGGAGAGAGGCAAAATTTAAAATATCATCTGCCATGTCCCCTAGATGAAAAGTTAGTGTCATAGCAAGGTTATACATTAATCGTATTTTTCCTCTCAATTAATTGCAGTAGACAATGTCTCGTGTGTAAGTACATAATTATTAAAAATAATAATGCAAATAAGAATAATATTTGATTTTTCCCATGAAAGTTTCCGGGTAGAAATAGCGCTACATTAAGAAGTAAGTGTGCCTCATTGTTGCCCTCCCTGTGTTGGAGACGTTTTAGATAAGGAGTGTCTACTACACTGTCATGTTTAAAGAGTGTTGGTAGACAGACAGACAGTCACTCACGTCATTCAGCAGTAAATGACAAGAGCGCTGATATCTGAACAAACACAATCAATGAGAGAACCATCAGAATGCAGTAGATCAGATGTAGAAAGACTTGATGGAATGACTTTGGTTCATAGATGGCCATTTTGCTCTGGACCCTCTGGGACTCGGGCTCATTTTTTTCAACTGGGCTCTCGCTCATTTATTCCTTTGGGAATCGTGCTCGGGCTCACTTCCCTTAGTTGGACTCGCGCTGATTTATTTCATTGGCGCTCGGGGTAGTGCTTAATTATTAAACCCGAGAACGGTTGAGCGCGAATGCCGAGCTAGCGAGCGTTGGGCTCGTGAGTTTGGATGCCCATGAAATGGGCTGATTAATAGCATACATCCTCCTCCAATGTCCACCATGATGAAGTTGTTAGAATTAATCGGAATTTTTAACTTTTCATAGATTTGTGACAGCCCAAACTATTATCTGAATCGATATTTGTTAAAATAATGTCAGTCACTATTGTATCGATTTTCATTGTTTCTGCTTTTATAATCTACGTGGGTAGAGCTATCATTTAGTTACAAAATAAATAATATGTTTTTTCTTGTCCTTAAATAGAAATATCTGACACGTTAATACTGAAATTTTGTTAAAAGAGCTGCTTTAACAAAATAAATTTAATAAGTTCCATAAGACATAAGTTGTTTATGCAGCCGAAATTTGCAACAGTTGACTGATTCCCGTTTAGCGTCCTCTTTCGTCGGCGAGGCTATATGAGAAGTGGACCTATAGGTTTAACGCGGAATTCGATCCACAGTTGTTCAATGTTCTCCCACTCCGAATTGTCCCCAGGACCCCATGCACCAAAGGTTCGCGTGCAAGCCAGTGAGATAGGGTTTGTATATTGTGTTGTTCAATGGTTTTTATTAGGAATAAAATACGTTACAGGATGATATACTGATTGTAAATATTATAGTGGAAGTATTGAACGATTGTGTGGTAAAAGGAGAAATATAAATTTGGACAAATTAAAAAAAAAGGCCTGGAAAAAACTGTAGGATATATGAAACATATAAAACTTAGGAAAAGCAACTTCAGCAAAACGAGCAGGATTTTGTTGGAGGTAAACAGTTTAATCATATTATTATTATTAATTTCGCACAAATGTGCCACACATCATAGCATGGGCGGTGATTAGGGGGGAAAAGGGGACAGTTACCCTCCCCCCACTCTTTTGAAATGACCCATTAATGTCGCTATATAGTTTCATTTGTATGAAATATAAAGTTTTTGTATGTATTAAGGTTCATAGAATGAAAATGAGTGTTCTGAAATATTTTATTTGTTTGCTGACGGAGTTTCAAAATTAAGCTCTTTAGATCTTTCCCTTTGAATTAGTTCAAATTCCTCAGTTACGCTACATACATCAGGGATGGCCAACGTGTTGACTGTCAAATTCTGACAGATAGTCCGCGGCAGTCACTCTACCGCTACTCATCAAACCTTGATTTCACCCTCACCCTCATGAGAGCCGCCCTTGTGTGGCTGAATACTTATGCTTGCATCGTAGTTCAAGGAACATTTTGAAGTAAAGGCATTGGATACTGTTGATAAATGATGTAAACGTCACTATCGACCGAGATCTCCATTGTAACAGTTGTTCCATTTTAGGTGTTCCACAGTAAGTTATACGATGATATGTTTAGTTTCCTTTCTTTAGGACGTATGTTAAGCAAGGGCGGATCCAGGACGGACTTCTGGTGGGGGTGGTGGGTTGTAATACTGCTACTTATAGCTACTTTTAAGAGCTCCAAACTCTGGGATGCGTTTTATTTGTATATATATAATAAAGAAGTTTCCTCTTCTGGGGGGGGGAGCGATCGCCCCGATCGCCCCCTCTGGATCCGCCACTGACGATAAGGAAATAATTCAACAAATAGGTTGAATAATTGATGCTCTGATCCTCACGAAGGAGGCCCTATCGAGGCCTCCTCACCCTCAATTACCCTCGCCCTCAATGATATGAGGGCGAGGGTGCGCGAGGGCGAGGAAAAGTTTTGAACACGAAGGCGAGGGCGAGCGAGGACAATGAACAACTCCTATCGCGAAGGCGAGGGTGCGCGAGGGCGAGGACAAGCTTCGATGGCGAGGGTGAGGGTGCGCGAGGGCGAGGAAAAGTTTTGAACACGAAGGCGAGGGCGAGCGAGGACAATGAACAACTCCTATCGCGAAGGCGAGGGTGCGCGAGGGCGAGGACAAGCTTCGATGGCGAGGGTGAGGGTGCGCGAGGGCGAGGAAAAGCTTCGACGAAAAGTGCGAGGGTGTGCGAGGGCGAGGAGAAGCTTCAACAGGGAGGGTGAGGGTGCGCGAGGACGAAGACAAGCTTCGATGGCGAGGGTGAGGGTGCGCGAGGGCGAGGACAAGCTTCGATGGCGAGGGTGAGGATGCGCGAGGGCGAGGACAAGTTTTGGCCGCGAGGGCGAGGGTGCGCGAGGGCGAGGACAAGCTTCGACGGCGAGGGCGAGGGCGAGGGTGCGCGAGGGCGAGGACAAATTTTGGCCGCGAGGGCGAGGGTGCGCGATGGCGAGGACAAGCTTCGACGGCGAGGGCGAGAGTGCGCGAGGGCGAGGACAAGTTTCGACAGCGAGGGTGAGGGCGCGCGAGGACGATGGACAATTCCATTCGCGAGGGCGAGGGTGAACGAGGGCGAGGGCCAACTGCTACTGCGAGGGCGAGGGTGAGTGAGGTCGAAGTAAAATGAACATCTATGTCTGAAACAGCAGTTATTGTAATTCGAAAGAATTCCCATTGATGGTAATTCACTTCTAGGAACAGCTGTACAAATCCTGGAAACTCCAGGAGTACTTGTCTTTAAGGATGGCCTTCAGCTAAGTCATAACATTACGTTGGGTATCCAAAATGTCCGAAAACTTCTGACCCTCCAGAGCTGATTTCAATTTAAAGAACAAGTTCAGGAGAAACAAAATCAGTGGTAGGTGACTGAGGGACACAGTTCCCTTTTGACCAGGAACTGCTGTCCACAAAGCCAGTGTGTGGGCGGGCTTTGTCGTGGAGCAGAGCCATTGTCTTTGTTTGGCGTACTTGATCCGTTGCGTGTGTTAGTTTTACTTTTATTCACGTGTTGTTGTGAAATTTGCCTATACAAATGATGAAAAGGGTAGAATGCCTTCTGGTAGTAAAAGCTAGCTAAGATTGTTAGCTAGAATTGATGTGAATTTGAAGAATATTCCTTTAGAAACCAATATAGAGATGACAATAGAATAGTTCCTGTTTTGCCTGTTGACCGAAATGGCAATTTGAATTGGTATAAATTTAAATATTCCATCCCTACTCAAAATACGCAAATGCTATACGTCATTCTCAAAGGTAGACAACTAACTGTCTTCAAATAAGTTTTTAACTATTAATCCCACACAAATGCAATTTAGTTTTAATATTGTCTATTACTTTTCCCTCTTATTCTCTGATCTATTAAATCTTTAACTGATTAGATAGTTGGGATTGAGTTTAGCATCCCCTGCAGCACCGAGAGTATATGATATGTGAACCTGCAACTAATGTGGGGTCTAAGCTACGTTAGCTCTCTCCCAGAATCTAACATGGGCCTTACGCTCCGATAACGCGTAGACTAACCTTGTAACCACAAGAAAAATTTTATTAAATTCCTAATAATATATACGATACTGAAACATACTGTTGTAAAAAAAAAAAAAAAAAAAAAAAAAAAGTTATCTTCTGTGAAGTTTTTTTTTATTACAAAACATCGTTCTTTTTATGTTTTTTTTTCAAATGTCTGTTTTCTTTTCTGGCAACTCTTATTTATTGATTTATGTTGCGGATTATTGAAATAATCAACAGAACTTGAGTGGAAGCCTTCATGACTTACAAATCGTGTTTCTTTGTACCTATACGAGCAAAATTGTGTGATTATTCCTTTCTGACCCAGGTCATTTTTGGCGTTTTCCTACATTTTCAGTTAGTGACTTATTGCTCAAAAACCATTCATTCGATTGATATGGTTATGGTCTTGTTTTTAGAAAATGAATGTGGCTATCTTTTGGTGTAAGTTTCATTGCAGTGCTGCCAACGGGTAGGAAATTATTGAGGGAAATGTAGGGGTGAAAATTTACAAAAAAAATCCCTAACCGAATTTCAAAATTTTTGTATCTAGCACCACTGCTACTATATGGGTTCAAGTCACCTAAAATATTTGGTGTGTCGACAAGGTACAGTGAAATCCTCAAGTCGCTGGCTTCCATTCAAAGAGGGAAAGAAAAAATCTCTGATTATCCTATTGAAACTTTTTATGGTGCGTTGTGTGGGGCAAAGAGAAAGCTTTTAGGTAGTGGTACGTTTGTTTTAATGTAGCCAGCAAGAGGGTAACAATAGAGGGGAGAGGAAATTAATTGTTTTGGCATGAAACACTACCATCAGACAGACAAAGACTATCTGAAAATAAACCTCAGTACTCCAAGAATACATACTACAAGTATCATGGCAATATCTAACAAAGTAAACATGAAATTAAAAAAATATATATATCTCAATCTACCTCAGATATTCACCATTTTCTTACCATTTCCAGAACATGGTTTAATATAAACCTCAACTGTACTTCCCCTAATTATTCTAGTGAAACTTTTTATGGTGCGCTGTGTAGGCTAAGGACGAGGCTTTCAGACGCTGGCACGTTTGTTCGAGTGTAGCCAACAAGCGGGAAATAATAGAAATAAAAAAGGGATTTTTTAAAAAAAATTGCCCTTAAATCTGGAATTAAAATTTTCTGTAGCTGGCAACACTGCTGTCAGACACAAACAAACTATCTTAAAATAAGCTTTGGTATCCATCTAATATATCTTACAAGTGTTGTGATGATATCTAATAAAGTAAGCATGTCAATAAAAAATATCTCATTTTACCTTAAAACAATCAGTTATCTTTCCAATTAGAGAACAAGGTCTGCTATAAACCTCAGCTATACTTCTAATTATCCTATTGAAGCTTTCTACAGTGCGTTGTGTAGGGAAAAGACGAGACATCCAGCTACTGGTACGATTTTTTTGATGTAGCCAACAAGAGGGTAATAATAGAGACAAAACAGATAATTTTCCCAAACTTTTCCCCTATAATGTGGAATTAAAATTTTCTGTAGCTGGCAACACTGCTACCATACAGACTCAAACTATCTTAAATTATACATTGGTACACCGCTAATATGTTCTACAAGTATTATGGCGATATTTAAGGAATAAAGCTTTTAATTATCAAAAATATATTACGGTAAACATACAAGTAGGGAAAAACTAGAAAAATCAAGGGCTAGAACCTAATTACGAATTTTTCGTGCGCCCCCTAATTACCCCATTGTAACGATCTGTATTTGCGTTTGATAAGTAAGGACAAATGTTCGAATGGCGTAAGTTGACTTGCACTCGGACGTATAGATACGTATTTATAAACAAACATTTCGAATTTTTGTCCGAATTTAGTGAAATTTCAATTTCCCTAATTGGCAACACTGGGCGAAGGCCCGTCCAATTAATGTCAACAGTTAGGTATCCGTCCGAGGTATCTACCTGGAAAGTCTTAAGGAGGTCTTTCTCCACGAAGGAAGCTACAAGGAAAGGAAATTCAAAATGAGAAAATTCTCGAATTTTTGACTTGGGTGGAATTTGAGAAGGAAATTCCACACCAGAAGAAAAAGAAATTAATATAACTGTGGTCCAACCATATTTGGCAAGAATAATATCCCGATATCTAAAATTAGTCTCCACACAGGAGCGGATTAAAGAAGTGACAGACCCTGATGTGCCACTTTGGCCACTTGGGGCACCGAATGTACATTTGATTACAATTTTTTGACTAGTAAACCGTATTGTTGTAGTTATAGTCTCGACTAATAATAATATCGTTGTTGTAAATAACTTTATAAGGAAAATTTTCTCTCCTTTTTACATCTTAGTTCCAACACTGTTGGTGAGAAATGCAGGGTGTTTCATAATGCATCAAGTAAAAGAGCACCTCAAATTGCCTTCGCTACAAGTGTTTGATGTGAGATTCATTCGTCACACGGCACCCAGCTAGTCGATAAACAAGAAAGGCCCATAAACTTTCCGCCATATGGCACAAAACACATTCAATTTAGGGGAGTCTCGTTTCAATTGTACCATCTCCTGAGAATTTGCTGACGGCCAATTGCAAACATTATGAGTGTTCACATTAGCTCTTAGGTGAAATGTCGATATATCACTGATGACGATACGATCCAGAAAATCTTCATTTTTAAGTAGCAATATTTCACTTGCGAAATTGGCACGTAAACCTTAGTCTGTAGGCTTTAGAACTGTAGCAACTGCAAATGATAAGGAACTAAGTTGTAGTTGCAAGCGTCTCCTTAATATTATTCATACAGACGGTTGTACTGTACAGATTCAGTCTTTATTAAAACACAAAAAGCTTTCTGCTCTCTAGTCTCCATCTTTGCTACTTACTTTTTCTAACGGCAGACAGAAGAATCAATGCATGTACATGCGTGCGTGCAAAACTGTTTGAGTTGCTCTTTCATTTGATATAATATTTATAATTGTAAGTTAATTGTAATAGATACTACAAAGTTTCAAAACCCTAATATTAACTTTGAAACTCCCTGCATTACTTGGGTCATCTTATATTCATGTCTTGTATATACATATCATCAGGGCCAGCCCTAGGCAATTTGCCGCCCCGTGCAATGGCATAATTTGCCGCCTCCCCCTTTCTCCAGAAAGAAAAAATCTTAAAAGTCATGATTTTAAGTATGCTACTCCAGCATGAACAACGAAGGAGAGGGTAAGTGCAGTCGCACTCAGAAAGGCTTAAATACTTACTTAGAAAAATGCAATCCCGTTGAGTCTGTTTTTCTCTTTAAATATTAGTGTATTATGTTAGTGAAAGATAAATCAAACACACCTGCAGAGGAAAGATGGTACTCCTTTTTATAGAATTCAATATCGAGCTTCAATCTCAATGTATCAGTTTGCTATTCCAGTGCAACTAGCTCTTTTAAGTTTATTATTTGATTTTTCTTCTACATTTGTAAACGTTTTTTTAAAAAAAATATTGTTTCTGTCTTCAATGATAAGGAACTTGTTTCTGACAAAAACAAGACTAGTTGCCATATCAAAACTGTGACAAGTGACTAAATGGAACAGATATTCGCTACTATTCGAGAATTGAATTCTTGCATTTGACAACAATCAAGCAATTTGTGCTCGGATTTCTTCGACCATTTGCTTTAGCATTGTCCATTTGACCTTAAACTAATGCACCATAAACATAATTTGTGAATACAGTATTCAAATAGGTCAGCTTAGTAAATGTAACTACATCATCATGAAGTCTGTTTCCAACAAGAAATATTTCATTTAAATAATATACTTATGACAGATTTTCCCGGACCCTCCAAACTTGCCGCTCCATGCAAATGCAAGTGTTGCATATATGGTAGAGCCAGCTCTGCGATTCATATATATCTAGTCGACAAATTATTCATATATGATATTTAGAAAAATACTAGTAGGCAAATTAGTATTAGTTTTTACCTTTAGGCAAGCTATTTGACTTTTATACTGTTCGTGACATTATTTTCGTATTTATTAGAGGCCTGCTTTCACGAAAAAAACATAATTTTATTTCTACGTTTATTTCTTAGTTGATATTCATGAAAATGCTGAAACCCGAATTGTTAATATGTATGGTATTCATGTAAATTGTAAAATATTTGTAGCTTATCAGTACTAGCTTTTAATTTATGTTGCATTTTACGGTGATTACACCTACATAAAAATATTTCATAATTAAATAGACGTAAGATGCATTACAAATGACTATTTAAAAAAAACGAAATTTAGAAAAAGAACGAGAGGCAATGTTTTTTTTCTAAAAAACGTAATACATTTCTGAAAAAAAAAAACGAACGTTTTTTTTCTGTTTCCAACACTACTGAAACAATATGCTAGCCAGCTTTGTTTACTCACTATTTTAATTAATTACAATATTTTTCTTTCATCAACATTTGAAAAAGAAAACATTTGCTCACTTCTTTCGCATTCTATTCAGTTAAGGTTCTCCAAGCTTCGACATAACAACACTCTGAACAGTATTTTTTGATGTGTTATTGTAAAATTATTGCTGAAACATTTGCGTCTTCATAAAAAAAATGAAGAAAATATTTGGAATTTCGAATACAGCAGACAATGTTGTCTGTAGCATGCTTAGAATCACACTCCATGAGCTGGCTATGTTACTTTGTTCAAACTGCGTATTCAGTGCTGAGAAGGACAATAAATACAGGCTCTGTAAGCTTTGTTTCACAGTAAAACCCTTATTGTTTGCCAAATCTTTACTGAAAGGGACATTAAATGTAATACAGAGGTAATTACACAGTTTCTTCTGTGAAGTACGGTAATTGAAATTTCCATTCTTTTTGGACTAACTCCATCTTACTTAAGACAAAGAATTCGAAACAGAGCATAATCTACCTTTTCGCACAAAGAAGACCCCGCTTAACAACGCAGGGGACTTAAAATAAGCAACTTCTTACTGTCAGCAATTGAAATAAAATTTTATTGGTTACGAGATACTTGCACAATACAACCAATACTTAAAAGGAACGGTTCAAGTACTGTATGCAGGATAGAATTCATTTTCCAACCCACACCCTTTACACACAAACACATACTTCTCGTCCACAATATGCTTGCATGGTTAAGTTCAATTTGAAGGAACCGGCAGGATAGCGTTGGCCTTACATATGGAGAGCCCTTCGAAAAAAGAAAAGAAAAGAAAAATAAAAAAGAATCTGGGAATCGTTATTACAAGCCACTTTTCTCCTTGGTCCATTTGTTGGCAGAAAACAAAAGCGCAGCGCGAACCGTTGGCGTTGTTTGTCTTAGGGAAACCGTGCCAAGACTTCCCAATCGCCATTGCAACGAACGAGGAAGACAAATCAGTTTCCTAAAGAGCGGAGTAGAGAAAAAAAGAGCAGAGCGAAAATAAGAAGATTAGGATCTAATAGATTTTATGAACTTATTCTGTGTATGACTTGACGAAAGGAATTCTTTTGATTTCTTGGCTCGAACTTTGCCTTATTAACTTCCAGTGTAATAAACTAAAATATCTCGTTTGTTATGTTCTAGTGCTTCTACTACTGCATACATTCTCGTGTTATTTAATCATTTAACTACTATTCCTTTTCTCTATTTAATCAGACTACGTAAAATAACACTTTTGAATGAGTTTAGTTTACGTTATTTATATATATTTACCCTTTTTTTTTTTTTAACAAAACAGACACTGACTAAAGCTTAAAACCCACTTTATTTTAAATTATAATTTGTAACTGTTTCAGATATCTACCATATCCGAAACAGTTACGAATTATAATTTAAAATAAAGTGGGGTTTAAGCTTTGGTCAGTATCTCTTTTGTTAAAACAATCAATCCAAAGCCATGGATAGTCTTACTATATTTACCCTGTGTGGTAATATGTATGTTCATCCTTCTCGGGAGAAAAAAGAAATTCTCAAATAACAATTTACAGCTCACCATCAACTTTATTTAGGACATAGTGGATAAAAAATTACTGTGTATTTCAGATGCAAAGCATCACGGGCAATAGCCAATAGTGCGCGATATTCCGCGCGGTGTTGCCGGATCATGGACTCCCCTTCTCGCTCTTCCTCCAGTTGAGATTATGACACATACATTTGCAACATTATTCGCAATGTAAATATACTATTCCAGCAAACTCAAGAATTTTGACTGTGCATCCTAGAAGTATATATAGCAATTAAATTACTTACCTATTAACTTTTCCAGTGGATATGCTAAACACTCGTCTTCAACACTACTTTCACTATCGTCTATGTCAGTTAATGTTTCGTCATTATCTGAATCTGAGTATTGTAAATTTATTATCATGGGCTAAACAATGTAAACACAAAATATAATTCTTCGAGCCTGATATTGTAACACTTTATTTATTTATTTATTTATTTTTTAAGAAAGCTCCGCACTTGTACTCGGTTTGCTTAAAGACATTGTCAACTATAATTTTGGAGAAGAAACGAACTACCACGAAAGAAAGTAACCCAGACACTAATGAATTCTGTTTATGCTACAAGAGATGTTACGTTCCAACACAACTAGCACTTTGTTCCTTCTCAATTTTCATAACAAATAATATTCTTGGGCTTGGTCTAGGCCACACAAAAACAATCCGTCTGATTCCTAAGCAAGTCCATATGATCGAGTTTGTTTTGGGTTACGATAATTTACGACACCATTCAGACGCCTGGTGTTTTTGAATCCCTGCTAGAGGAGGAAAGAGGGAATAAGTGGTCGCATATATGTAAGGTAGTGAAACGTGAAGAAAAAAAAAACATACTGCGGTTTTTCTGTCGAGTAAGGAAGAATTTATCCCGAAGTAAATTTCAAAACAATATTACGAACTTCCCATACTTTGTTCTTACGATGTTAGGCATATTATATATATATATATATATATATATATATATATATATATATATATATATATATATATATATATGAATCAGATTCCAAAGGCGTGTAGCCACGAGGGAAAAGGGGGCCCTGTCTTTCCAAACTATTTACAACTCCAAAATGAGGTTCGTGGATTGTGTTTAATAAAGTTATTTAATAGTTAATGCAAATGAGGGACGTTTATAATAAAATATGAAAATATAAAAAAGTCAAACATCGTCAATACGGTTTCTGTACCTAATTAAAACAACTAAAATTAACCATATGCTTTATATTCTCATTTCCCTAACTGGGAGCACTCCGTATGAACTCTCTATTAGATTATTGCATAATAATATCTGAGTTGATATTTTTTCGATTTTTTTTTCTTTTACTGTTTTAACCCATATAAATACAAAGTCAGATAAACAGACTGCTATAAACAGCATTTGTTTTCTTATGAATAGGTTATTGATTCATGTACAATCCGGTTTTCAACTCAGTACTGTCAAGATCCGTCTTTTGATAAGGTAGCATCGTGAAAATATAACATGTGTATAGTATGTATGGTGAGATAAAATGCTTTCATATTCTGAAAGAGATCATTTGTTCTCTTTTAAATGTGTGAAAAACTTTCCTCCCTCTGAAAGTAATGTTCCCCTAGAACAACCTGCTGGTTACACCCATGATTATTCTGTAATAAAAGTTGAGTTCTATTTCCAAATTGATGAAAAATCCACTGGAAATTAGACGCGGGACTCATCGCTCGTTTTACTAATTGTTTTATATGGAAACCTATAAAAGCGTGTATCATAACAACCAGTTGACATAAAAAGATGTAGTTTTCACGTATGTGTTCGTAATTATTTTCTCTACTTGGTAAAGTGAGCAGTTTATGTGTCAAGATTCGAGGTAGCGCGAGAAGTCATCGTGTAGGACTGCTTGTCGCGAATTGTCAACACCGCTCAAAGCCAATTGGACGCCGCGTGAAGCCAACCCAAGCCGCGTGGCCATGCTGCTTATCATTTGAAATTTGCAATAGGACCCTAGTTGGTTTACGGAAATTATCAATCAGCTCGAAAGTCGAAAAAAAAAAATCAATAATTTTTGGTTATTTTTGATTTATTACTACAGAGCAAGAGGGGTAACAGGTAGCGAAAAGTAATATCCAGCCATCAAATAGGAGTCCCAAGAGCACATTACATCGTCATCATTAACCCTTCATAAAATCTGAATGTGACAGAAGACCACTATAGCTTCCGGTTCCAGTATTGATATGCATAGAGCAAAAACGATAGGAGATAGCAAGAGGCGGGTTTTTGCAATCGATTTAGATTTCTAAGAATAGGTACCATGCTCTCTCTTATCTCTCAGTTCAAACCGGAATTGTCATAAATCTACCACTTCCTGTTTAAAGTTGATCACTATAAGTAAAAATTCGGTAATAAAAAACCAAGGAGTGGTTTTATGAAATCAACCTAGCATCCCAAGAATATATTCTATCTATACTCTAATCTCTCTTCTAAAACCGGAATTCGTAGATACTACAATTTTCTGTTTCAATATCAGTTAAGACTTTACCAGATCATACAAACCAAGTATACTTATGTTGTGTGTATGTGACACTGCTACCTGTTATTTCATTTGTTCATAAACAATCAACTCCTTCAATAAATGATTTTCGTTAATAAGATCTAATTGACTAATTAATTTGTATTTACGAACTCTGACAGCAGCAAACATATATACAGGGTGGCCCAAAAGTAGGTATACAGTCCCGTACTGACTGGCTCATGACATTTTATATAATTTTCTTGTTGTCATTCATTCAGGTAGTGAGTTAGTTTCTTTATTATTAATTCTTAATCTCTCTTCACTCATACCTTAAGCTTGGAACAAACAGAAACAAATAAACTAGTTATCTTAATAAACTAAAATATCATACTTCGTGGGACTGTATATGTACTTTTGGGCCACCCTATATTATGAGACCTTTAGTTTCAAGTGACGTCTGCTTCACTGTTTAGCGCTTTCCCATAGAGAACCGAACTCGGCATCTTGCGTACTGTAAGAACGTGTAGCGACCGTTACACCAACAATATGGGCTTAAACAGGTTTTGAGTAAATGTCCTTGCCTCTCATAGTATGTGATGCTTTTTCTACGTGTATAGCTTATAACTATAAGTATTTCATTTTCAATATTCTTCAACGCCTGTAGCTTCAACCGCAGAAAAAGAGCGCAATCTCTTCGAAACTGATACGATATTCTCTGCTATTGTGCTAGGTACATGTAGCAACAGTGTTCTACAATAAGCAATGTTAAATACAATAAAGCGAATCGTAAGCAACTTCCATGTACGTTAAGGCGTCTTTCTTTCCTGTCTAATGACTCTCCAGTACTTTGTAGCACACTTTTGTTTCTATTTTATCTTTAGGCGGAACAGGAATTCCTGCTCTGCCTAACGTTAACAAAAAGAGATATTTATTTTTCATGGAAATTTAATAGTAATTATTTTCCCGACAATTAAAATTATTTTCAAGGTCCCATGATTTTTATCTATCATTTCAGCATCCCTGGAACTGATTTTACAATCATAGGGCACCATTAATTTACCAGGTGTATATTTACGAGATGTCTACTGGCTCTCAACAACTTCATCGATATTTGCTCTCTGTTTACAAAGCTTCGGTGCTTGTGCTTAATTGTAATTTCATGTATAACATTGGTAAATGAAAAGATTGATGAAAAGAAATTATAAATGTAAGTAAGTTGATGTAAAAATTGGTTTAGTTATACTAAAACAGTTTTATTATTTCTATTTTTATTTATATCTGTAGCACTCCATACTACCTATCATGTTCCCTCATTGGATATGTTTCTATGTGGCAACAGCTTTATTTAATTGTATTTCTAATATTGAAGCCTCTGACAAACATCTTGGCATTACAGCTAAACGAATAAAACGCAAGCTATGGCGCGACGTTGCCAAGTGGCAAAGGGCTGTGGCTATGTCTAAGCTGACAAACTACAGCGTGATCAGGTGACAGGGGATGGACGTGGATGTGTACAAAATAAACGTGGCAATACCACAGGCCTCTCATTTGCTAGCAGCATTTAAAGGTAACTTGGAGCACCGCCTTCAAATGCCAAGATGTTTGTCACGCCGTTTAGTTATAAATGTGAACCTACGAGTGTTACATCATTTAAGCACACACAAATTAAGAAAAATATTAATAGTTAAGAAGAAAATTATATATGTAATATAGTAATATAACTACAACAATAAAAATTTAAAATGATAGTGTCAACCTGTTGCAATAAAATGTCAAAAGATATTCTACTTTATCTGAATCCTAGGTGGTACAAAGTGCTCAAAGAATCTAAACCTTGAAAAACTGTACGTATTTTCTGAATTCTATATTTTCAATAATAAAATTTACTCAATTTGATTAGTTGATTTGGAAAATCAACGTGTGGTAATTTACTTATCATTTTTTTCTTGCTATTTCCAATACATCTTTTCAATACATTAAATATTGAAACGAAATGAAAATAAATTAAATTTTTAGTTTACCTCTGTAGGTCAGAGAAGTAGAATGATTATCGAGAGTGAATAAATGTGTAATTAATATTTTGTGCTCTCTCAACGGTAATCGAACCCGGGACCATGTACATCATTGACGGAAAAACTAGCCGCTAGAGAGGTAGGGAGGGCTAGTAATACGTATTGAAGGAAGTCAATTTATTTCTGGCTTTCCGAAGTAGTACAACAGATACTGAACGTCATAGCCGTTTGTTTTTCTTTTCAACTATCCCATACGACCTTGTGTACTAAGCATAGCTATAGTTTCAAAACTATCCTCATATCAACCCAAAATAGAAAAATCTATTTTAAATAAAATCAACAATTTGCAACATTTGATAGTGTTGCAAATTATTATTAGTTTACTTGTATTGCTTATTATTCACTTAAATTTTATTGTTTCTGACATTTGAGAAATTTTGGAGGGGACATGATGCCATTAGTTGCCACTGTGTAACTAACTAACTAGTAACATAATTGAGGACACACAACTGAACTCGCGAAAACGGGGATAGACGCAATCTTAGATGGAAAATTTATACAAATTAAAAATAGGTAACCTGTATTCTAAAAAAAAAAAAAAAAAAAAAAAAACTAATTATTAAGGTTACTTAATCAGCACTTCAAGTACAAAAGATAATATGTTACGAATAATAGTTTTAGTTTATATAAATGGGAATAATATGACCTAACAAATTACATTACGCATTACATAACCAATCACGTATGAACTCTTTTTATTGTATACTTGATCTACCGATCTACCGATCTACTTGATCTAACAGTCACCTAAATAAAACATTATTAATATAAATACAATAAAATGCTGTATATATACTAAAACTGAGTTTAGTTGGATAAAGTTCAAGCGTTGGATGGATTCTTTTACCATCTGGAAAAGCATATTATCTAATAGTAAAAAAGGTCAAAATTTGTTGATAGTTTAGAGCATTACTTGGAACAAACATTTTGTTTATTCCATATGAGTATGCAGTTCTAACTTCTAAAACAATATCGTACGAGACGATGAAATACTCGAGCCTCAAATTTTGTTCATCAATTCGTATACTCTTTTAGTATACTCTTTTAGTATACAATCATATAGTCGTATACTCTTTTAACGTACATCAAATCAAATCGTTTTATTACTTTTATGGAAAGTGAAAATTGAACCAAATAGAGTTTCTGACCAATGAAGAAAGTGAAATTTCTGTCTCTCCCAATTAAAAATGCAATTAAAATTTCATGCTAAGACATACAAAAATAAAGCAAAGGGACTTGGAAGGAACCGTAATTGTCTCGAAAATAATTAGTATGAAATTTTATTGGAAATCTAGATATCCCTTTTTGTGATTATTAGGCAGAACATGAATTCTTATCTGTTTAAAAATAAGATCAAATCAGAAATGTGCTACCAAATTATGGAGAGTTACTAGCCAGAATCACAGTAGTGTTCTATACAGAATTTCATTTCTAATAGTTGCTGAAAAGTTTCCTTTTATGTGCAAAATAATTTAAGGTAATCGGAGTATGCTTTGAGCTGTTGTAAGTATAATAAAGTTTTGTACATTTTATATTTGTTATACTGTTTCAATCTCCTTAACTCTTCTTCTATTTGCATTATGGAAACTTGAATTTTACTTGTTATGGCTTTTTATTGAGAAATAACTTTAGGGGTGAAGGAGAAATAAGAAATAATAATTCTTAGTATACACTATTTTTTTTTAAAGTCGATTTTTTGGACATTTTTCACATATAGTTTGTTTTAACCTCACCATGAATTTAAATTTATCTTCCTTTCTCCCTTAAATATTTTTTTTCACCATTCACAAACAAGGTTTCTTGTTGCACCTCAGAGGAAGCTCCGATTACCCAGAAATTTTATTAGTCCTTTTGATATGAAAGGCCAACTATTCTGCACTATTAGAAAAATCGAATTTCTTTTTAGTTTCATGGTACTGTAAATGTTACATCAATTAATATTCTTTTTAGGATTTGGGAGTTAGGAATTAGATTTCTGAGCTTTAGGCATCTATGCCATTGTTAGCCCATCACGGTTCAGGGATGACGTCCGTTGGGGACCACAATATCCGGGCAAATGGACGGAAGAAAGCGGCCTAGGATATACATGTTGTACATGCTGATACCACCCTGGTGTGAATGAGGAAAACCCAGGAAAACCTCATTCAGGATGACTAACCTGTAGTAGCGTAGCCAGGATGTGTGTTTGGGGGGGGGGGCCCAAGTGCTGTTATAGGTACATATAGAAAAATTACAAACAAAAAATATATAAACATAAAAATAAATAAAAAATTACAAACATCAAAGTACCAAAGTACATTGTCGGACCCCTTTGGGGGGGCCCGGCCCCTCCGGGCCCCCCCCTTCCCAACGCCACTGCTAACCTGAAAATGTTTTTACACTTTTTCAACCGAGTGCCTCCACCGGAAATCGACCGGGAATGCCTCCACCGGAAATCGACCGGGAATGCCTCCACCGGAATCGCCTGATGAATGAAAGAAAGGCTAATATTTCTTTTATTCATCATAGCATTGAAATTATGTTTCTCCCCCGTATTTGCCAAAAATATTTTCTTTACATTTGATGTAATTTATTACTATTACATGTGGTGCTAACGTCTATTCTGCAGCAATGTGCTCAACATAAAGAAGTGTAAGCTATGACGTCTCCAGAACTATGTTCTCTTCGTGTAGTGAACTTCTAATACCAATTCAACATGAACATTCTTTCTTCTCCCTTGTTATACCCCACATAAGGCATTCGACAGAGGTTCAACATGCGATGTGACTTCTAATTGACCTAACATCCCTAGGGACTGTTATCCAGTGGTGGACGATCGCCTTATAACGAACTTAACCCACTTGGTAAACATCAAACATACTTTCTCCTTCAGAACAGATAAGCTTTAGTCTTTAGGGACAGGAAAAATTGGTCGAAATCAGCCAGCAGCGTTGAAGGTAGCCAAGCTTTTACTGTACTGATGGAGAGGATGTTTTCTTTTTTCTATGAATATTCGACTATTACAAAACAGTGAGGATCTTAAATATACACACTAGGAACACTAAACAACTATGTTATACAGACATATGTTGTAATATAAATAAGAAGATATACATTCAAACATACTAACTGAAGTATTAATATTACTACCATTATTATAATATATGAGGTCTTAGAACGTGAGTAACGCGGATTCTTACTATAAATAAAGTTAACGCTCCCCGCTTCGCTTCGTCCTCTACTTGCCAATCTGAGACCAATATATCGCTCTTGCGTGCAGGTAATTTGCAAATTTAAAACTTTTGTGAAGATCTAATTAGAAGTAGAGATGAAGGGCTCGAAAAAAAAACCGTCGTTTAAAAAAAAATCGTTTTTTTTTTTCTGCTTCGTTGTTTTGCTGGGGAAATTTTGGGTGTTTTCAAAATTCTGCTTTAAATTGATAAACCAGATTTTGTTTCGCTTCTCTATAACACAAAAAGTCATTTAATTAGTGGTTGATGCCGATAATAATATAAAACCTCGAAAATAAACCATGAATTTCGAAAAGATATTTCAAACAATTTTACTTCTCAACATATTTACATTATGAATTCCAAAGGATTAACCAATGTATATAATAAGATTTTTTAAACCTCCTACATACAAAAGTAAGCAGGGTTGGCAAAAACCATGGTTGTTTTTGAAAATGCCAAACACCCTTTTTTTTAGGGGGGGGGAGTTTAAACTAGTTTTTTTTTGTTTAAACCAGGTTTTTTGGGTTTAGATATTTTGCTTAAGTATTTATATTACATGTTGACAGAAATAAGTTTGTTTCGCCTTGGTGTTATTATGCATCAACGGGGTTATGATGGAAGAGATCACATAAGCTTAATGAAGTCCGGTCAGTAAATTTCTTAAATTGAGAAACTCCCGTCCTAGCCATTGGGAAAATCCCGTCATTACTCTAAATGTAAAACAATAACGGAAAAATCCTGTTATTGCTTTGCATGTAAAATTTAAAGGTCAACGTATCATCATCAGTACGCTAAAACTGAGGTATTAAATTACAAATTTAGTACGTACATATTATTGAAAGTACAATCCAAGCTAATGTTGGAAGCTACGTAGGCAATCGATAAATTTTGCCAATTTATATCAATATATTTAAGCAACCTTGGCTTCTTTATAAAACAACAGGTATTCAGGCATGCAGAAATATACAATTTAGTTTCGTTTCGTATGTTCAGGCTTAATATCCTTACGCAATAACGAGGTTATCAAGGAGAGTACTTTCGCTTAAAGTTACATCCGAACCGCTACCTTGTTTACGCATGAAAGAAGGTTGTGGTTCGACCGAGAATTGAACACGGGACACCTTGATTAAAAGGTGAAAACGAAATAAAACTAATGCAGATGGTTTGATGTGGGGAAACGTCACCATGAAGTTCACACGATTCGCATTTTTCGTTCTTTTTATTTTTTGGTTTAAACCAGTTGTTTATTAAAAAAATACAAAAAAAAAAAAAAAAACAGCTGGTGTAAACCAGCCAACCCTAAAAGTAAATACTTCTTTTAAAAAATACACAAATGAGTAGCAAAATTCTATGTAGTATTTTTACATTAAAATATTCCATACCCTTTTTTTGGAACAAAATAAAATTAAAATAAAACATAAGAAATATACTTAGATTTATATGATACACTTAAAGGCTGCACATCTAGAGCTTTTGGTTTTGTATATTCTTGAAATTCTTCAGTTTTATATAAGCACCATCACGGTTTACTCAGTCCTCAAGATTTTCTGTATATTTAACAAGAGGGATTCAACATATGAAGGGTGTCAGGCAAGAACATTGTAATACATAATTTTACTATTTTAAGAAATTAGAAATTTTCTGCTGCACAATCCATTTTGAAATTCGGAAAGCTGATTTTTCACATAAGACTATACATGAAGGATTAAACGAAGCGGTATGCGTTGCTGTCTATCTGGTATTGCATAACTCAGCAGTTGAAAATGTGTTAGTTACCATGTTCTTGGCTCACACCCTTCATATCATTACGAAACTCTCCCCATCCCCCCACCACAAAAAAAAAGGAAAAAGGAATATATTTAAGTTAAGATAGATACAACTGCACAGCAAACATGACTGAGTGGAGCTTTTGCGCTTCTATCGTGAAGTTCGGGATTCAACTTAGCATTCGACCATTCTGACAAAGCTTTTCTTCATTCCATCTGTGAAGTAGAAATAGTGAGTTGGCCGACTTTCTTTCTTATTGTTTTTAAATCGTTATTATTACTAATTACCAGCAGTGACGGTTTTGCGAAGGTTAGGGGGGCGGTCTTTCGGACTGAAGCCTGTTCCCCAAAATTACGGAATGTCTAAAACAAACGAAATATCTATTATGCCTTTACTCATAAACTTTAAGCTCCCGTCAAATAAAAATTACGAATGTTTAGAAAAACTAAACATTAGTGAAAAAAAAAACTCCCAAAATACTTTTCTAAATCCGCCACTGGTTCTCAGTATAAAATGATCTTCAAGGTTGTATCCGGAAGATTATCGCTAAATATATAAACGAAACGAAATACTGTAATATTTATGCCTGTACTCATAAACTTCAAGCACCTCCCAAATAAAATTAGGGCATTTTAGAAAACGAAACAATCAGAGAAACCCGTTCCAAAGTACGTTTCTAAAACCGCTACTGATTATTTGTATAAATTAGTATTCAAGGTTGTATCCGGAAAATTATTGCTAAATCGTTTGCACAGCCGCAGTATAACAGAAATGTGAAAGTACGGTTAGACGGATATGTTGAAAAACGTACGCTTAGACGGATATATAGAAAAATGTAAGTTTAACTTTTGCGCTAGAAGCTAGAGTACTAAGTTCTTAGAAATGAAACACAGATGATAAACTGAAATGATCCCGAGAAGAAAAAAATGTCGATAACTCAAAAGTTAAAATAAAGTTAAATAGCCTCTAAAATTGCCCTTAAATACTACATTCTTCATGTTAGCTTTAATTCGTAAAACATATGCTCCATCCATCTTGATGGTGAATTTTAGAGCGAAGTATGGTATTTAGATCATGAAATTCTTATCTAACTATAGAATATACTATAAGAAAGCTATTTAGATAGAAAAATGATGAAAATGAAAAAAGCCAAAATTTCCAAAATTCTCGTTTTTTTCTCAAAAAAGCCGGGTTTTTATGTGAAAAAATCCATCGATTCAAAACAGCCGGCTTTTTTTGCATCTCTAATTGGAAGTCAAAACTTCATTGTTTCAATTTAGAAGACTGTAACAACACAGCTTTGAGCATTAATATTTATTTCTTCACAATAATATATCGTGACGATTTAATTGTAATGGAATAAGTATGATTTCAATTTAATTAGAGGCTATTTGAAAATGGATAGTGATTGTTTGTTGAAAAAAGGGCAGTTACTATACTTAGATTTGAACATTAATATTTATGTAACCGTTACTTGATGGATAAACAAAATAGTTAACCCTGGAATAGATATTGGAGTGCTGGAGCACTTCAGTAGGTAAACTAACCGCTACTGTGACGCTATTTTCAGGTCTATTGGCTGATAGTTCTCATTTTAGATAGTAACATTCCCGGTGATAGTTGTCAAGCCGTTTCTTTCAAATTAGAATAGAAGATAAACAAGAGGTGGGGCTCTGCATCACCCCATGTGTGTATCTACTTTTGTGAAATCCAGTGTTGTCGAAAATCGTTTTAGGTAACTTTACGTGTGCTTATGTGATATTTTCTGATGGCGGAAGTAGGACTAAGTGCAGGTTGAAGTAAGTTTATAGACTTTGTACTGAAAGCATTACATCACTACAACGAAACAAAAGGAAATATTATCTGTTTCGGTCAGTTCCTTAATACAGATGTATAGTGTCAGCAGAAAAACGCGACGATCGCCTTCTAGTTTCCTTTATGGTATAATGGTTCAAGCTGGTGTTAATGCAATGGTTCTGTTCTCCTATAACGTATGTAAACGAAAAGAAATCTTATGTAAGGAGTTCCTCAAAGTACTGGGGATGAAGTTACCTAGACTGTACATGAAGGAGCGCGTAAAGATGAATCTTCCCAGGAATTTGTCTACTGACATCAAAAATATTCTTGCTATTGAAGACCAACGATAATCTATACGTGGTTCGACACTTGGTCTTCCGAACCAAACACGATGTCGAATGTGTACCAAGAACAAGAACTGAAAAACAAAATTGGCTGTTTGTGCTGTGCTCGAAAAAGCAGTATGCATTTGATGTAGTAAGAAGTAACTGTCTTTGTTGAAACTGCAAAGAAATTGATATTGTGTATTCTTGTACGTGATAAAGTGATATAGCTTGGTTAAAGTTCGTTTATTGTTGCCTTTAGTAGTATTTAATTAAATACGGTAGGGTGCTCTAGCACATCACATGTGTATTTACGTTATCATTTTTTGTGTGTATATTTCAGGGTTAAATGTAATTGATTACAGCTTTCGATTAAGGACAGTTTCAATCCATTATGTAAGCGAGCCGAAGGCTTAGGGGGGAAATCTTGTAATCTTACTGAGAAAAAAAAGAAAAGAAAATGATTCGACAGTTTCAGAAAGTTAGCCAAGCTCTCGAACTCAATCATTATGGTCATTGAGATTGAGCACGTGTGAAAACATCAGTGCCATATGTTGATACTGAGAGGAGAAAATCCAAGCAAACGTAAGCACCAATGGGGATACTGAGCACGAACTTAGACAAATATGAGCTAATGTGAGTCTTATTTACAATAGTGAGCACGAACCAATAAGAATAGTGATCTTAAGCCCATGCGAGTCCAAAAACTCCACTTATCAGTATCGTTCCATTCTCATCGTCTTCTTTGTTATAGAAGACCGTCAGAGACGTGATACGGTACCTTCTGGAAGTTTTCGAGACAGGTCTTTGTTGAATCTTGTACTCCAGTGTCATGTAAGTAAGCAAAATTGCAATAACGTTTCTCTTTGGTTTCCCCGCAGTGAATTTGAGTGATTAGCTTTATTGAAGCATTCTATTCCATTTTAGCAACACCAAATTCTTTGATTGTAGGTAGAACTTACTCAGTTATGAAAGCGTGCTAAAGCACCTTTCCTTCGGCGTGTTGTTCGTCTGACGGATGGTTGGCAAATTATACAAAATTGAACATTTCAATCGGTTTTGTCAGTTCACAGGCGTCTTATGATTACCTGGTTCTCATCGAACTGAAGTTGACATAGCTTGGTAGTTTGTGGAGAACTGATGGATGCATCGTTTCACAAAGAATCTTACTTGTTTGTAGTTTTACTGCATTCTCCAACTTTGAAACGAAAAAAAATGAACAATGTCTAACATACATCCGTCAAAATACTTTGCAATTTTAGACTTACCACGTAAGTCTGGTTCTAATTCTTATGTACTTTTCTTTATTGAAATCAAAATAAAATGTTCTTACAATAAAAGATCCGAAATTTTTATTTCCATTATTTTCTACCTAATTGCTAAAGTATTGAAATATTTTGTTTTTAATAACATATTGTAAATAACTTAATGGAAGCTGTACAATGAGAAATAATGGCTTCCTCATCGGAGATGAAATATATTTGTTATGTGTAGAACATAAGCCAAAGTACAACAATTACTAGCTTTTCTTTACATTTTAGTTCATTTATTTTCCTATTTGTTGGTAACTTTCGGAGACATTTTACAATAAAGAGGGCTCTTCAAAATGTATTCTTTATTTGAATACAGGCATGAGCATAACTGTATCTTCGCTTCTTTTAAGGAATATGATCATGAACATGTAACACATATAAAAATGGCAGAGCATATTTTTAAATCCGAATTTGAAATGTGGTAAAGCAATACTTTCTTTCTTTACTTTTCTTATGACGAATACACAGTTGTTGTACTATATATATATATATTGTTGCCAGGCATAAAGTTTCCAAACCATTTCACCGCAGTTATTAATAATAGCAGCCTTGCTGAAGCTGTTCTCCTATTTCCTTTTCCACGAACAACCCCCTCTCCGCCCCTGAAGCAAGTCGAAAATTGCGTCAGAGTGTACGCACGCACACGTACTGTAGTATATAGAGAGACCCCCAGCTGAAATAAATCTCTATTCCACGTTCGCTTCTCAGATTTCATGCTGCCTCCAAAACTTAGCTGATTTCTCATCCAGAATTCAATCGAGGCGAGAGGAAAAAGAAGAAGAAGAAGTAAATGCGAAACTAAGAAAGAGAGAGAGAGAAAAAGAAAAAGTAAAGGACGAAAGACGAGCAGTGCTCTCAAATTTCGCTCTTCATCTTCAGACTTTCGCATCCTTTTGTCTCCTCACGTACTGATCACAGAAAACCGCAAAACACGTCTTCTATCCTTTATCTCTCTCTCTCTCTCTCTTTCCTTTCTTGGTATTTCTTTTTCCTACTTCGTCTTCTTTTTCTCTTCACAGGAGTTCGCCACTATCCCTTGAGCGTTGTTGTGACACGACTGATAACAGAAAGAACTCTCAGATTTCTAACGTCCACTATACTGAAATAGTGCATATTGTTTACCCAGTTTTCTACTGAATAGCTAAACTAAAATAAACTATCAGCAATATTTTCATTTAATGAAACGAGCTATTTCATATAAGATGCCACTACAAATAAATTTTTACTTGGGAATACGGTGGATCAGTTATAGAGCACTTACCTCTGGTGTGTAGGGTCAGTGGTTCGATCCACGCTCAAGTAAGTTTGTGATGGAGAACATCGTGAATTTTCTCGCGATACCCAGTTTCCTCCATACTCTCCTTTCACCGATTCTTCCATCATCACTCACTTATCTTAATCATCCATCTGTCTAACAAGGTACATTCGCGAAGTGTCCCCTCGGGATTCATGTAAAACTGATTTAAATGCAAAGTTCTCTATGGCTCAATGTGTATTGTACTAATTTGAGCGGCCCATATGGGTAATTTGCATATTTATGAGCCTTCATATACCCGGAATTCAATCAAACACTACTATAACACTCGGACACAAAATTGCTTTTAGTTCCTTTAGATGTAAGTGAACATGAATGTGGGCATATGCAAAACAAATTGGATCAAGTACTGCTTCTCTGACACGTGTTATCCACACCGACCGTCATATTGGATTCAATTTTCGGTTTTTGAAATGGGAATAGGTGCATCTGATGCATCAATTCATATAAAATTTTCTCGGCAATTCATTGATGTAGTGAGTTTTACGGTAGCTTGTACCATTTGCGAGATAATATATGTTAAATCCCTCTAGGCACTTCGCGAATAGACATTGCAGAGTAATAAGTTACGCTTACGTTTTTGATGTTGACAAATCAAAACAATTTCCGGAAAAGTACTGTAGGTATAAACAAACTCTCTACAACATTGGTGTCATAATCTTACAATATTTTTGTGAGTGATTGTTATTACTTTCATGTTATACTATAACAAGGAAGTATTGTATTACAAAAAAAATGCCTAATGTAAATCTAAATACGATCAGATTTTGGTGAATGTCTACAATATTCTATTTACGTCTGTAGGTATGTACGTTCAGAAAACATTTCGTCAGCAATAAATCACGTAAGAGATCACATATACATACGGGGCTATGCACAACTTTTCAAATGGTTGAATTTGTAAAGTGTCTCACATTTAGCATGCAATATCTTGAAAATTGTACAAGCTATTGTAAAATTTACTACACCAATGAATTTCCGAGAAAATTTTTGTATGAATTTGATGTATCACATGCACCTCTTCCCATTTGAGAAAGCGAAATTTGAATCCAATATGGTAGATCCAAGATGGCGGCTGGTGTGGATAACACGTGTCAGAGAAGCAGTACTTGATCCAATTTGTTTTGCATATGCCCACATTCATGTTCAGTTACATCTAAAGAAACTAAAAGCAATTTTGTGACCAAGCGTTATGGAAGTGTATGAATTCCGGATATATGAAGGCCATAAATATGCAAATTACCCATATGGGTCGCTAAAATTACTACAATACACATTGAGCCATGGAGAACTTTGCATTTAAATCAATTTTAGACGAATCCCGAGGGGACACTTCGCGAATGTACCTTGTTAGTCTAAAGGTTATAGTCATGGGACGTTAAACTGAAAGATTTCAATTTATTTCATTTCTAATTTTAACTTTTCTTTGCGTTGAGTTGAGTTGAGCTGATTTTGAATTTAAAGTGCTTTTCAGCAGCGGGGCTATATGAGACGGAACCTACTGATTAACGTCCACTCCAAACCACGCGAGCTCCCACCGGAAATCGAATCCGGATCTCCCACGCCAAAGGCGTGTACTCCAACCGCTTAGCCACAAAGGAGTCTGTTTTTCTTTTTTCTACGTATACTACTACACTGAGAAAAAAATGTATGTGGAGTACATTTGTAAAACCTGTAGTTTTGGGACATAACGTATAGCAGACTTATAACTGAAAACTCGTGTTTTATAATACTTTCTGTACAAGTATTCCATCTGTACGTACTTTCCATATGAAACAATATAGGAGGTCAGGATTTCACATACGAATGGACGTATATAACATATAGCTGACGAAGGTAACATACATATATGTGTGTAATATAAGGAAGACTGTTAGATATCAGATATCCTGCAACGGTATGATGTAAGAAATAAGGGCAATGCCTATGTAGCATACGGATAATGTATACTCCGTACTGATTTCTCTAGTGAACAAGAGGATTCCGTATATTTGTACAACATACCGCTGTCCGGAGAACGGATTTTTCTCAAGTGTATTTATTTTACATACGTTACTTAGTTGTAGGGAACATTATGAGTATTATGTGATTACCTTGAAACCTTGGTAAGAAATATGCTTGAGCAAAATGCAACTTACATTGCACTTACCGTTAATTTGATGATAAATTAACTACCAAGGATTTTCAAAGTGAAACTAAAGTTAATAGAGTCATCAATGTACACAAAGTTGAACCATTAGTTTAGATGGATCATGTTTTTGTGCAATACAGATAAATTTGTTCCATAGGCAAGATATTATCAAGTGTCAATCCTATATACTCAGGATTGTAATAACGACATCTTCAATGTTAACATTATATTAGTGTGTTCCATTGGGTTCCATCATACCATTCACCTGTGAACCTGTACTTAAAGATTTTATTTGAGATTTTTCTTTATCATCAACGTCTTTTTCTTAGATTGGGTATAAGATTTAAAGGTCACTGTTGATTTTCTTACTGTTACACAATTAGCTTGAAGTAGGTGAAGATTAATAGTCAATTGTAATCAATGGCTAAAAGGAAACGATGTGAAATATAATAGCTCAGAAATATTTGAATGCTTTAATCCAATAATGGGATCACATAATTGAAATAAATCGTACTTCAAATAGTTTCAAGTTGATGGACAAATTCGGTACAAGATAAAATTTTTAATGGGGAAGCTATTGTATATATATATATAAGTGAACTATATTATTTCACAGACTTGCAGGTTTTTGTAGACTAGCAAATGAATATTTGGTGAAAGGTAAAGTCTATTCAAACAGCCGCATTTAGTGAAAGGGAAAGGCAGTGTCGAATCTAGCCCCAGGTCGGGGGTTTTAGATCCTCAATGTTTTGAGTGACAAAAATAATTAATGTATTATTTATATATTTTTTGAAAGTTTAAAGTAATAGTTGCCTTTTATTCTTTATTGGAAGTGTTTTGAAACATTAGATATTTCTAGTTTCTGTTAACGAAGCGCGTAAATGATTTTCAAATTAAAATAATTTGCGTAAACTCGTAATGTACCTATCATGCTCTGAGTTCTTTATGACCCTCAGTTTTTACCTTCTAGATCCGCTACTGGCCCAAACCGGTTGAATTTATATTTTTAAAGAATGAGTGTAGTGCATTCTACTGAAATAGGTATGAAGGCAAGTACGGAATGCTTTTGTATTTAGTCAAATTTGAATGTAGTTAGCGAAGGCCACAGAATGAAACAGAGAAATGATTTGAAAATGCTCAGATAATGCAAATTGTAATACTAAATCTTATTTATATTTCTTGTGTGGCTCGGAGATAAGGGTTTGTCAAAAAAAAAAAAAAAAAAAAAAAAAAAAGCCAATCAGTATAAAGTTTAATTTCACATAAATAATTTAATGGTTTGGAAGATAATATTGCACGATATAGATATATAGCCTATCGAGATGTTTTCGATCGGTCAAGACAAAAGACCAAAAGCGACAAATTGCTCAGAAGTGACGTCAAAATAGAAGCAATAAATATTAAGTAAGTGATTTTAGGCTTCTTGTGGGGCTCGGAGAAAAAAAAATAGCGAAGAAATGTCAAATTTTAATCAAAATCAAATGTACGAACTGTGTTGATATTTTCTTGTCTATCACAGAAGTAGACGTTTAAAAGAGCTATAAACACACAGGCCCAAGGTATAGAAAGAAATCCGGAGAAAACGTTCAAACTTTAAAAATGCTAAGGGAAAACAATTTTATTTTGGTGAAATATACTTCGATTCATTAAGTTTAGGAACATTTTGAAGTATTACTTTTACTTTGAAAAGGATTCTAGAAATATTGTGAATTATTCATTATAGGCTTCAATTCCTTATTTAGCAAACGTTCTCACGAGGCAATCCTTTATCATAGATAAAAGTGTTAGCATAGATACAAAACGGCTAACTTTTTTAAAAAATGTTTTTCAACATATAGGCATTATTATTATTATTATTTTATTTATTTATTTATTTATTGAACAAATTCCCAGATACAGCATAACTTTACCATTTTACACAGGGACATGCTAACAAAAACAAAACAAAAAAAAACAAGATAACAATAACAACATAGAAAAAAGAGTGTAAGAGTAAACTATTCCGTCAAAGCTCGCTTAATTGCTCTTTCAAACACTGGGTAGCTCGAAAATATGTCCACATCAGTTGTTACGTGATTATAACAGTTTGGTATTCTATAAAAAAGAGACCTCTGTATAACAGCCAACCTAGGATGGGCAAGATGGAATAGGTGGGTATTCCGGGTGATGCGGGAAGGGACACGTAAGGATAGTTCCTGAAGTAATATTTCCGGTCTTAAGTTTCCATTAACTATTTTATGTAGATATTTCAGGTCAGAGATAGTTCTGCGTACTTCAGGAGTCTGAATATTAAGATGTAGCAAGACTTCCTTCTTAGATAATATTCGAAGTGCAGGAACACGAAAACGGACTATAGCGATGAAGAAATTGAGAACAGAATCAAGTCTGGAGAGATGTGTAGGTGCTGCCATGGCCCATATGGGAGAGCAGTATTCGATCTTGGGCGCTATTAATGTCTTATAAAAGGTTGCTAATGAAGAAATAGTGCGTAGTTCGGTGAATCGATAAAGAAGTCCCAACATGCGCATTGAATTCTTTAGTATTGAGGAGATGTGGTCAGAGAATGTGAGTTTTGAATCAAAGATGACACCAAGATCATTATGACTAGCAGAATGTGTGATAGGGGAATCGTTGATATGGTATGTGGAGGGGACAGGAGACTTTTTCAAAGTAATAGTAATACTGTCACATTTCTTACTGTTTAGTTTCAAGTGCCACATTTCACACCAGCCTGTAAGGTAATTTATGTCTTCCTGTAGAGCAGTTGTGTCATGGAGACACGATATTTCTCTGTATAACTTACAATCGTCAGCAAAAAGCAGAAGGCCACTAGGTTGAGCTGATAAGTGCGTGTAGAGATCATCCATATACAGGACAAACAACAGAGGCCCAAGTACACTCCCCTGAGGCACCCCTGAGATCACGGGTTGGGGGTTAGAAGTCGCCCCTGAAAGAACAACTCTCTGTTTACGGTCCTTCAAGTAGCTTGTGATTAGAGAGAGAAATTTGCCATGTACATTAAATCTATTGGAGAGTTTATGAAGAAGATGAATGTGACTGACAGAATCAAAGGCCTTCGAGAGATCAAAATAGATAACATCTAATTGAGTATTGTTATTCATACATTTGACTGCACAGGAAAGAAGAGTACTTAAGTTTGACAGACTTGAGCTTTTCGGTAGAAAGCCGTGCTGAGAACTATGGATGTAAGGTGAGGTGAATTTAAGTAGCTTGTCTTTGATTATTTTTTCGCAGATAATTGATATTACAGAAAGAAGAGATATTGGCCTATAGGAGGATACATGATCTTTAAGTCCTGATTTATATATTGGGGTCACGTGAGCTAGTTTCCAACTGGTGGGATAATACCCTTCCTTGAAGCATCTATTGAATAAGATAGATAGAGGAACCGTAATAACTGAAGCAGTTTTGTTGAGAAAGAGAGGACTAATTTTATCAGGTCCAAGTGATCTGTGTGGAGATAACGATAGCAAGAGAGCCAGAACTTCGCCCGGGGAGGTAGAGAGATTGGATAAGGTGTCCGAACAGATGGAGCGGAGAGGGGGAAGATGGGTTGTAGAGGGAAGGGAAGTAAATGTTTTGCAGAAGTAGTTATTGAAGAGGTTGGGTCTTTGATCATCACTCGCTTCAGTATTTTCATTTTGAACTGTTGCCGGTATGCCCGGAGATTTTGTTCTAGATTTAATTACAGACCAAAAGACTTTAGGGTTACTAACAGTAAAATTACCAATTGAGTCCATGTATTCAAAGTATTTACGCCGCTGTACCTTCTTGGCAAGACTTCTAATTCTAGCAAAGTTTTTGTATGTGTAGTCACTCGGATGTGATTTCCATAGAGCCCAGGCAAGCTTTTTGTTTTTAAAAAGTTCACGAAGTTCATTGTCGTACCAGACCGGAAACCTGTTCGATTTTGATGCTTTCACCGGCACAAAATCCTTTATGGCTGAGTGGACAACAGATGTAAATAAGTCCACAGCGTCGTCAACAGTTCCTACCTCTAACAAACACCAAGGAAACAGTTCAATAGCCCGGCAGATGTCACCCCAGGGGGCTTTTTTCCAAAGAAGTTGTGACCTACTTTTGAGGGGCTGGTTTGTAGTAGTGGAGGGGAGGAAATCGAAAGAAACATCCAAGGAATCGTGATCCGATGGAAAAAGATTTCTGCATGGGACAACACAACGAGGTTCTAAGTTAGAGAGAATATAGTCAAGATTGCTATTATTGCGGGTATTATGCATATTATGTTGATCTAGACCAAGTCCATGAATAAAATTGTCCATGAAATAACTGTCGTTTCCATCTTTAGTGACGCCATGCTTGCTGTCCTGCCACGTTATGGAAAGGTTGAAATCACCCAATAGGATGACGTCACCGTGTGACAACGAATGTAACAGTGAGTCATGGCAAGCTTCTAAGATGTGCTGGGGGGTGTTCTTGTGCGGCCTATAGAAGCACCCAATAAACACAGAACGACGCTTTGGAATAAATACTTCCACCCAAATGAGTTCACAATCCCGTTCGAGATCCAATCTTCTCTTGCTCTTCCACTTATTATTTACACAAATCATCACTCCACCTCCACGAGTTATGCGGTCTTTACGATAAATGGTGAAATTATTTGAAAAGCTCATTTCACTGTCGTTCACTGATTCATTCAGCCACGATTCGGTCACTGCGAAACAATCCAGTTCCCTTATCTCACCTAGGTTCAATGAGCACTCAAGTAATTTGTTTTTAATACTACGAACATTTTGATAATATATATTGAAAGCACTGGTGTAATATGGACAGGGTGGGCCAGGGTTTACGTGAATATCACCACAAAGGAGGAGAAAACAAACGAGAATGAGGCACTGTTTTTTTGCTTTTGACTCATACCTTGGCACAAAATCACTGGTAGTTCCTCCGTCACTGTTAGCAGTACCAGAGAGAGCACATGGCGGTCCTCTTGGTATGAAGGCAGCAGCAATAAAATGAAATGATCTTTCACTACACTTCAGTCCATGTTTCATTGGCAATGCTTCACTTGGGAAAGTCACAGCATCGATACTACATGAAGACAGTAGAGCACGCACATAAACACTACACACAACCACGAAAAAAAGGTAAACAATAAGAGCACCACTTCGCATCGACTTCGAGCTTGACGCCATCTTGTGGGTCTTATTATTATTATTATTATTATTATTATTATTATTATTATTATTATTATTATTATTATTATTATTATTATTATTATTATTATTATTATTATAAAGTATTCTGCCTTTCGGCAGGTCCTGAGACTAAAGAGTTTTTTTTTAATAGAATTAGACCCGGAAATATTTCTTCCACGTTTTTCGATCTTCAGCTTCCTCTTTTAGCTCCCAATATTTTCTACTGTTTCTCAGATCATCTATCAGTTGTGTTCTTCTTCTTCCTATTCATTGCTTTCCTTCCATCTTTCCTTCTATGGCAGTATAAAGAAGACAATTTATTCGCAAGATCCAATTGGCCTTGATACGAAGGATGTTGGCTAGAAGTGTTCTCTTCACTCCTATCCGTTTTTAAACATCTAAGTTTGTAGCTCTCTCTGTCCATTTTATCTTCTACATCTTCCTCTAACATTTCTAAGCTTTCTTAGTATTTCTTCTCTAACTTCCGTAATGTCCAAGTCTCTGAATCATACAGTCCAATGCTCCAGATATAGCACTTGAACAACTTCTTCCTAAGCCTACTTGTTAAGACTGGTCTTTTCTTATTGAATGATTCTTTGGCTATGGCAATTCTTGACCTGATCTCTTTGATGCAGTAAGCGTCTATCGTCAAAATACTTCCCAGATACTTGAAATTCTCGACCTCTTCAAGTTCTGTTTGTTCTACTCTGATCCGTAAGGGCGCATTTCCTCGGGATATTCTCATGACTTTCGACTTTTCGATGTTGATTTCCATTCCATACAGTTTTCCAGTAGTGCAGTTTTCTAGTATTTTGCCAATCATTTCTTGTAGTGCTTCTTCGGTTCTAGCTATTATAACCGTATCATCTGCATACCTAATCTTGTTAATGATCTATCCTTCAATCTTGAAATCCCCAATTTCCATTAATGCTTTCTTCATTAAACATTCACTGTAAACGTTGAATAATTCTGGCTACATACTGCATTCTTGTCTCACTCCTCTTCTGATTTCCACACTACTGATTTCTCCTTCATTCAAGAGCAAGTTCACTCGTTGTCCATGTACAAGTTTCGAATGAGTCGTCGGTTTCTCTAGTTGACAACGATTTCTTTTGAGCATTTTCAAAAGTTTCGTCCAATTGACAAGGTCGAAAGCTTCTTGCTAGTCAATGAAACACAAACATAGCTCTTTCTTCACATCAAGGACTCGTTCTGATATAATTCTCACCAACCCAATAGCATCTCTAGTTCCATTTCCTTTCCGGAATCCAAACTAGTCTTCTTCTAACATCTCTTCTATCTTATTTTCCAACCGCCTGTTCACTATGCGTGCAATATTTTTTCCAGTGTGGAAAATAAGGCTAATGGTTCTGTGCTCGCTACACTTCTTTGCCTGCTTTTTCTTGGACAATGCAATCATTGTCACATCAATAAAATTATTTGGCCATTCTCCACTCAGGTAGATCTTGTTAATAAGTGAAGTCAATACTTTCATTGCATTTTCTCCTAATCCCTTGAGCAAATCTACTGTTATGTCGTCTTTTCCAGTGGTCTTTCTTCTTCACATAACTTTGATTGCTTATAGTACTTCACTTTTCAATATACTGGGTCTTTTTCCTTCATCATCCACCACTTCCTGTGCTTCGATCGCAATATCTTTGGGGAGATTTTCTAATCATACAGATCTTTTAAGTATTCCTAACAAATTCTAAGGATTTCTTGATGGTCAGTGACCACATGACGTTGTTTATCTTCGATTCCAAACATTAGTATACTTTTGGTAGCTTTTCCTCCTAATTCTCCTAATTCCCTCCGCGTCGTTAAAGTTCTATTAATTCTCCGCATTTGTTCCATGTACTTTTCTTTGGCTTTATCCATCTCTCCTCTCAATTCATTATTCAGCCTTCTGTATTCATTGGTGTTTGTGTCTTTTGCCCTTCTGCGAAGCATCGCTTCAGTTATCCATGGTTTTCTCAGTGCTCTTTCCATCCTTCGAATGTTATTGTGTTGTGTGTCTGGTAGAATCTGATTAACTTTTTCTCAACTATTTTCTACATTGCAGATCATGTCGCCCATTGCACAGAATTTTCTCTTATTCGCTCTATGTTCCATTTCCTATTTCTCCTCCCATTTTTCTTCATCGACTTTAACCAGTTACTCACTTCCGGCACTGGGAGATTGTGATCCAAATCAATGTTCGCTCCCGGTAGTGTCTTCACGTCTAGTACACTATTCCTGAAACGTTGCTTCACAAGAATGTGATCTATTTGGTAATGTTCTTTATCTCCTGGACTTTTCCACTTGTACAGCTTGGTTTCTGTTTTCTTAAATCACGTGTTTATCACCACCAGATCATGTTGCCTGCAGAAATCGATACGCATTTGACCGTGTTCTTTCTTCTACCTAGTCCAAATTATCCCGCTGTCTTATTCGCAGCTTCTTCTCCTACTACGCTGTTGAAGTTCCCCATTACTGGCGTTGATCTACCTCTTTCTTCTTTACGCAAAATGTCACAAATCTCATCATCAATTAATTCTACTTCATTGTCGTCATGGTCGGTTGCTCGCATATATACTTGTATTATCACAATATCCACTGGTTTTGCACTTAGTTTCACAAATATCAATCGGCCACTACAACATTTCGCTTCGATTGCACTTCGTGCCACTTCGTCCTTCATTGCTATCGCGAAACCATTCTCGGCCTTAAGGCCCCCGAATAGAATATTGTGCAATTTCCCGACAGTATTTTACCTTTTCCCATCAATTTTACCTCACTCAAGCCTGCTATGTCAATTTTACGTTTGTCCATTTCCATTTTCAAATTTTCAGGTTTACCCGCATGTCGTAGGGTTCGTACGTTCCGGATACACGATGCTGTAATGAAAGTTATTCTTTTCTCCTTTGATGATTCTTTCCGGAATATTCCTCAATCGGAGATCCGAACGAAGGACTATTTTACCTCCGGAATGTTTTACGTCAGAACGAACCAATATATTTATTTATTCTCCTCCTTCGTCCATAACTATAAAAAATATTACTTGAATCGAGTTTGGTTTGTTTTACGTTCCGAAATTCACATCATTTTCTGATCTGGTGCAAATTGCAGGTTGTGTTTACTCAAAAAAGAAAAAGATACATGAAAAATTACAGGACGTAATTTATAAGGTTTAGTTTACCGCATTACGACTTGAATAATGTCAGAGAGGAATGTCTAGAGTCAACTGACTTCTATGTCAACGTAATATAGTTGTTTGAGACACATAGCTTATGTTTCTTCATAGTATCGTACAAATATTAAATATTATTTAAATAAAATACTACCAAATTTAGGTATTAACCGGAGTTCAGTAATAAAGCCAAAGTAAATCAACGGTTAATCACATATTAACTTACAAGTTTTTATGATACATATCTATTATTTATCATAAATATATCCTATTCGAATTAGATCTTTTATAAATGCAATGTGTATATATTTATTAGAATGTCGGTGCACTTTTAATCTTATATGTCTTTCGACGTTTATGCTTGGGAAATATTCTTTTTCTTTTAATAAAAAAATAACTAAAGTGAATTGTTCATAAAAATTTATTTAAGTTATCTTGCTTTGATGCCTGTAATATCTGATTCGATTGCAACTCATGTGAGTGTATGGTACATTTTGATTTGATTTGATATTGAGTTCAGTGTCCCTCTTAGCTGTGACGCTACATGAGACGTGGACCTACAAATATACATGGAATTCAAACCACATGAGCTCCTACCGGAAATCGAACTAGGGTTTCCCGCGCCTTTGGCGTTCAAAGGCGCGTATGCTAACTGCTTAGCCTCGAGAAAGTTCTAGTATATGGTGGACAACGTGTCCGTAGATTTTCATGCAGGTTTCCTGCTTTCTTCCAAATATGCATTCCTTTAGTTTAACATCCCAAGATTATGCTCTTTAGTCTAAGAGAAACGGATGGTTAAGACAGGTGAATGATGATAAGGGAATTGGTGGAATGAAATTGTAAGAATAAATGGGAGTGCCTTGAGAAAATCCACAGACATGGTAATGTCCACCACAAAATCGCTTGGTCGGAGATCAAACCAGAGACCTTATACAGTAGAGATAAGTTATGTATCACTGAGGCGCAGCTTGCTTCCATATTCTATTAATTCTTCTATCAAAATTATAATTAATTAATTAGCCGTTTTTGCAGTTTCGTTTGGTCTAAAGAGAATAAATTAAGAACGTAAAATTAAGTATTTCATATGGTTATTTCGTTAGTGTTTATTTGATTTTTACTATTTAATCCTTTTACAGCAAGAGTTTGGTTAGCTTAGTGAAGATGCGTTCAGACACTTTTGAAGTCTGTGAGCTTCAGCTAAGTTACCGTCCTAACAAGCATTACTCTTGAAGATATATATACTATCTAAAATATTATATGACATGACACCATATTTGCATACTTAGTTGTAGTGGTAATTATTGTAGTTTATATGAGAAGTCACAAAGAAACCAGTATTTTGCAATAAAAAGTGTGTATTTATTTTTAGGTGATTTCTTTTAAACTACTTTTAGTTTAATGGAATATACCTATCTAAAGACGTCTTCCACTTTTTATAGCAGTTCCAGAACTCTCATACAGTGGTGCCTCTTACTGCTTTCACCAGTTTTTCTTTTTCATTCATTTTCCTTTTCCCTTACTCTCCTTTTTACATTTCCCACATCCACACTTTTTTTTTATTTGGAAGAGGCTCTTTTTCATTCGTAGGAATAAAAAGAAGTCGGAGAGTCTCTTTGTAAGTGTTCTTTCATTTCGTGACACACATCCACTTGAGACTGCTTTTGATCAACCGTGAGCAAGTGAGGCACGATTTTTGCGGTTTTTTTTTTTCCATTTGCATTTCCTCATTCAAGACACATTGGCAGGAGCTCCAGGATACTCCAAACAAATCAAAAAGTTAGTCATTTTTTTAAATGTTCTTTCAAGATCATTTCATACATTTTGAAGATATTTTCATCTGGACAGGAGGTCGAGATTGGTGTTGAAGTAACAGTGCCTAATTACTAAAGCGTAGAAACCACTAGTAAACTTATGTTCTCCCCCAAAGCAGCTTTTACGTAAGCTATTTGAAACATTGTAACTAATTTCTCGCCTGCTTTCTTAACAGAAAGTATATTTTTAAAATCACACATTTTCCAAATTTTCAGTCATTTTATAAAATTAGAAACAAAAGGGATAGCTTAACAAAATATGGAAAACAAGAAGATAGGAAAAACCACGTTTCAACATGATGTCTGCCAATAGCTCAACTTTGCAAAGCAGCAAGAGAGTTCCTTAAAGTTTCTAATCAAGGGACTTTAGGCCATCTTCAGAGTGACTAAAAGCGCCATTTTAGATTACTGGACACAATATTCCTTACGTATAACATGCTCTTCTCATGGGAATTGCTGAAACTGATGTAATAGGGAATTCTTTCCGTTCAGGTTAGTGGTCGCTATTTTGGATGCCTTCTACATATTTACAGAATTCTATTTATCATTCCTAAGGAGCAGTATTGGTACTTTATTGCTCGTCTCATGATTTCTTTTGTGAAACAACAGGCACTATGCACTTAAATTTTCTTTTTTTTTCGTCTTAGTAATCTCTACCATAACAAATGTTTAATATATAACTATGTATATAAAATTTTAAATTTATTTTTAAAGTATTAGTAAGTTCCGTCATTAAGATATTTTCGTGTGCGTATATAGCTTTTGCTTAATTTCCTTCCCTTAAAATTAAACTTTTCCTACCTACCACCTCTAGCGTTGTCTTTGATAATAATATAAATTTAGTAGCATTTCAAATAGTTAAATACCGTCTTAGTACTTATAATGTTTTCATTCGTTTGGAAGATATAGTGACTTACCTCTGAACATGAAGACAATATTTCGGTAGTTTGAATTAGATGAAATTGTGCGGGACTCTGTATTAAAAAAAAAAAAAAATCTGCTCTTTGGGAGATTCAAACTCTCAGTATTTTTAATTAATGCTCACCCTGTAGAAGCTCAGTTAGGAATTTGCTTACCAAATTAAAATAGTAACATCATTTATTGAAGTGAGGTGTAAATATACAACAGCACAGAAACTGTGCTTTTTTAAAAATACAAAATTGTTATTTGTTGATCAAAACAATGTATTTTTACATTAAAAACTGAATATTTGTAAAAGTTTCGCCAATTAACTCTGGCTTCATCAGACACTATGAGATACAGGAGTAATGAGAGACATTACTCCTGTATCTCATAGTGTCTGATGAAGCCAGAGTTGTCTTATGTTGGTGAGAATACATTTCACAGGGTTACTTGATTAACATAGACAGAGATTATTAAAACGTTAATGGAATACTTATACCCTAACTGTGATGTCATACTCCTTCCACCTTGTGGGGGTGGAATGCAAAATCATTGGTAGTTAGTTACTTGCGAGCAGCAGCACAAATCTATCTTCAAGATTGAGGGGATCGGTAAGAGCGTTTGCACTATCTCTCTCTTTTTTTTTTTTTTTTTTTTTTTTTTTTTTAAGCGATGTTCAAAATATTTATGAAGTTGAAAACAAACGCTGTGGTGCATCAGGCAGGAGAGTTATCTTCAGCATTGGGAGGCGAGCAGATTTGAGGCAAATTTAATTTTATTTATAAATAGGGCGATCCAAGTACCAAGGGACAATACTTTGCATATAATGATAGCTATTTGATGTAGCCCTAAAACTTATGAATTTGTATTCTTTTTTTAAACCAATATGCCTAGTACCATACTCATTGCATATTATTTCAACAAATAATGCAATAAAACTGCAATATTATTTGTTTTATGTTACATTATATTCCTTGTATTTACGAAGTTACTTGACAATGCAAAAAATTCCGTCTTATTGAGCACGAGAAAGCAAACTATGAATTCTGTATTGTACTTATCATTGTTTAATTTAACAAACAAATTAGCAATAATCGATTATCATCATATTTATGATTGTCCCGAGGTACAATGATTTAAGTCCCTTCCCACATAGCACAAGGACGTCCACGGGACATCCGAGACAGATCCGCAATGGACAACGAAACATCCCAGGATCATCCGAATTTGCTCCCGGGACATCCATAATACCTCCGCGGGATATCCAGATGTCCGCTAACATCCCGAAAAACTGGATATTCAACGGGACTTCAAAGGGATGTCCACTGGCTCCATAGCAGAACATGACGCGAACTGCGATGTGATCGCAGACAATTTGCCTGTGCAGAAAAATTGCCAGGGGGAAAAAAACAATAGTCAACAGGAAAGTATAAAAACATGTCTGCCATGTGTAGATGTCTTAAATGAACGGATGACTCGCATGGAATTCCTGCAGAAAATTTTTGATTTACAAAAGCTTATTGCAGAAACAGAAGGAAACTTCTGCCATCGAGCCCACTGGTAAATCGTGGGATAATGTGGTCCTAGGTATGTCCGGCATGAGATTTCCTTGGGATCTCTTGTCCCACACGGGACGTTCTGTGGACATCCTACGTGGGAATCTCTTAGGATGTTCTATACGGGACGTCCATGGGATGTCTACTCATTGTCCCGATAATCCCGGGGACTATTTGGGGTAATTGAGATCAAACTCGGACGTCGTAGAGACGTCGTGTGCTATGTGGGTTGGTACGTGCCCCCCTCACCCGTTCCAAGAGACGACATGACTTGCTTGGTTAAAATTTGTCTGGCTCTTATTATTGCTGCAATACCCATGTAACTTTTCCAGTAAGAAATTAAAATATTAAGTTATCAAGAACTTATTATTATTATTATTATTATTTTATTTTATTTATTTATTTATTTTTTTTGAAATATACACACTTTTCAAAAGCAAAATGTAAGAAGTGTTCCAGGGATGCACGACTTCAGTTATTGGAAATTATTTGTTTGTTACTCGTGTACAGAATAACGTGTCTGTGTCTTGCAATATTGCACCCCTCCCAACTTTCGATAGCCTGCACAAAAATTTGGGGGTGAGCGCCTGGGTCCAGTTTATACCATAAGAATCTAAACACAAACTTCAGTTCATAAATAATAATAATAATAATAATAATAATAATAATAATAATAATAATAATAATAATAATAATAATAATAATAATAATAATAATAATAATAATAATAATAAGGAAAACCAACAAACGATGACTTTTGGATGGGTGTTATATGCATGTATGTAGAAGACAACAATCGCTTGAGTTTAGCATTTTAAGAATTTGGCTTCTTCTTTCTTTCCTTTCTGTTTCTTTCTAGTGCACCTTAATAATTTGCTCTCAGAATCGTAACTATTCAAACATTACTATACTATAAATATAACAATAACAATAAGACTCGTTTATCATACATATATAAACAAGAAAAACTTACTACGCCAATAATCTTAATTACTTGAAACAATACAAAAATAATTTCCATTAATGAAGCTATCAAATAGAAAGAACGCATATAATGCAAGTTGAGAGATCGCTTTACTGCAAACTATCACATTGGTCCAGAGATTTTACTACATCCAAGCATCAGAACATTTAAAAAAAATCGATGGACGAACTAATATAGACAGTATTAAATATGTCAACGGTATTAAATATGTCAAATGCAAGCCTCACTAAAATTGTTATACGTAAATTCAGATAAATTAATAACATAATCCAGTAGAAAAATTCTGGGGAGGGCCATCTTTGCTTCTTGGGGGGCGGCCCTCCTTGGCTCCCCTCTAGTTCCGCCTATAATAATAACTGACTTTATTTTTTACTTCTTACTACCAATATACGTTTTTCAATATTGTAACCACCTTCACAATTTTCGCAACCTTCAAAAGTTTTGCTATTTATGTCATTCCAAGCAAGTTGGACAAGTTCCAACTATTGCGAGGGCGTGGAGAGATAGCCTTGATGATCAATTGCATGGAACATTTAAAATAAATATTTGTTGCTTATACGATTACAATGCTTTCCCTAAAACGTTTTAATGTAATACTTGTATTCTAGTATTCTCTAAAACCAAATTCAACAATCTGGATTAGGACGGATCCGTGTTTGGCAATAAATTTTAGTTCAGCAAATAGTTATTTTAAAGGTGATATTATTCCTTTTAACTTTAGCTATCTCCTGGTTTTGATGAATCTTGTACAATGACGATAAATAATTTAAAATAGAGTCTCGTATGTTTAGTTACAAAATATGTGATTCTAATATTAACAATTGTTATAAATTGTAGAAGAAAAATAAGTTTAAACTGTTTTTTAAATGCACAAAACTCAAAATAGTCTAATCAGATGGCCATCTTCGTTAACTAACAATTCATAAAATTCAATATGACAAATTTGTTCAAACATGGAATGAATACCGGATCAAAAAATAAATAAGTAAATAATTAAAAATGAAAACAAAAAATAAACAAATAAAAAATAACATAATATTCATATTCGTGGCAAACGTATAGTAAGATGAAGCAAAAAAGTATGAAATCTAATTCATAGCAGGAAAATAAAAGCAAATTAGTATGATAAATATTAACAGGATGTGGATAAACATGACTCGTAATATGAAAGAAAAACATGCAGTAGAACAAACCACGAAAACTAACATGTAGCAAAAATGATAGAATAAAAGGTAGATATTAAATTGAAATTACATCATTTGTGGTTCGTTACACATCATACGAAAAGAAACTTCTCGCAGTACGAAATTATAACATTTTTTTTCAAATGGAAAATTACCCGATCTTGAGCAGACTGTCTGCGTTCCACAATCGCATTTGTCCAATGTTATGAACATGCAGCAAGCTGTAATATACATATTTCAATTTTTCGCACTTTTGCGGATGTTGTTAGTACCAGCCGAACTACCTACAAATATTGTATTACTATAATAATTGCTCTCTTTAGCAAGTACAAAAATGAATTATGAAAACATACATACTAACTACATGTTTCTATGACAACAGGTTATATGAATCGTTCCATAGAAAACAATTGTGAAAATCTTTAGAACCAGTTGTTTTGCGTGTAAGTGCGAGTAGATTTCGACTCAAGCTTTTCATAAATTTTGTTTAACTAATTATAGAAAAACGAATATATAATGTATCTCAGAACAACAAAGTTACATACTAACTGTACTGTACTTTTACTGTTAGACTCATTTGATTTTTTCCCTAATTTCCATATGTATAATACGAGAATAGTAATTCAAAGAAAAAAAGTAATAATATCACATTTCGTAAAACATTTTCTAAACAAACATTTCTTTTTTCATCTGGCATAGTCAATGTGATCCTTTTAAAAAATTCGAGTTCACGTTTGAGTCTCCATTTCTTCTTCTCTCTTCTCTTCAACTGAACATATGGACTCAAGATTGCTGAACAGACGTGTAGGTATTCAAATGATACAATGAATAGAAACTAGTTTGTTTTCACCCTAACGGAAACTAAATTTTTTCAGACACATAGGAGTCAAGGAGAGTGAATATAACAGTACATAAACATGACCTGTTACTTTTATTCGCAGAACTCCAATTATGTTTAGTGAATGAAGCATGCATTGTATATTTCCTTGAGCTATAAAAATGTGTTTAAAATGTTATTATCAGATGCTTCAGAATTCATTTTGTTTGTTATGCATCTGTAGTGAAAAGAAGTTAACCACGTAACAGAAATACCGTTGTGAACCTTTGCATACATGTTGAAAACTTACAAGAGAAAGAAAATGCCAAGAAATAGTGAATAACAAAATTTGGAACACAACTTGATATAATTAATTTAAAACTCAGGCTCAGATAACCACGAAATACAAATTAAACGATGTTCATGGAAGTATGAAACAAATTGTAGGTTTTAGCAGCTCTACTGGAATAAATTAAAATGTAATTAATTACGTTGATTTATATTTATATTAATGATATTTATATCTCTAGCACACACAGTGAGTATTTTAAATTTTACTGGAGTATTATGTTTGACATTATTGATAATGCTGTCAATTCATTTGTAATAAAGCTGAAATAGCAAGATAGGAAAGGGGAGTCCGGCAATGAACGCTAAATCACGTACCATTAACTACAGCTTATATCGCTTTTCATCTGAAAGGAACTGTGGTGCCCGTACACAGCGGTATGAGTGTTTTAAAACAGTGAACAGAAGGAAACAGTGAGAGCAACATCGTACAATATGTTTAAGAAATGAAATAACAGTTATCGTATTTCTATATCCTTGACAGACCACCCTGCATGGTCGCAACATTAGTTTGACGCTGAAACACAGGAATTGCTTAGTTACCGACTTCTCTGTGTTCTCAGTTCATGGTCAACACTGGGTTGAACATTTACACTCTAATACATTGGCTACAATTGTTCTAGGACAGAAAACGACCTAAATGTCAATGGAAGGGTGAACACCGTTGCTTCAATAGCAGTCTGTCGTTTTTCTGAATGAGTTCTCCTTTAATATATCCTATAGTGGTATTCTAATACATATAAGAGGCTATAATAATGAGCATGTGTTATTAAGTGCCATAGTAGTCTCCCAGCGGAGATAATGTTGTAGAGAAACCAGGGCCTAAAATTGAGTGGAGTACTCCACACTTTGTGGAACTGTAGGAAAGGAGTGTGGAACTGTAATTTTTAAAGTGTGGAGTGGTATTAATGTGAGTACCTTACTTTTCTCGGATTATACATTTCAAAGCGTTTAGTGTGTCAAACTAAGCCTTACTGATTCAATACATTCATTATGCAATGGGGGGTTACTCAATTCCATATAACTGCCAGTATAAGACATTAAGCCAGAGTTAATACGTATAGGTGTCTCCTAGATGGCAGGGAAAACCATTGCAAATTTTGAGGTGAAGGAACTTTTTAACTATATTAGTTTTCAAACGTTTTCGGTTGCATTCATATAGTTTTAAAATATGCAACTAACTGCACGTTTATCTGTTGTTTCAATAGGACATTACGTTATAATGAAATGTGTTGTTTTGTAGATAAAAATTACACGATCCTTTGAACCCGTTATAGAAATAATGTACTACCAAAGATAACATACATCAATAACCGCCAAAAATTTAGCCGAAGCACAGCGTTACGTAAATCAGTAGAAAGAGTAATGTTTCCCAGAGTGATTTCGATAGTTACTAATAATGGAAACATGAATACAGGAGAACACAAAGGAATGTGGAAAGTGTTAACTGATGAAAGAGTTGCTTCAGGTGAAACGTTGCCTCTGTTGAAAATTTGGTATGCTGCCCATCGCATTAATTTAGCATGAAAAGATGTCACCAAGAATGTCCAAGAAGTTTCATCTCTCATATAAGCAGCATCTGGACTGTGTGTTTTCTATCACTCTTCAGGGCAGCGAACGAAAGGTTTAACGATGGTAGCTTCAGAAAATAACTTAGAAGTTTTGCACTACCCAGAATATTTTGACGTCAGGTGGACAAAATTTTCATTCAGTATGCTCACTACTCTCCTAAAATATTGCTATCCAAGCTGCCTTTACTTGTAAACGGAAAGCCATGTATGTAATGAAGCCAATGGTCATCTGCGTAAATGGATAGAAGTAGATCGCCTTCATCTTCTGTGTCTTGTGACGGACGCTCTATGTGTTTTCAAGAACTGCCAGCAGAAGTTTGAGAGTGATGAAATGTTTCTTTTGGACATAATAACAAATAAAAATAGAACTATAGCACAATTGGAGAGTATGGAAGAGAAACCTCTGTTAGGCGGGTGGGAAAAAACGTTTTTAAACGAACGTGTGCAAGAGAACGTCAACGGAGAAATACAGTACTCATTACATGGTATTCAACTTCATCATAACACACCTCGCAATAAATCCCATAACAAATATGTCAGTGAGAAAAGAGATTTTACTGTAGTAGGCTACGAAGTCCTGGATTCCATAATTAACTTTGTTAGTAAGCGTTTGCTGCATGAAGACAGTATTGTTGCTTTGGAGCCTTTGCGTGTTTTGCACGAGGATGTAACTGATGATGCCCTAAGAGAATGCCACAAAGTTATTTGTCCTGATACAGATCTTTTGCAGTTCGCAATGCAATATAGAGAGGCATCATCGTGTAGTATGTTGAAAAGTCTGGACGCTAAAAGCCTTCTCATGAAAATCTGTAGAAATCAGACATTTCATGCTCTGTCAACAAGTGTAGCCCGAGTTGTTGCTTTGAAACCATCTTCTTCCGATGTCGAAAGACTTATAAGTAACTACAACATATTGAAAACATATAACAGACTGTCTTCAGCTCCCACTACTGTGAAAAATTACCTTCACGTTAATATAAATTACCTTCACGTTGCAAGATTTTAGCCCAACCCCTGCTGGCCAGAAAGTAAAGGCGTTTTGAAGTTGGTAGGAAGTGAAAGGAACAGCCCTGGTATAACGGTGTATTTGTCTCGGCAGTAAACAGACTGAGACAGCGTGATGATTATGGAAAAATGACAGTGAAATTCTTATGTAAGAAAGAGTGACTTTTTTCTTCCAATGTGACTATTTTTCTTACCGGTTTGTTTCCTGTATTTTATGGTTTAATACAATACAATTAAATATGTATCCTAATGTGCCTTTAATTTTGTTTGCTCTGGATGCCAAAATTTTCCTAAATAATAATAATAATAATATTTTTTTGGGGGTCGCAGGTAAACATGATGTACTGGACAGAACACTGATTATATGTCTAAACAAATGCTGACTAAACTAGTTTTTCTATACTATACAAAATTTTTACCAGTGTGGAGCTGTGATTTCGTTGAATTTTAGGCCCTGAGAGAAACCTTTAATTACAACGGATCATCTTGGTTGATACGCATTGAGAACTGTCTCAACAGTCTCAATGGCCGAGGCCATACCCTTATTTCAGACAACTAAAGATCCGATGTTACAGCAAGCCAATGCCAGACCAGAGGTATCCGAGATTGTACTAGCATTCTTTAAGGAAGGACGGGATACCTTTATTCATATAACTTCCACTACCACCTGACATGTCGCCCTCCTTACATGTTGTATGTATGATATGTTGGTCGGCATCTTGATTGCCGTGATCCTCCAACCAGAGCATTGCAAACCCAGGCCCGAAGACGGCCCGGTCCGGATGGATCTGTATTCTGTGCCCGGCTCGAGCGGGGCTCTAAACGGGCCGGGTGTAACCGACCTGAGAACAATCAAGTTGATAAGTCAAGTCAATCCTTCAATATGCAATGGAAAATGAGAAATGTGTCGTCAGAATATTGCAATATTTATTTGTCCTTCTCGAATGGGAAAATCATGTGAAAAGTTACCCAAGGTTTGTTTTCTATATAATTATTCTGTCTGTCTATTTGTTATCTGTGCTTGCTCTGTCCAGCCATGTTTATTATACAATAATACACCTCATGGACGTAAGTCTTATACTACACTCATTAGTGCGTTCACCTCCGGTACTTGAGATCCCTGGTTCGATCCCAGCTCGCGCTGTGTGGATTTTATGATGGACAAACACCGTGCACGTGGGTTTTGTCGGGGATCTCCCGTTTCCTTCCACTTTCTTCATTTCAGCATTTCACTCACTTCTCATCATCACCGTCTTCTTTAGCCTAACCGGCATAATCGTGGGACGTAAAACTTAAAGATATCATTTCATTTTTTTTCATTAGTGCATTACGAGTAACAGAGAAGATATGTAAAACTGCTACACCGTATGCGATACTAATACTACAACTACTACTGCTAATACTAAAATACTATTACTATTACGATTACGAATGCTAGTGCTAATTCCACTATTGCTGCCACTGCTACTACTATTACTATTACCATTACTGCTACTACTCATTACTATACTAATACCACAGCGAATACCATTACTGCTATTACTAGTAATACGAAAAAAAACAATGAAAATGAAATCTCTGAGTTTTACGTCCCACATTTTTGCTGGCTAGGCTAAAGGAGACGGTGATGATGAGGAATAAATAAAATGATGGAATGAATAAAGTGGGAGGAAACGGGAGAGCTCCGAGAACCCCCACACGGGGTTTGTCCACCACAAAGTTCATTTGGCCAGAGCTAGGAGCGAACCAATGACCCACCCACCAGAGATGAACGCTCATCCACTGAACCACCGTTCCAGGAACACCTAATCGACCCTGGCGTCTTTGTGATTTATTTCATCATTATATTTTGTTATATTTGTAGTATAATATTTTATTATTGTGTTGGGTTGTACTGTGTAGTGGTAGTATGTAAGTGTTGTGGAGAGTAGTTGTGTCAATGAATTTTAAGAGTTTACTGGTCTACTGCAGGAAGACCACAGTTGAAGAAGAAATTAAAAAGAAAAATAAAATACTTTAATAACTGTTTTGTGAAAGATTCGGAAGACTGTTTAAACAAATTAAATAGAGAATTATATACAGGTGTAAAACATGCTAAAATGGGTTTTACTACTTTAAATAAATTATAAGTGCTTCCAGGTGGAAAATTGTGTATTATTGTATGTTTTATTTGTATGTATCTATGTACTTTGTTTAAAAATATTTGTTTTCAATTTTTCAGATTAAGGAGTAAATAGAAGATACAAGGCCTGATTTAATAATAAGGTATTAGGCATATATATATATATATATATATATATATATATATATATATATATATATATATATATATATGAGCCCTCACCCAGCTTTTGGAAAAGTTTAAAACGGAAAGAGATTAGAGAGAAAGTGCTAGAGAGAGATTATAGAGAGTTAGGGGCAGATGCGTCTGCCAGTAAGACTGTACGAACACGGCAAAGGTAGGTGTAGTGGAGGACATAAAAAAAAGTATCATACTACAGTATAAACAATACAGGAACATGTAATCCATTTGGTATTTGCCTTGCTAATTGAGCATTACTACAAATTGCACTGATCTTATTGGTACGCCAGTTCACGGTTTTTCTCTCCGTGGTCTTATGGTCGCGTACCAAATTCTACTTAGTAGGTCAAGTACTTGACTTTATCATACGTTCTTTAGGTAACTACGGATCAGGACATATGGATGATGATGGGATGAATTGGTGGAACGAAAACAGTGGGAGGAAGCAGGACAACCACGGAAACTCCCAAGCGCACGGTGTTTGTCCACCACAAAGCTTACATAGCACAAGCAGTGATTGACCCGACGACCTCTAGCACCAGATGTGAGTGCTTTTTCCTACTGAGCCACCGTTGTCCCTCGTAGATCAAGCATCAGTTCACATTCTACGCAGACCGGCCATAATAACTACCATTTCTCCGTTTTTTTCTATACTTAGAAGGTAAATTGGGTATCACCAGCCATGTCAACTCTGACGTGAAGTCGTAGCAGTTGTAGCAGTATTAGCAGTGGTCGTAGTAGTAATAGGAGAAGTAGCAGTAGCAGAAGTAGTAATAGTAGTAGTATTACAGTACTTTGCAGTCTTAAATAAAGAGTCAGTTTCTCAAACACATTACGATTAACATAGGCTGATAATAAGACCGTACGAACATTTCAAAGGCAGGGGTAGTGGAGGACATTTAAAAAAGAAAAGGATGACACTAGTTTACGATCAGTCTTTCAGAACGTCCGTGCGGAAATACATGTGCCCGGTTCGGAACTATAGCATTTGTGTCCGTCCCGGTTAGGGCCCGGTCCAGTTTAATATTACTTGAAACGGGCAGGGCCAGGCCGGGCATATTCTGGGCCAAACAGACCGCGCCCGGCCCGTGCAAGGCTCTGCCTCCAACAGTCAATGGGGATGACTTTCGGACTTCCATATTAGCAAAGTGGTAAATACTTTGTGAGGGACACACACAACGTCTATATGTTACGATGCAATGATGCATAAAGCTTAGGTTGTAGAACGTGGGGTATTGAAACATCTTAATTTATCACAGTTGGAGATGTTGTCGAGTTCTAAAATTCTAATTCCTTGTCTACACTTATGGAACGAATAACTGGGATATACGATTTTTCTCATACGTGTCTTTCCATTGTGATGTAATTTTCATATACAGCAGTATACATGGAGTCTTGTATACTGTTGTATACAACACCAGACGCATACCAAATTCTCCACCAATTTAAACACTCCACTCTTCCACCAATTTGAACACCAGACGAATACCAAATTTTCTTCTCATTATGCATACAAGTTTGGCACTGTGTGGTACTAATAAAATAGATAGATGATAATTTCGTATAAATAATTATTATTGGACAAATCTGAAGAATAAACAGAGAGTAAAGATAGAGAACAAGTAACAGTGTAATGTGTGTACCACATGAAAGAATTTGGCATGATATTTTCCTAATCAATATTGAAACTGCAAGTAGAAGTAGATTTCTTCCATTTGTGGTCTTAATAAAGAGATTAGAGTAGAAATGACTGGTACTCTTAGGATGGTTGATTGATCGCGAAAAACCCCTTATTGCAATTTCTTACCGCTTTTACTGTATAGCCATAAACGTTAATACTAGAAGTGATTGATTTTGTCCGCTTCCGTTTTACCCCTCCTATGGCCCTTCAAATCTACACACACGCCCGTCTTTGGAGGTCTATTTGACCCCAATTATTTAATTTTTCATAACAGCAAGCAAACATGAAACAAAGACTAAATAATAATTAATCTAGTATCTTGAGGTGGCTTAATAATAATAATAATAATAATAATAATAATAATAATAATAATAATAATAATAATAATAATAATAATAATAATAATAATAATATAATGAATAACGTATAATACGGAAAATATAATATTAGACATTGGGGTCAACACGACCCCAAGGTCTGATGTGTTACCTTTTGATTTAACAACGTTACTTAAATTAACTAACTATTAATATTTGGATTATAATAAAGAATTAGACTAGGTCGAGGAATACAAAAATAATGAGTAACCGAAAATATTGTGTAAAAGTAAAATAAAGCAATATAAAATATATAATGTTAGAAATTGGGGTCAATATGACCCCAAGGTATGATGTGTTATCTTTTTAACTAACAACGTTATTTAAAAACATTAACTTCTAATATTTGAATTATATAAAGAACTGGACTAGGTCGAGGAATACTAAAATAAGACATCGTGCGAAGAAATTATTAAAAAATAGGTAGCCCTTGAGATCATATTGACCCCAAGGCCGTAGGAGGGTTAACAGAGATAAAAAGGAAATGGAGTGTATTCTTGGGACGTGTAATTGATTTATTAAAGCATACGTATCACAGTTTTTATACTATGACAATCTACGTTAAAACCGGAGATGGTTTATTTCTACCACTTTCCGTTTGAATAGAGAAGGGGATGCTAATAATTAGAACGTTAAATTGATTTTTAAAACCGCTCCCTCTATTTTTTTATTGTTTTTTCTTTATGTAAATCAATATTGAAATAGGAACTTGTGCTGGATTTCTATCACTTTCAGTTTTATAAAGAGTAAAAAGTTGAGATGAAATGCATATTGGTATGATTAATCGATAGCAAATAGCAGCTTCTTTCTATTTCGTTTTATTTTTGCTTTATAGTTATCAACTTAGAAACCGGAAATGGTTCATTTTTACCTCTTGTGGGTTCAACGTCGTACTCCTTAACGAACGTGACCCCTCTATATCCTGGCCAAAATTGATAGTAATCCATCAAATAGTTTTTGCGATTTTGTCTAGCGGAGGGTACGACGGAAACGGCAAATATATAAAGAAGTTATAGTTAAATCACAGTTCTTAAAAGACAAAAGTACAGATAAACTTTACAAATCTCTATTATTTACTTAATCAGTACTATATGTACCAGTAGGTTCAGCGAGATAAATATTTGTTCAATAAATCGTGCTTCTTACACAATTTATTAGAATCAGCACGAATACAGCGAGATTTCGACTCGTAAAACTTTTGTGAGCTTAGTAAAATCCTGAGAGCTTCCTCAGAGCTCAGTAAAAGTTATATTTGCATGTTAAACTTAATCTAAAATTGGTAAATTTCTTAAGTTTTGCATTCGAATCTTCAATAACTGTACTAAAACTGTCAAAACGGGTTTCCAATATTAACTTGTTCTTCCCTGTCCTGATTTATCTAATCCCTTATTTTGAAGACCTGTAGAAACCTCTAGTGGATGAAAAAATTATTCAACATCATCTTTGTTAAAGATATCTCTTTGACAAAAATATGATATTAGTGAGTAGGTTAGATGTAGATACTTTGCAACATGATATCTTCAAGATTATATGATATTTTTAAAGGTATGAAAACTTATATTGAATTGTCCTATTTCTATGGTAAAGTAAAGATTTAGGAGTTTTCATAAGAACTATCTGCTGGATATAAACGCGAAATGGTTTAACTTTTTATAGAGTAATTTAGGTATATGACAGATAAATCTCAACCAAATAAATACGTTCAAAAGTTAAGAGAGAGATGATCAGAGAGAAAAAGGTTGTAAAAGGTGTAGAGAGAAGAAATTCCAAGGTTATTAACCTTATCGCTGTTTGCTTCAAACACATATTAGTAAGCTGCGAAAACACGAATATGTAGCTCCTATCCTTAAAGGAAGCGAGTACAAAATTAAAAATGGGTTATTTTTGCATATAGATGAAATAAGAACATATACTATAGGCTAAGAAAGTTGGTTGATTAATTTATGGTTTAGCGCCAAGGCTACATGAGACGCGGACCTACTGCTCCACATGGAATCCGAGCTACATTAGCTTCAACAAGGGATCGAACCCGCATACTCCATGTCGAAGACGCATATGCAAACCGTAGCTACGAGGGAGTTGAGGTTAAGTGAATTCTATAGATTTTAAAGATAAAAACAAGTAAATTAATAAAAAATTGAAATGCAACAATATGTCATAAACAAGTTAGTCTGGTTTTACATTTCAAAACTATGGTAGGCTTCCGAAATATCGAAATTTAACAATGAATCCGGTTCTAACGGATCTATTTCATTTCTGCTTGCAGTAAAGAAATAAGATCAGAACTGGAAATTCATCGGAACTTGAATCCATATCGAAAACAGCTTCTCGCTATCTTTTGCAATTATTACTATATGGGATTTAACATCAAAACAGGAAATTTATTGATTTCTGCTACTTTTGGTGCTCTAGGTCGAAAAAAAAATGTAAAGACTATTTTAGGTCAACCATCACAGGTACGGACTTATGCTGGCTTTCTGGCTTTCACTGAGCTAAGTAAAGTCATTAGAATGATATTATATGGATTTCTGGATCAAACCCGTACAACCATGATTTTTCCCTGTTACAATGTTGCCTAAGATTGTTTGATCAGTGACAGTGGAACGATGCAAGTGTCTTTCTTGTCTTATGTGAAAATCTTAGACACGAATTTTGCCGCTGCAACCGCAGGTATTCGTGCAAGATATGGTGACATACGTGAGGAAAATTTTTAATTCATCCACAATTTCACTGATAGTTGACGATCAGATCTCACATGAACTAACGAGGCAATTTTCTCCTTATTATGACTCACGAAAGAGCGACAAGAACGGGTATCACCTGCGACCGGGATTCGTCGAGGTTCAAAACGTACTGTACGTACAAACCACTGAATGGTAGGAGTGCAACTCTTTGACACATCGACACTTGTTGGTTTCTGTGACCATTTTTCCAACTTGTAACAAAATTTGCTAGTAATACAGATCCAATAATACTTCCAATTACCCATTTGACAACCTGTCACGGATCACAAAATACGTCACATGTATAGCGTTTCACTCAAAATTAACTGGTATCAAGTGAACAATAACTCTATGCTTACAGAAGGGCTTCTGAGCTATATTTAATATTTTTTGAAGAAAGAAAAAAATAAAATAATCGCACAGCCTTTGTATTCCTCATTTTTGTATATTTTTCAATTGTGTGCTTATAATATTGAAGAACACGAAATATGATTAACTTTGCAAAAAGTAATTATGTGTTAAAATCTTTTGTTTCTATTATGTGTTTTGTTTAGTTTGACAAATTAGAAAAAAAAGTCACCATTAACTTACAAGTGAACAAAGAGAAAAGCAGCATCATACATGTTATTCAAGCAACCCGAATATGAGACCCTAATATTGAACTGAAATTATTTACTACGTCACGAAATATGGTGGAAATTACTATCTTTATCGGGTAGTAAAACAGAATATTATACCTTCATAAGCTGCATACGTTGAATAGTTGAGTAAATACATAGATGGGTAGTAAACTAGGTGCGGAAGAGGTGCTACTAAGGAGAAGTTACAAGGCTTACACATAGCTTTTGCAATGCATACAAAGATGCCTTGCAGATAGGTGGACTGCCATTTCAAAGCGTTTTAAATTAAATGCGTACTAAAGTTGCTTAATAAACCGTGTCTTGCAGGAGCCCTATGAACTCTGTTTTTACAGGAAGAGAACATTAAAGTGCGTTTACATTCCGTATTATCAGAGCAGTAAAGCTTTTAGTGTCTTGTGGTTTAAGTGTAACATATCATCTCGGATGCATACATCGCCAACATCCCAAAGTTTTCATACTAAAAGGAGCATCTAGCAATGACTGTGTAAATCATTGTTTTCTTTTTCCAAGATCCTTTGCTTACTATGTTCAAGCCTCGAAATTTCGTTCTAGCAAAAGAGACTCTATAGAAATCAAAAGAGCTTCCAACCATACTATGAATAACAGCGAACGTACTATTATGTTATAAGAAAATTGTTTCTTAACAATTTCCATATTACCAAATTTAGTGAATCTCATTTCAACTGTACATAAGCTATCATCTATTTTCTTTTGATTTAGTGCAATTCAGCGGCAGAGAAAATGTATAGATATTCCTCATCAATTAATTTAAGATATAAGGATTAATTCTAAAAGTTGTAAAGGTCTAGTAGCATATGCACAATATATATACACATTCGCAGCAACAAGCTAGTAAAAATATAATAGGTATGTGGTAAATACTGGAATGATATAAGGTAGAAACGAACAAATAAACAAAGAGCGTATGCATAACCTAAACTAAATGTTGCTAAAATATCTTTTCTGTTTGGCAACAAACCTGGAACAGATACGTTATATACCTTCCCATCAAACATAATGATTTGTCCTTCTATTTGTCAAATAGGTAACGTTAACTAAGTCATTTTAATCATGAGAGTAAATCTAACTGCACGTTGAGTGAATTGTCGATACCGCCAACTTTCAAGGAACTAAAAAGCGCAATAAACGCATAATAAGGTAAAATATTTTTAAATGGCTCAATGTATGCTCAAACTGTGTTTGTAAGGAACAATGAATTAGTGGAATAAGCTATTGTGTTGATGTAAATGAAATGTCCGCCACAAGCGCATCATTTTCAAAGGCTATTGAGAAATGAAAACTAAATTACTTATGTAATCAATGTAGTAACCATTTACAATCACACACTTATGCAATCGCACAGGAACAATTGGATTTCGTAATAAAATAACAAAAATGCAGTCTATGATGCGTAGAAGTTCTAAAGTGAACTTTGCACCATCCAATCACCAGGAAAGATGTTCTTTTCCCACAAGTGTTAGAATTGCCAAAAGAGTTGATTGTCGGAACAAGATATCTGAACAAAGTACCGATTTCAAACAGTAGCTTATGGATGGCTTACACCGTCTTACAACCAACACACAAACATGAATTATTTGACATGATGAAGTCAAGTTAGTTGACCATTGATGAATACTTGGAGACAAATTTTGGATGCATGTCATGCAGTTTAAAACTATAACGATCAACAGCAGCTAGTTTTTACTTGGACGGAGAAGGACATGATAGATCGTGTACCATATAACAGCAGCAAAACTTTCCGCGGGTAGAGGAATGGTTTGAACAGTATTCTGCAAATTGACAATGACTGGCCTGACCACGACTGGATTGACATAGCAGATCCATATTTCATGAGAAATGTTAACCCGATGCAGAAGCTCTTTCAGCTGATTCCTCACACTCAGAGAACTGCATACCTTCAGACGGCAAATTTTGTTATCCATTGCCAATCTATATAACACTCACATCTTCACCTTACTGATCTCGCAGATTGTGGTCTACCGTATGTCTAACTTATCTACAGTGAGACGAACACAATTCTGAGAATCTGCTTTCGGGATTCTCTTGAGAATCTTCTCAGAACATGATGATGAACTCTACATGGCTAAGCAGCTACTGTACGTGCCCTTGCCGTGGTAGACCCGGGTTCGACTCTCAGAGCGACTTCACTTTTATCGAATCTCACATTAAGTTGTAGGTTCATGGTTCATATAACCTCACTGTTGAAAGGAACGCTAAACACAAATAAAATAAAAATCATAACCAGAAGATGTTGTTAGTGGTGATATGGATCATTTTACAATGTTGTGTCAACCAAATTAAATTTGTCAAACCAACGGGGAAAGGTGCGTTCATTCGTCATTTCTAGATCAAATGGACTGTTATTGTTTCTTCGGTTTATTATGAAGAATTTCCCAGTTTGAATTCGTAAAGAAAAATCTCTCTCAATTGTATGCTCTCCATGTTGTCCTTTCACACGTCCCAGTTGAACGATGTACTGGCTCTTGACTGTCTGGCTCACTGAGTTTGTGACGTTAGGCGAGTGATCTTATTCCATGCATGTGCTGTATTGCTGAGGTAAGTTTCCTACCAGATATCTAAAGATATTCCTTTCGCACCATCCTTATACAATAATACTGATAAATATTGGAGCCTTGTACTATATAAATGCTTGAAAGTATATCTACATAAGGGCGGTAAAACATAATTTTACAGTTGTACAGGCAAGCGAATTCCAACCTTATGAATCAAATCCAACGAAGACGGTAAAACATACTGTATTATTTCTGACCATTTTCTACTTCTTGCTTCGGTAGTTGTTCACCTATACGCTGGAAAAAATTGCTAATGGCTTTAAACAGATCCGCATTTAACAATAATTCCGTTTTATAGCAGTTAACTGAAACTATTTTAAATTTATTACAAATAGTTGAAATTTGCTTGCCTATAGCACATATCTTGTGTTTTCCATTCTCATATATATATATATATATATATATATATATATATATATATATATATATATATATATATATATGTGTGTGTGTGTGTGTGTGTGTGTGTATGTGTGTATGTACTATCAATAATTTGCTGAAAATTTGGTGATACAGAATAGAGAACTTACATATACAAACATATACAGAAATGAATTTTCGTGAAATTTGCCAAGTTTTCTAAGTGGCTACCGTTCCCGCCTTTGGCGTGGGAGATACAGGTTCGTTACCCAGCGAGAACTCATTTAGTTCGGATCTTACGTTAACCTGTACGTCTAACTTTCATATATATCCTCGCTACTGAAAGGCGCGCTAAACTCAAATCTAAACCAAATGCTTAAAGTTAACAATGATCACTTATTAATGAGAGTGAATGCAAAATTCCTTGCTTATGTACAGTCAGAAACAATATGAAGTATACGTTGGATCTTTCATTTCTTACATTTCCAACCTATACTTAATATTGTTTCTGGTTGTACGTTGAGTGATTTGGTGATAATATCGGCAATTTGTAAAAGAAATTAACCAACTCAAGAACTTCATACTTATGTACAATATTATTTTTTTAAGTAATCAAAAATTCGCTTTAGAAGGATGCATTGTAAACGTCGCACACAAGGCAAATTGATATTTTGGTTTAAAATAAACACCTTCAACATCTCACATACATATAATTGGTCTCACTTATATCCGCTAATAGATTAGGATATTAAATTTGTTTAAGTTATATGGATTGTCCTTTATTTTTTCAAGCAAGACTACATGAAATTTACTTGAACATTGAGACTGCGGAAAGGAGAAATCCCTGGAGGCAGTGCTACTATTTTCTATTCATAAACAGTGCATAACAGAAGAATGCAATTTAAAATAGAAGAATTCAGTGTAGCTAAATGATTTTACAGTGGAGCAATTCGTGACTACGGTCTCAGGTTTGTTTCTTTATATGGCAATGTAATTCTTTTTCACATATTTCTAATGTATGTTCTGTCTTTTGGAACCTCGCTTCACAAAAGAAAAGTTAAATTTGAATCAAAAAGTAATTAAAAATATGTCAGAAACATATGGTCGCAAAGTTCTCAAATGTAAAGAAAAGTTACAAATTAAAATTATTTATTAATACTTTTTATAGACTTAAAAACTGTACTATGTGCAAGTAATGGAAGTTTTGTAGTGCTACTGTCTGCCTCCCGATATCAAAACAAATACTACATATTTCTATGTATGGGAAAGCGAGAAACATGGATTCAGTATCCCTGGAGTAAACTCTATCTTTGTCTATTATTTTCCATCTCAGCATTAGTTGAATTAAGTTGATTGAGCTTCAGTTTAACGTCTCTTTCAACAGCGAGGCTATATAAGACGTGGACCTATAGCTTAACGTAGAATCTGAACCACATGAGCTACAGCCGGGAATCGAACTCAGCTCTCCCACGCTAAACGCACGTATGCTAACCACTTAGCTACCAAGGAGCTCTAACTTTTAACTGAAATAGGGCAAATCAGTAACAGCGTAATAATGTGTAATGTATATAATACAACATATTTCGTTAGTGTTACGTAATCATACTTCTCTCTCTCTCTCTCTCTCTCTCTCTCTCTCTCTCTCTATATATATATATATATATATATATATATATATATATATATATATATATATATATATAATATAGTTAGTTATATATATAAGTTATAACTAATACACTAATACTACAATTTCTTCATAATGTAGTATTAATTGAAACATATAACATGTTCAGAAAATAAAATAAAACATTTGTCTCCAAAACCTTACCACTCAAGGATAAATCTTAGTGGTTTGCTTGAGTTTCTTCATCACGATCTTGCATCGTTTGGCCTAATCCTCGTTTCGCCTAACCAATTATCTGACACTTTTATGACAGATAAAAGATAAGCTTTATGTCCGCCATTTTAGGCGAAATAAGGATACTCGTTTGGCCTAATCCTCGTTTTGCTTAAAATGGTGGACTATAAAAAAATCGTGGAGATAAAACTGGAGGGAAATTTTCCGAAACAAAAATATTCCCTACTATGTGAAGAACTGAGAAATACAAATTAATTTTCCCATAACTAATTTGTAATAGGACTATTTGCTTTCGGGAAAATGTTTCGACAATTGTACAGTTACTTTTCCATTCCATTTTGAGAATATTAATGCCCCCACAGGGTGTATAGTGACTATATTTGAGATGAGAGAAACACAAAAAGTTACACCTGTTATTAATTTTGTTTAAAGGTGAATGCTGTTCAAAAGTAACTTCTAGTTTGCAGTTTGTTTCCAAATATCTGATATTGTCAAATGGTACTGCTAATCGGTACGTTAAAGGAAATATAGTTTGTGTGTTTCTTCTTATGTAGGTGCAAAAGTTATTTTATTGTAGATTTTGCTGATCTTTCAGACGATTTCATTCCAGTTTCAACGCTTTTTTGAAACTGTTAATGCATTATAAGAGATCCGATTGTGATTCTATTGTAATTACAATTCGTATGAAATTTGTAACTATTTCGAGCTAGATCTGACAAAAGATCCCTAAATTTGCTTATAACTTAACAATGGACAATTGTGATCGCAATGAGTGATTTGTGACAAATCGCTCCGCTGACAAATTGCTCTTTGGATAATTCCACAATTCAAACATCTCAATGTGTTACTGACAAAGAAAGAAGAAAAATATATTTTATTTCTTATTATTACTTTTGAAATTACAACTTTTGAGTTGAATTTCCACTCGTTTCACATACTACCGGGAATGTCCAGCATAAGACTCTAAGATGCACAATGAGATTGAAATCCGGGCTTCTCGGTGGTTGTTTCAGCAGGAAGAAGTTGAATGCTCCTCCAAACAGATGGTGGCCAACCGGGATCTGTTACGAGGGTGGTTGTCCTGCTGGTACACTCCATTTCCACTCGTATGACAGAAATAAAGATAAAGTTAACTCTGATGATCTTCGTACTTAGATACAATACAGGTGAATAGTAGGTACCAAAGGTCCAAAACATTGCTTACAGAAAAACACTATAAATCAACATGATCTCCGTTATCTTGTACAATTCCAACCTGACATGATTTCGTTGGGCTGGCACCAAATTATAGATCACTATCGGCGTGATGAGATTGAAATCGAGACTCATCGCACCAAGGTTTGCTGGTTTAAACCAGCTGAAAAAAAAACTGGTTTAAACTATAAAACGAAAAATGTTCGTAAAAGTGTAAGTGTTCGTAAAATCTTGATGAACACACATTTATGGGTTATCACGTTTCACTCCCGTATATTATTCGTATTATATTCAGACCTAAATTTCCCATTCATTACACAAAAAGATTATACTATAAAAGAAACTTTTGTATATTTTTATAAGTTTATGAATGCTTCATTTGTGATTTTTTAATAGTTTGTTATTATTGTTATGCAATTTGAATCAAAGAAAAATTCTAAAAATTGTTTCGTTTTAATAATGTTTACTATTGATAAAATACATCGAAATGCTCTAGTTTTTTGTGGAGAGGAGTGTTCATACAAATCCCACGAGAGGCATTTATTGAAATCAGATGTATCTTTGGTATTTAATTATGTATAAATGGGTCAAAACCAAAGTGGACTCAAATAATTCGTATCTTTATTCACTTTTCTTACAGATATGCAAATTAAGTCTATTTCTTCTTCTCGTTTTATTTCTCTATCTTGGACTTGAAATTGTCCATATGTAATTCTGTATAATGGTTTCACTTGTGCAACTGGTTATCTTTTTGTCCTTCTGAAATGACTCTTGACAGCTACATTAACAAGTACCTAAAGATCAGCACAACGTATTTTTACTAGTCCTTCATGAGTGAGTCGGCAGACATAACGCATTTGTGGTCGATTAGTCCCGGTTTCGAGTTCAAATGGAGGACAATTTCTCTCAGATGTAAGCCGAGAAGCGGTTTGATTCCGCTTTAAGCTTATGTGACCTCTTCCAGCATAACCCGGTTGTTGCATAATAACATCAAGATGAAACAAACTTATTTCACTCCATATGTGATATAAATACAAACAGCAAATTATTTAAACAAAAAACCTGGTTTAAACTAAAAAAATACCGGGTTTAAACAAAAAAAAAAAAAACGGGTTTATTGTTTTTTTTAACAGGGATTTTGCCAACCCTGCATCGCACCATGCTACTCGTTTTTATGGTCCAGTCACGGCATTCTGTTGCCAGTGTAAAACATTAACCGTAGTGACATATAATGACAAGTAATAACCTCGTGGGTTATCGGCTTCTGAAGTCCATACGATGAAGCAAACGTTGTCTACTGACTATCCGGCTGAACCCCTTATTCAGTTGGGTGTCCGTCTTGGCCAAGGTTTACTGGTGTTCGGTGCAGTAAGCAAAGTTATGAAGACATTTATACCTTGTTCTCTTACATGTGAGTTTCTTTTTACATTGTTAAATTACTGTAGATTTCCAAATTATACAGATTCAATATTGAAACTGGAAATATATCTATAACTTACGTCAGGAATAGAGTGGTAATGTGAGACATGCAACCTGTTTATCGGAAACTGAATTCTCATCAAAAACGATTTCTCATTATCTCTTACGATTTTTAATATTTAGGAATCAATATTGAAACCGAAAGTTGTACTAGTTCTTACTTTAAAAGAAGACTCAAGCTGAGATGAAATCTATCTTAAGATTTGGAATCCATACCATAAATCGGTTGGATCGTTAGAGAACGTGTCGATATATATATACAATATATGAGTAGGCCAATGGCAAAACCCGTTAAATTCACTTTTTTTAAAAAATGAGATAGTTGTTGCTCTGGAAACCTTAGTTGGAAAGCTATTTTATTTCCAAATAGTATTCAGTAGAAAAAGCCATTTTAACTAGTTGAAAATTGAGATTGAAATATGTGCCAATTACCAAAACTTGTTAAATCCATCATAGCAACAGATTCAAAACCAGTTAAATCCCTCTTCCATATTTAGTTTCATAAACTGTTAAATCCCAAACTTGCAAATAACCTCATGAGAAAAGCAGAATCAAACCCGGTTAATTCCATATTTCAAACAATGTGAGGTTTCGTACTGTATAGCATTAGCTTAGTAATATGACTATTTATTGCAACTCTTCGTATATCATTCGAAATTTTATTTGGCAGAATTTGAAGTGTGTGCTTTCATTATTTTTTAAAATTATTTTTGGACTGAAAATTGAAAAAAAAAAAAAAAAAGAAAATGAAATCTTTAGTTCTATGTCCTACGGTTATGCCGGTTAGGCTAAAGGAGACGGTGATGATGAGAAATGAATGAAATGAAGAAAGTGGGAGGAAACGGGAGAACCCCGAGGAAACCCACGAGCACGGTGTTTCTCCACCACAAAGTCCACATGGCGTGAGCTAGGATCGAACCAGGGACCCCAAGCACCGGAGGTTCACGCTCTACTACTGAGCCACCACGCTCACTGAACTGAAAATGCAGACACTATACGTCTTAACTTAACTGTTCGTGAAACTCTTCTGTGCTTATTTGCTTTTCTTTAATAATTACTAGAGAAATGCACGCAAAATCGAAAGAAAACGATACTCTAAGCAGGGATGATCATAATTTTGTTATCAGACAACAACAAAATTGTCTAGAAAACGTACAAAAGACATGAAAAACTGGAAACGAAATGTAGCCAAAAAGACAAGGTGAGTGGACTATCTAGGGTTAAAAGTCGTTTTGTTTTGTATTTCAGGGTAACTCTTTACTTTGAACAGAACATTGTTGGATTAGGTTCTTTAAACGGTCTCTTCAGCTTCGGCAGAACCTCTTTCTTAAAATGTCTCGTGTCTATTATCATTCAAAATTATAACATACTTCTGGTACATGTTAAAAAATTTTGCCATTTATTTACCATTTCTGATTCTATTTCTGCTACTGTTTTGCTCAAACTCAACATTTACACATTTTGTTTTGCTATAATTCAAATTCATATATTGGGATAATTGGCAAATTAATATTCACCCTATGTTAGTCCATAAAAGGTTACAAACTCTTCCAAAATATAGTCATTCAGTTTAGAAATGTATACGTATAGGTATAATTAACTCCGCTTGTAGTTACGAAGGGTTTGACGATTGAAAGCAGCTCAAAACTCACGTTTTACAAAGAGGTTTTTGAGGATTAGAAAACCGAGAAAATGGTGATGCACCAGAGGACGACGACGATATGGATTTCCATTTAGTAGATGATGATGGAGAGGAGGTTACATAATTCAATTTTTTGCACATTTGGATCCATTGTTTTCAATTTAAAATATTGGGGGGGGGGGGTATTATCAACTATACATTAATGTAGCATTTATGTATCCATATTCATTTGTGCCAATCTTGTGCAATGTATAGTTGATAATGACCCCCCCCCCGAATATTTTAGTAGGCATAATACTGATTTCTGACTCTGACTCCCTTTCTTTTTCATAGGTTTTGTATCTTGAGCCTCAACAAAAATGACCTCTCGTCCAGATGCAAAAGCTGTTATTTCCATTTACATACGCAAAACCTGTTAAATCCAAACTATTTTCTTCAATAACGCAATTCACAGACTAGTGTGATTATACAGTTTTCGACAGACCAACACTCACATTATTCTTAATTTTTTAATGTTCTCTAGTTTGTAATGTTATTTTAAAATTTTGACGTGTTTAAACAGTTTTTCTCGATTTGTCACAAATTTTAAAATGTGAATTTAACGGGTTTTGCTATTAGCCTACTAATATATATTCGTCCCCGCCAAGTGAACTTTGTGGTGGACAAACACCGTGTGCGTGGGTTTCCTTGGGGTTCTCCCGTTTCCTCCCACTTTCTTCATTCCACCATTTCATTCATTACTCATCATCACCGTCTCTTTTAGCTTAACCGGCATAACCGCGGGACGTAAAACTTAAAGATTTCATTTTTTCATATATACTCGTATATATCCATGGGCCTAGTAAATACATAAAGGAGTTTTGGTAATCCTAACTCCTCGAAAATAGTTAATATAATATTAATCTATATATTTTACATTTCCTTATATACTAGGGAATTTTCTCTTATATAATTTCCCTCTAGTTGAATTTCCACGATTTTTTCTTATGTCCGCCCTTTTAGGCGTAACGAGGATTAGGCCAAACGAGGATCCTTTTTTCGCCTAAAATGGCGGACACAAATCTTATCATTTATCTGTCATAAAAGTGTCAGATAATTGGTTAGGCGAAACGAGGATTATGCCAAACGTGGCGACACGCTTCATCACTCACTTGTTTCACGCCACGTACAGGTGATAACTCGATGTCAATTGATAAGATAATCGTAATCCCTATCTACAACCAACGATCTTTCGGTTACTCATTTTTGTTTTGGTAAAATGTGGCGGATGGCAAAATAGAAGTTACTTACTAACATTTTATACTTGCAGGATTTGTCATCTATAGTATGACTAGTGCATTGATTCAAAAGTAAGTAGGAGCTGCAATGTATTTCTTTCTTGTTTACTAATTAACTATTAGATCTCATGTGTTAGTTTCACTTCCGTACACTGACATGTAACAATCAATAACAACAATATTGTTTGCTTGAACTGGTGCTTAAAGTCTCTTTTAACGTTCATATTATATGAGAAGTGGACCTACAGTTTAACGCAGTTTCCAAACTATATTTGTTCACATGGGGAATAAAACTTTGGTCCCTTGCACCGAGGGCGTATGTGCTAACTATCAGGGTTGAATTCAGGGGGTAGCCCGGGGGAATCTCCCCCCGAAGAAAATTCATTCCCCCTCGGAGAAAATAAAAAAAATTCAGTCACAAAATGTAGAAATTACTTTACCCAATTATTTGCTTTCTTTCCGTGCACGTGCTGACGAAATCCAATTTCTCAATATACATATAAATGACGCAGACCCATTCTATATAAATTTTAAACATGTAACATCTAAGATAGAATACCAAATAGTCAATAAAACTTGTATTTCTTAACGCTATGACCGAGTTTAGCAGAACATGAAATTGTTAACTGTTGAAGAAAGGTTTGTATTTTAGTTGGTACTATATCTCGCCCTATATTATTTATTAGTAGGTAGCACTGGCGCAGATAGATAGGAAAGGAAAGATAGGGAAGATCTTTCGATCATTCCATATGATCTCTGACAGCAGACTTCAGTTCTTGAACATGTACAATTCTTGCATTATTTGAAATAGGGCTCCTATATCCCACTTCTCGCATCGGAAGTAACAGACGTAAATGTGTTTGACGATTGTTAAAGTAAACACACCTTTCCTTAAATAAAAATAAGTCAGTTAAAGGGTGGGGTTCAGAGGGCGTCATTTAGAGGGATCAGGGAGGAAGAGTTATCCCTCCTGGGTTAGATATTTATATAGAATTTATCAATATAATAGTAGTATATAAGTGAAAGATTGCTATTGATGGTGACGAAGATCCTGCTCAGTGCCGTGCCATGGGGGAGGGGCGCGCGGGGCGAAGGCCCCGCGCGCCGAAGTAAGGGGTGCAAAATTCGGGAGGGAAAAAGAAAAGAAAAGAAGGAAAGAAAAACAGAGGAATGAAACACATGTGCACACATATAAAATGAAAGGAAAAAAGTAATGAAAAGTGCTCAAAATCAAAGAAAAGCAGGGTTTACTTTTTAAAATTTTCTCACCTTTCGCGGCTGGTCTGTCGACCTCCCACGTATATACGGGGGTGCCGTCGTATACTCTCGCGCCATACGCTGATTTTCCATGACACGGCACTAATCCTACTGAAGATTTCGTAACCTAACTATTGATGTGTATGCAGTGAAGAAACCAAGGCTAATATGCTTGATTTAGAATCAGAAGTGTGAGAAAGAGTGATAACTTTTTGTTAAGATAGTCCTATGTATGTTTGTTTTAGGACAAACAGCATTTGAGTTAATTTAAATCTTTTTAAAAGCTTCTACTTTAGTAACGAACAGTAACTACTGAATATAGGAAATAATAACAAAAATAGCTACTGTAAATAACAGTTAGAGTTTAGTGTAAAATATTTTTGCCAGTCTTTATTTAATATTTTAGATGAAATCAAACGATTGTTTTTCTTTTAAATTATAATCTCACATTGAATATTTATCAACAATTAGTCTCAATATTAGGTAAGATGTGTACAAGGGCGGCGATTAGGGGGAGCAAAGGGGGGCAGTTGCCCCCCACTTTTTTGAAATGACCCATTAATGTATATAGTTTCATTTGGAAATATTAAGTTTTTGTATGTATTAATGGTTCATAGAATAACAATTGTGCCATAAAATATTTGCCGTCCCGTGAGTATGTATTGGTTATTCTCCGGTTCAGTTAACAAAGCTATAGGAATTGCGTTTTAATTGCCACGGAAAATGTCCAAAAAATTAACCTATTGGAGCGCCATAATTCGAGTGTATTTTCATTTTTCTTACAAGGGCTCAATATGTTAGTCAGCCGCTTTGGTACAAATTGAGACAACATTTCGTACAAGAAATAAGTCCTTCACAACCTGTGAATTACAAGTTATTCTTTAATTGCACAAAAATCGAAAGTTCCTAAAATGTCTTTTCGTCTTTCTGATACTAAGGAATATTTTGATTTGATTTTTTTTAGTTTAACATCCCGTTCAACAGCGAGGCTATATGAGACGAGGACCTACTGATTAACGTGGAATACGAACCACATGAGCTCCCACCAGGAATCGAACCCGGGTTTCCCACGTCAAAGGCGCGGCAATGTTTGCAGTGTAATATACGAGTTTTGGGCTGTACATATACAATTTTGTATATATAATTAAATTTTGTGAATTCAACATAATTCTATGTTTTAGGATTATTTTGTATAACTGGAGTGATTCTAAGTATTGTTGAGTTTTGATGTACGTATTCCAAGAAAGTGAAAACTGTACATGCAACGAACATGCTTCGGAAAGCTGCAAAAGTACTTCTTTAAATGTCGCAGCATATGCTTCTAGTATTTACTATCTTTCTAAGAGTAATAACATTCATTTAATAGCATGTGTGGAATTAAAAATATAAGTTGTCCATTAGTCCCCGGTTTCAATGTAACTTTTGCAAAACAAGCCTCATTTTTCATTACTATTCGATTAATATTATTTTTTCTGTTTATTTGTTTTGCAAATTTGTTATTAAATAGGCCCTTAATCTGATCACACGATTTTCCAGACAGAATTTTAAAATACTCATGAGCAAGGAATCAAATCTCTTTTTACACCTTCGTTGTTTAAGAGTAAAAAGGGCTAGTATCTACTTGAGTTGCTCTTGCCAATTTACTTTTAAAAATATGAAACACGATATACGGTATTTTAACTGAAAAAAGAGTATCCTAATAGTTATACAACCTTTCGTCAAACAAAATGTTAGAAGAAACCAGGAAAACTAACATTGATATACAAATATTTCGATCATGTCTTGCCCCCCCCACTTTTAACGTCCAACCGCCACCACTGGATGTGTATGTGAATTGAATTGATAAATATGCTACTTTCTTGCAAAAGTACAGAAAAACAACCCTCTCCCCGAAAAGTTGACATTCCCCACGGGTGAAAATGTCTGAATTCAACACTGCTAACTATGTAGTCACGATAGTGTTCAATTGGAGTTTTAGTCTCACACGTTGTATTATAATTAACATTCTATAATAATGTGAAGTTGTCATACGTTTCTAAAATATTATGTTATTGTGCCAAATGTTCCAAGATTTATGGAATATAAAAGTTGGTTTAAAGTAGAAGATTGAATTGCTGAAACAGAAAAAGATCGCAAAATTGTATGATAGAAAGAATATCCGATCATGCCACTATTGGAAAGCGTCCCTGTGTGCATACATTTCTAACTGCATTTTTACTACTAATTTGAGAATATTGAACCCAGTGTAACAATTTGCAAACGTAGCTGTCACGCGAAAAATGATTGAAGTTAAGGTATTCATCTTTGCTTTATTAATTTTAAAGAAGAAATTCACTAAATATGTTATAATTTAAATGATGTACACTCATGTCAAAAATTATTGTCGTATGTCTATAAATATGTTGTAGGAATATAATTTGATAACAAATTCACCTTGTATTTCTTATAATGTTAGTATGTATATAATCGGAAAATACATGTATGTGGCACATTTCATGTCAAAAGAGAAGTAAATAAGAACAATATAACAAAAACAAAACTTTCTTGCCCATTTAACAGCATTTTGTTTTACTCATTTTAATTTTTGTATTTATATTTCTTTTCCTATGAAATTTATCATCACTATTCATTTCCCGATTATACACATGTATCAGTATTAAAAGTACCCTGCAAAATCATTATCAAATTATGTTGTTACAACAAGACATTTATAGATATGCCACAGTTATTTTGGACATGACTGTACATATCATATCATTATTTAATCATGTACAGACATTTTTCTTAATAAAAGGTATTATTAAAAATAGTATAAAATGTGGAATTAGAAATGTACTCAAATGTGTCTACTCTTACTACTGGCACAAGCGGTGCTTCAAAGACCTGAATTGTGAGGTTATTCTTCTCGTAATCTTATGAACGGACAGTTCTAAAACTAGTTCTGTTGGATTCAGCACCCTAAAATTTGTACAAAAAAAAAAAAAAAACACACAATTAGAAGTATGTTGAAATGTAAATATTTTTGTTATTTGCATAAGCAGTACTTCAAAAACTTCAACTTTGAGGTCATCTTTCTCGTGACAGCAGGAAAAGATAAGCTTAAAAGTATCTCTTTGGATTCAATATTCTTAAACTAGTATAGAAAATACAATTATAATTTATCCAGTGTGGAAATTTATTATCAGTGGTAGTGGCACGGTATGTCAACAACATTTTAGTCATCGATAGAGTTTTATCGCTCATGGAAATATTATTAAAATAATTTTGAAGCATTCTGCTCCCACTGAAGTTTCAATAGTTCTGATGTCGTTACCTCACTAGTGAAACTCATCTGTCTATTATTTAGTGATATTTTTAAAACAACATAAACAGGAATTCCTATATGGATATGTACGACGTAACGTCAGTTGATGTACGACAAGTCAATAGTTCATGCAAATGCCACAACAAGAGACTAGCTCTAAAGCTTTCTCTCGATAATGAGCTTTGCCACTTTCAGAAATTCATTCAATTCAAGATTTGATTAGAACAATCTCAACTATACTCAGAGTAAACGGATTAGATAAATATGGCTACATGAATCAAAGTTTAAAGTGGCTTGAATGGTTATGTTGGAGATTCACTTCTGTTCTTAGTACAAAGGATTAACAACATCTGAAATGTATGACCTTCAGCAGGAATTAGAACCCGAGGGTCCAGCGCTGTAACTAACACTATAACCACGACAGAAATCTGAAGGACTAAGAAGATTTCTCAAGAACTTACGTAAGTTATATACAACTTGCACCCGAAAAGCTAATAATAAAATAGCCATCCAAATTTAACTTCGATAATCATGTCTTGACACCACTTGGAATTGATCATACTTGATAAAAGACTAATCTAAAACTTACATGAAAAGTATGGAAATGCCAGATAAAGCAATTAGATCAACATTTTCCTCAACTTGTATAATATTTTCCTTTCTTTATCTGATTATTACGGACAAGTAAAGAACGTTTAAAATCATTCTGAAATGCATAATCCCTTAATGCCAGATCATGTATTGAAATAAAAACATTATATATATGTATTTCGATACATAAAAAGTTCCAAAAATCATTTAGGTTTATCCTATTTAGAATTTTATAATAATTACATATTCCACAGAGATCAGATTATTAAAGCTTTTAATCCCGGTGAAAGAAAACACGGAAATTATTTCATATCGTAAAGTTACTTAACAGTTCTGAAGTGTTGTAGGATTAATTTAAAATGAAAAAAAAGAAAAAAGAAAATATATATTCTTTAGCTATTAAACATTCATCATAAATTTAAGTTAAATTTTCAATATATATATATATATATATATATATATATATATATATATATATATATATATAGTAGTAATGAAAATAAGTTACGGAATACGATCTCGCTCTCTTTTTCATCTCATTTATTTAATTTTTTGAAAGCTAAGAGAGAGAGAGAGAGAAAGGAAACAAATATAAATAGAGGAAAGCCTGAAATTGGTATGAAGGTTTATGGGTGTTTGTACGTGCGCATAATTCTTATTAATGTAAGCTACCATTTTGCATTGAAATGTTTGCTCATCTCTTTTTACCTCCTTCCTAAACCTGCCCTCCCAGTCTCTTCGTTTGTGAGCTTCTTCTCGTAAACCGAGAACTGAAATTTAGCTTTTCGAAACGTATCATTTTTATGCGGACACCACTTCTGTGTCTTTTTTCGAACTTTTTTTCGTGGATTTACGACCTCAAGTTTTTTTCGACAAAGATACACAGTCTGTGGACCGTAAGATAACAGCATATTGCCTAGAGATAGGGAGTGCATGTATTAGTTGACAGGAAACTTAATCCTTAAATCAAGAAAATGTTATGCGGTTCACTTTTACAAAGCCCCTTATGCTAAGTTTACTTCAGCGTTTCCTTTTTTTTTTTTTTTTTTTTTTTAGTTTCCTTGCAAACCTCACAACTAAGAGAGAAGAATTATGTGCATATCTGTAAATATTTATACTCTATATATTTATTTATTGTTACTGTTATAAGCAAACTAAATACAAGAAACTATATTTAGATTTGTTAATTATCTACTTAAAAATCAAGATGTTTTACAATATTATTAGTAGATAACCCAAAAAAGAGGTTCAAAGATGAAATATATATACCAATCGATGTTTACTTCATTGTTCTGAACAAAATTATAGATATGAGTGTGAAATCTCATGTGCAGTTTTTGAGTACATAAAAATCATTTTTAAACCTGGAAATTTTCACTATACGACAATCACGCATCTATTAAAATGAAAGTGATACTGAAGTATAAATTAATCAAGGTTTCCATTACAACATTAATAAGACGACAGCATGTTATATGATTAATGAGATATAGCACAACACTATTATTATTATTTAAACTTTCATCTATATTTAAATATAGGGAAAGACGTTGTACCTTTGAAACAATGTACCTTTGAACATATGTGATTTTCTCAAATTCAGAGCTATCTAGGTGCAGTGACTAAAATTCACTTGAAAGATGAAATGAAAACAAATCACTACAAACGCGTTTGGCTGTTGTTTACTGAGTGTTGTGTCGAGTAATGTTCCTTTTTTTTTTCACCCCCAAAACTAAGATTTTTTGTAGTTAGCTTTTGAGTTTTGTGCTGTTCTGTTTTCGCAACTTGTGATATTCATTTGTCCAAACTTGGGGTAGAATCATTGGTGAATACAGTAATATTTTTAGTTTTAACTTCTGTTCAATATTTAAGCTAGTGGAGAACTTTTTTTTTCGTAATGGTGACCCTCTTGTACCTATGAACATTAATGCATCGTGTACCTTTGAACGATAAATAATACTGTTTAAAGCTATACAATGTAAGTAGTTAAAACAATTGATATACTTTATATAGGTTAGGTTAGGATATAAACTTATTAATTATAATTTTAAGTAGTTTCTATATATTTGCTTATTATATAAAATAATGTTAAGAGGTGTATATGCTCAACTTTATTGTTCACAAGTTTTTGTTAGAACTTCTCTTCAATTTTTAATGAGCTTTTTATAGTTAAACCTTTTATTGCAATTTATAACTGTTAATATTTGTGGCTTTTTTTTGTATTATTGCCGCAGAAACATTGTAATTATCACTGTTCAAAGGTACAAGAGGGTCTATTCAATGTTACACGACCATAATGTACCTGTGAACGAAACGGATTTGTTCCTATTTTATCTTATAAAAGCTATTGTAATTTTGTAACACGTTTAAAAATCATCCTATCTGATAGGAAAGAGATGACACTTCAAGTGTACGACAAAAATTGAGGGAAAAGTGCTGAATATTAGCACCAACATTTCGAAGACTCTAAAAAGTGTTTACAGGTACAACGCCTTCCCCTAATACTTTCCTAAGTTGAAGCAGAGGATGTCTCATAAAGAGCGCAACTTCTGAAATGCTCGTCATTTCTGTTCTAAAAAGTTGGCAGCACTGAACGTTACACAATTGTCATATGTTGTTTTGTGGTTAGAGCGTCACTGAGAGCAGAATAGAGCATGACCGTCACCTGTTTCCTGTGCAGGTAGGAATGGATCGTTCATCATATATGAAATAAATTTTCACTATCACAACACGCTGTTCCGTTTTGAAGCGCTTCATTTCTTCCCGTACAGAAAACATATGACAGGTCTCACTACTGTTTTGTAAACTTTTCGGTCCCATAACACTCCTGCCTAAAAGGTACGGTCACACAGTACAGTGTATTGACTACCCCAAGGTGGCGTCCAGTAGCAATGATGTGAGTACTTGTGCTCCTGTAAAAGTTAAGTTGAAATACGATGAATATTGTGCAAAGTGCAAAAGAATTGTGAAAAATGGAATTTTGTGTGACTCCTGTGACAAATGGATGCATTTTAAGTGTGGTAAAATAGAAAATGAACATAGAATTGATGAAGATTTAGAGTGGTTCTGTCCAACATGTGAACAACATGGCGGCCCAATGAACATGAATTCGTCTGATGATTATTCCGGTAACTTGCTAGAAATCATAAACATTCTACAGGAAGATATGAGGTTATTGAAGTCAGAAAACGAAGATTTAATAAAAAGATTGAAGGTATTAGAATCAAATGATGATGCAAACAAAACTTCACACTATGAATGGACAACAGTATGTTATAATAGACATAGGCCGAGAGATAATCAACCTGAGCCAGTACTAGCTAGACCAGTAGTGTGTGCGAATAAATTCAGTGTTTTAGCGAATTTTGAAAGTGAAGCTCTGGACAATCCAAAATCAGTGAATATTAGTAGCAAAACTGTAGATAGTTTGAGAACAATGAACAAGAAGAAAGGGAATTTCATAAACGCGAAGGGTAGTGCAAGGATGAATATGATTAGTGCAAGGACAACTCCTAAGACACAGCCTAAGGTGCTCATATATGCTGACAGTGATGGTAGGGGATTGGCTGAAAAAGTGAACCAAGATTTGAAACACGATATAATAGTAGAAGGATTTGTTAAACCTGGAGCTGAAAGCGTGGATATATTATCCAGTGTTAATAGTCAAACAGTAAACAAGGAGGGTAACTATATTGTGATATTAAGTGGAGCTAACGATGTGGCTTTTAATGAAGGAAGTGAAGTCTTGAAAAGAATTAAGTGTAAGCTTTCTGAACTAAACCATTGTAAGGTAATTGTAAGCAACATTCCACACAGGTATGATCTTATTGAAGAATCGTGTGTGAACAAAGCAATTCAAAATGGTAATGTAAAATTAAAGAATTTGTGTAACCGCTTCCAAAATGTCGAAATTCTGGATGTAAATAAATTAAGTAGGGAGATGTACACGAAACATGGTATGCATTTCAACCAACGAGGGAAAAGAATATTGAGCAACATGATTTGTGAAATAATTGATAGGGATCTTTATGGCAAATCTAAATTTAAGGTAGCAATAAGAATGCCATGGTTAGTTCAGGGAAACTGAACACACCCGACTCCATGAATACCCTGAATACTATGTGGGGCCGGGTAAAAACCTCAAGTCTAACGAAGAGTGTTGAACTGAATGATGTAAATGACTTAAGAGATGTGAAAAACAATCGCAACTTTTTTCAAAATTGTAATAATCATATAGAGAGGCAAAATTTATTACTATTTCATTTAAATTTGCATTCAATAAGGAACAAACAAGCCGAACTTGAGTTATTTTTAGGTATTCTTTCTTGTGATATTTTATGTGTCAACGAACATTGGCTAACAAGTGATGAAATTTACATGTATACGCCAACAGGTTACACGTTAGCTACTATTTTCTGTAGGGATAAAACATTACACGGTGGCGTAGGCATTTATGCAAAAAATGGTATAGGTATTGAATACTCTGTTCTTGACTTAACTTGTTTTTGCATAGAACAACAATTTGATGTAGCTGGTGGTGTGTTACTTAAACATAACAGAGTAATAGTTATTATGTTGTATCGGACACCGAATTCAGATAGGCATATTTTTCTTAGTGGTTGGGAGAAATTAAATAGCTATCTTTATAAATACAAAAATCATACAACATTCTATATTGGCGATATAAATGTTAACACCCATTAAATAATAATAGTACACCCATTAATTAGTACACCCATTAAAGCACTACTATGTGATGTTCTTAGATCCCATAACTTTTATTACATTAATGATCAGCCCACAAGAAACTTTGCATGTTTAGATAATGTTTTTACTAATGAAAACAAAACTAGCCTGTTATGTGGTACTGTACAACCTTTGTTGTTTGACCATGAAGGTGTATGGCTATTGTTCCCTGTTATGTCACATATGAGCGCTACCTATCAAGTAATTAAACGATTCAGATTGTTAGGTGAACTTAACATACAAAATCTGAGATATGCATTAGGGAATCTTAATTGGGAAAATTTATTTTCTGAATGTGCCAATGTTTCCGAAACTTTCCATAAGTTTATCAATACTTTGATTCTATATTTAAATGAATGTTGTCCAGAAAAGATTAAGAGATATACCACATACTGAAGTAAACATTCACAAACAGTTCCTAATTGGTACACGCCACATCTTAGATCTCAGCGGGATAGACTAATCACATTGTATAATATTGCTAATATAACAGGGTTATCTAGAGATAAAGAGAGATTTAAAATTGCTGAAAAGATATACAGAAAAGAGATTAAAGCAGCAAAAATTACTGCAAACGAAAATTGGATAAATAATTCAAAAAACAAGTGTGCAGCGGCTTGGTCTATAATCAATAAGGAAATCGGAAAAAGGAATATTAAAGACCCAATACCAATATCCGCCAATGAATTTAATGAACATTTTGTAAATAACATAAGGAAATTAAGTGATAAGTCAAAAAGTGAAGACTTTGCTTCTGAAAATCAAATCTATGATTTTAGTAGTTTATTAGCACAGCAAAACCTAAATAATGTTAACTCGAATTTTCAGTGGACTAGAATAAACACCAGGATTGTTTTACAAATTGTTAACAAATTAAAATCTTCAAACAGTGAAGATCTTTATGGGTTTTCTAATAATTTGTTTCGAAAAATGATTGATGTTATAATTGATCCTTTGGTTTACTTATTCAATTGGATACTTTTAGATGGAATCTTTCCTGACTGCCTTAAAATGACAGTTACAGTACCTATACATAAGAAAAATGATAAAAGTGATCCTAATAACTACCGTCCTATATCATTAGTCCCAATTATTTCAAAAGTTTTTGAACAATGCATCAAAAGTCAATTATCAATGTACTTTGACCAAAATAAAATATTCCACAGTTCGCAATTTGGATTCAGATCTGGCCTTTCCACGATTAATTCCGTAGAAAACGTAGTATCACACATATTAGATAGCTTCGAAAATAATTTAAATACGTGTGCAACATTGATAGATCTAAGTAAAGCATTCGATACGATGTCACATCATATATTGGTTGAAAAATTATATCATTATGGTATTCGGGGAACTGAGTTGTCATTGATTAAGTCCTATCTTAGTAATAGACGTCAATCTGTCCGTATTATTAACGAAAGATCAACATTTTTGGATGTAACGGCAGGGGTACCTCAGGGTAGTGTGTTCCTAATAACTACCGTCCTATATCATTAGTCCCAATTATTTCAAAAGTTTTTGAACAACGCATCAAAAGACAATTATCAATGTACTTTGACCAAAATAAAATATTCCACCTTTACTTTTTCTTATCTATATAAATGATTTCCCGAGTTTCCTACCTTGCAAATCTGTGTTATATGCTGACGATACAACTCTTCTAGATACGGGTAAGAATTTAGTAAGTGTTAAAAATAAAAGCAATGAAATGCTTGAAATATCATCTATATGGTTAAAACACAATAAACTTTATATAAATGAATCTAAAACAGAGACTATATATTTTTCTCTTAGTAATCATATGACTGAGGTAGATATGCACCATTCCGTAAAACTACTGGGAATCCATCTAGATCCGAAATTAAACTGGAGTGAACATACTGAAAATTTATGCAGGAAATTATCTAGAGTGATATTTTTATTACGTAAACTGAAAACAACAGTTACAGAAACAATGCTTCTTGCAGCATACTATGCCTTTTTTCATTCTCATCTACAGTATGGCATAATATTGTGGGGAAATTCACCAGGTGCCCAGAATTCTGTCTTTAAATGGCAGAAAATAGCCATAAGAGCGATAAAGGGTTTAACTGATAGTGTATCGTGTAGACAATATGTTACGGATTTACAAAGTATGACAGTTCCCTCTCTATATATTTATAGTTGTCTTATGTACGTTAAAGAAAATGAGAGCAGTTTAGGTTTTCGTAATAATATCCATTCATATAATACTAGACATAAAGATGACTTAAATACGCCTTATATTAGGCTAAGTATAACACAAAGAAGTTATAAATATACAGGAATGAAATTATATAATACATTGCCGGTGCATATACAAATGATGTGTGATAATGATTTCAAAAAATATTGTAAATCTTTTCTTGTAAGTAATTCTATTTATAGTATCAACGAATTTGAAGACAAGTGTAAATTGTAACTTTTTTTTCTTTTCTTTGTTTGTATATATTTATTTATATGCTGACAATGTCTATTGCAACAAATGTTGTTTAATGGCAATAAATATTCTATTCTATTCTATTCTATTCTATTCTATATTTCTGCCGTTTCTCTTCATTTTGTCCAACCGGTGCTAATTCGGCAGTCTTCACCTTCTCCTATTTCAGCATTTTCCTGCAATATTATCCCAAGAACATGAATTTAATCGTCATTAACATCTCTTGCTCGCCCATTCTTATTCTTGTATTCTTGATTTCATTATTCCTGCAAGGGCAATGTAAATATTCTCTTTTTTTTAACTAATTCTAAACCCTTTGCCCTCCAAGTCTTCTTTCCAGGCATCTAATTTTTCTCGCAGTGCTGCCTGGATCTTACTCACCAGCACGATGCCATAAGCAAATAGCATATTCCAAGGTGCTTACTCCAGGCTATCCTTTGTAAGTTCGTCCATCAAAATTGGAAAAAAGGTATAGGCTAATACTAGATCTCTGATGAAGTCCAATTTTAACTATGAATTCTTTTGTTATCCCGCACGTTCTGTTCACTCGTGCCTTACATCCATTACAAACATCTTGAAGTATAGAGATGGATATATTCGGAATATACTTCTTCAGCGCCCACTATTTTTGCTTACGAATAAAATTCCATCATATGTGAAAAAGTGTATTTATTGTAATAAGAACACAATATCTTCGAAAGGAACTTCAATGCTTAGTTAGTTGAACGTCCAGTTTCATGGAATGGAAATCATGGGTTTTATTCTCTGTGAGAATACATGTTGTTTAGATTTTACATCAAACAATAGGTCCATGTGAACATCTAAACTGGTAACTGGTTAACATGCCAACTTTCTGTCAGTGTGTGCCCACGTTTGATTTTTAGTAGGAATATTTATTGTGGATATAAACTCCAATAAATGAGTTTCACAGTAAGCAACAATTATTTATTAATTTATACTTTATCCGCTTCATTATAATTAATTGATTGATATTTGCTCACTAAGCCCTTTCCTTCTGTTTTATACAGCCTTACACTGAAAGAGAAAGTTACACATTAACCCCAGTAATCAATAGGTTCATGTTTGATGCAGTTTCCGTTATCATTGCTTTTAAAGTATAAACATTCGGAATCTCTAAGAACTTAATACGAAATTCATGTACTTTATACACATATTAAAATTGTAAGTATGGTAATTTTAGAAGCGATTTCCTAACTTTCAGTAGTAGATCAGTAAATTTAGTAGCAGCTCTGTAACTTTTAGTTAGTTTTAACAATAGTTTGGTTAATTTTATTACTAGTAGTATTTTCAAATTAGAGGAGAAGACCACGACAGAAAATCCTGGTCTTCCAGGTTGAGGGTTGATGACAGGCAGGCAGAAGTTTGTAAAAGTGATTAAATTACTAAATTAAATATGGAAAGAGCTTTTCTTCTATATTCCTTTTCGGAATATCTCTTCTTGATATTATTTAACATTCACTTCTTGACATAAAAATACGCAGGCACTAAAAACTTGGTGTGTGTTCTATATTTCTTTCCTTACACTGTTTTACCCCAATTACTTACAGTCTGAGTTTACATAGCATATATTTGTCGGACTCATTTAAATCATAACAATAATCGTGGCTACTATTGGCTGGTAGAGATGGTCTTTTCTTTATTTTATTTACTTTTTTGTCTTTAGGATACACTTACTGCTCTTTCCAATGTAACATGGAGTGTTAAAACAATTGACCTTCGCAATTCTATTGTCGTTCATCTTGCTTGAAAATTCCTCGTTGATATTAAGAATATGTACTGTAATCTTTTGGTAGTTATTTTTTTTTTTAAAAAAAATCGGTTTAACAACAGTTCTATCCAATGTTTATAATTTGTGGGCACTGCTCGGTGATACACACAAAATTTCAATCTCATGTGTCTCTCAAAATTTGATTGAATTTAAAAGCTCCATTATTTGATTTTGCGAACAAGGAAGTGTCATTACCAGACATAACTGACAAAGGGGACAAAATGACATCCAAAGCATGAAAACATAGAGTTCTTACAGACATGCAATCGCTTCAGGATATATATATATATATGCACTCACACAGGTTTGAAACCTTATTTGGTATATGTATGTATAGCATTATATATATATATATATATATATATATATATATATATATATATATATATATATATATATATATATATATATATATACAGGAGTTGCAAATCACCTTGCTAAGAAAATATTAACATTCGCGGTAAATGGTGAACAAATTGAAAATATAGAAAAAAATAACCATTTACACGAGCAACAAACCCAAAACCGAACAGAAATTTATGGCGTAGTGAATCTTTTAGCCCTTGACTCAAATAACACAGATCTCCATTTTTCCAAATAAGTGCCACATACAGGGTGTTACAAATATGTGTCGCAACGTTTTGGAAACAGATTCTTCACATTATAATAAGAAAAAAAATCATATTGACCTGTGCTTAAAAGTGGATAGTTTCGGAGTTACAGTGTGCCGAAATCTAGGTGCCGAAGTTACTGCTAGGTGGAGTGTGATCTAGTACCACCTCTCTAGAAATGATTGTACAAGTACCGCAGATTCTGAAAGATGGATATTTGGATAGTTCACGTACTAGTTCCTCAGTGACGGTCTTAACACGACTACGATCTGTCCTTAGTAGTAGAACAATGGACCCTTAAGTTCATTTTTTCAGGTTTCCTGTAACTACGAAACTATACACTTTCGACCACAAGGTCCATATGAAATTTTATCTTATTTTAATGTGAGGAACCTATTACCACACTTTTCGAAATGACATATAAATATATATTTGTATGTATGTGTGTATGTACAATCCTTATTCATTTCCTACTGCAATACTATACCTCACATAGTTCCTTCTTGTCTATCTCACCTAGATTGGGATTAATAAGACTCGTCAAAGGTAGTTAAGTCCGTCAAATTCTTCTTCCAATTGAACATTTCTTTGGTATTTTTCCTTCTATTCTAAGTTGTTCATTCATATATGTTCAAGAATTTTATGCGTCTTCTGTTGTTCCATTCTAACTTTTCTTTCTACAGAAATTCCATCAACAATTGTCAGTCCACTATCCCAATAACGTCTTCTAAATAATAAAAAAAATACTTCTTACTACATAAGGTTTCTTTCTTTTTCTTGAGTAATCCTTCACCGGTTAATATTAATAAACAAATAGATCGCAAATCTAAACTATTAATTCTCAACTTCCTTACTTGCTCCTTCACAGAGCATTCCGTTCACTATTCAAGGAAATAAGGAATTGAATTAAATTAGCATCCACAAATGCGATCAAAGTCTGTGTTAACCGAGTAAACAATGTGATCGAGTAAGTGGCGTAATTAATTAGCTATATTATTTCAATTTCCAGAGAGAAATTATACATGTTGTGCTTAAGCAATGCTCTTAATTAAACAGCTTCCTAAGTTCTGTTAAGTGGATGTTCTGTCTAGTACACTAATTAAATTGAGTGCTGAACATTTATTTTATTTGGGTGTACAATTTTCAATGTATGCGTTCAAAATTTAAGAAATGAGAATAAATTTACAATCAAATTTCAACAGATAGAATCAGGTCTGGTTGTAATTGAACCTCTCCATGTTGGTATGATTTTTACCTATCGCTCATTTGGTGCACGAACTTTCGGGTTCGATATCCAGTGAAGAGTATTGAACACAATGTTTCTGTTCTTCGGATTACATCTTAAACTGTAGGTCTAATTCTCGAATACTCTTGATGTTGAGAAAGAACTCCAAATTTCGAAATAAACGAAGAAGAAAAATTTTAAGCAAATGTGTATTTGCGAATGAAACTTTTTTTTTTTTGACATAACTAAATCCCATTTTCTGATTTTGTTGTGCCCGAGATATTGAACTCAAAGGCAAATTGTGTCTTCACTAACAACCTTGAGAAGAAAACCTCCTTCCTTTTCTTTTCGGATTACTGTAACCGTTGGCAACAACTACAATCCAACAACAGTAAAAAAATGTATATCCAAATAACCGTATCGCAACATCGAAAGGGGAAGTTTATTTTTGTATTACGAATAAATACATTGCAAGAGAAACGGAGCTTACTTTCATGAAAGCATATAGAGTTGAATACATCAGAGACACTTCTCTGAAATATAATCATGAACAGGATAGAAAGTTTTTTTTTTTTTTTTTTTTTTTTTTTTGAATTTGATATTGGGATGATAGGCATCTTTGTTGTTCAATACCACAAAAATGCAGACGGCACTGTATATTGACCTCTGTAAAACGTGTCATTTTCATTTTGCAATATTAAGAGAGAAACATTAAAATTCTCAGTTGGAATAGAAACTCTCTTAAATCCATCTAAAGTACGAAACCGTTCTTATAAAGTTCCAAGATAGAGCTAAGATATGCGTGAAATATATTTTAGAAAGTCGAAACTTGAGATCAATTAATATTTCCAAGAACGACGGCTTAAATATTAAGAAGCCATCAGAGACGGAAGACTTATCCCAACCCATTATATAAATTAACAAAAAATAATGATAATGATTTCGGCACTAAATAATTGGGACAAAAGATTAGTGTAGCTTCAGAAAAGAAATAAATCTATAAAGCGCAGAAGACTTATTATATTAACGTACATTGCACAATCCATAACATCAATTCCCAGAACTTAACAATTTTGTCTAAAGAAAATTATTTGATAATAATTATCCTTATTATTTTCAGGGAGACTACAAAAATAAATAAAGAAATAAACATCTATTACGAGTCATAATTGAACAGACAGGAAGTATAGCACCGAACTGTACAAGAGTAGTACTTTTAACACGACTTCAAATGAGAAAATAAAATATATTCGAATCTGAAAACTGTGTTACAGGCTTATTTATTCTATACTTAGAAAAACCGAAAAGGAGAAAAAACCTAACTTGCAAGTGAAATCAGACAATAAATAGCACACCGACATATCCAACCCGTTTAGGATTCTTAACACTTACATTTGCGAAATCACAGACTTACACAACTGAAGTTTACATCCTTTAACGAGACCTTATCGTGATTGCTTCTTATCATTGTGTTGCTCTGTTTTGCTTGAGGACGCTAATAAAATATGCTAACTAGTTACGATCAAATAGCACGATCACAATCAAATAGCATATCGGTTATACAATCTTTTCTCCCGGCCCGGTGTAGTAAATAAGTGCTTTTCACACCTCTGTTCCTATTGTCTTTACAAGAAAATATTTTAAAATATCAGTTTTAAAATTTGCTAAATCACTAAATTTTAGTATGGTAAACATACACCAGAATTTCATCCTATTCTGTATAGAGTCATCTATTTTCAATTCTATATTCTCTGATCCCATTCCCATTTCCATGAACCAGTTCACATTTCATTAACATTGCTTACTACTGTAAACATACACTATCAAGTTTATCAATTTTGAATGCTTTTCTGAAGCAACTTTTCTTGGTAGAGGAAAACGAGGGGTTATGGAATCGCGGCATATTGACTTTGTTGTGAGGTGCATACTCACGTGGATAAGCGAAATTATGTTCTCGAAGATGCTTCATGCCTTTTCAGTATTACGCTAATTGTTACTGGTGGATGACTTTCTGCAGTTCGTCTTTCTAAAATTTGTGTCTGAAAAACTTTTACTGGTAAGTTTTCATTACTTATTTGGTAGTATGAACTTTCAAATTAAACGCCCAACTTTACAGTAATTTGTGTACTTTATGTTGTGCTTCTAGAGAACAGAATGAAATGTTACGTTAGGTGCACGATTTATTTGAGGTGAGTATTTTACAAGATGGCCATAGTAAGGGGTTACGGAATAATTCTATTGTTCATAATCCATAAACCTCTCACAGCTGTATGAAAACGATCAGCATAATAATAGACCTCCAGAATAGGGTTGTGAGTCCAGTACGGTATTGTAAAGAAATTAAGATGATGAATAATAATCTAATATTCTATATGAATAGATCTATTACAGCTAAATCAGTGCAATGTTTATTAGAATTTATACTCAAACAAAAATAGGTTCCACTGATTTTATTTCTACAAATCACAAAGTCTCATCTACGTCCGTTGGACGAAAGCCTCCTCTGCAAGATACTTCAGAGCACAAGGACAACGAACCTGATGTGGCAGAACCGATTTTAGGTTAGAGATTTGGTAGAGTAGTCTAGGTCTAATTGAGAAAGACTAGATATATTAGGGGTCTATAGTACATTAGACGTAGATCGCCTCCAACCACTTTATAGAAACTTGCAGCTGTAATTGATTAGTATAGACCATGTTTTTCTTCATGCCATGTTAGTTATTCAATCTAACAACCATTAACACAAGTTTATGGAGAGTTGAAAACATTTTATTCACAGTCGAAGTAGAAATGACAGGGGAAATCATAATGTGCTTTGAAGTTTATTTACAAAAGCCAGAGAAGTCTCGTCGAACGTAGTAGTAGGCTTTATTACTCTTTATAATTACTATTTTATAATCAGTGGTAAATCTAACCAGTCAACTCAAACAATTACTTTTATTATGTATTCCGAAATTCAATTGTGTCTAGCATTTGTTCTCAGATTTCTAGTCACTTTCTGCCTAATCCGGTATTCAACCTACTTATTTTCAACATGTTCGAATTTCGTTAAGAACAAATGAACTATAGAAGACTTTGGTTCCGGAGATATATGTGTTGGGCCTGATTTCTTATCACTCTGCGTCAAGGTAATGCAAAATTTAAGTTTGCGTGCGATAATCGATGGCAAATACTAACTTGATATCAGTAACACAGATTTTCGTCTCTGAATAATCTATACCTCACAACAGTTTCCAGACTTATCATGACACTTTGTTAACACACATTTTGCGAAGACTTATACGAAAGGAAACTACTGGTCCATTATTTCAAATGTTTAATAGTCTGTTTCTTTCTTTTTCAAGGAGGAGCTTATAACTAAAGTGATTTTACAAGTCCTTGTTCCATGTTGTTTTTCCTCTTTATTTTAGTATAATTCAACATAGAAGAAATTCGTTAAAGCCAACTGAAATTCTATGGACATTTTTCTTTCTTCTTTTCGGAAGTTAGAATTTGAATAGATCTACAATAAGATTGTTAGCTGAAGTATAATTAAAATTTGACAGAATTAAAACATTGATATTGATCAATTACTATCACTAGTAAGAACATTTTCTTTTATTAAATTCTTATTTTTAAAAAAATAGCCCTTCATTTCCAACAATTGTTTCCGAAATCCATCCCTACGTAGAGCAAAACTGTATAAATACTTTTACATTTCAGGACGCTTCCTTATAGTTAGCTATGCTTGTCGTGAATCCATGAATACATTTATACTCTCAACATTTGTTGCCTTTCTTTCCTCTATTCTTGACTTCTACTTTCCTTTGTCGAACCTAGTTCACATAGTCATTCTTCCAATTACAAAATCATGATCTTACATCATTCACCAATTAAGTGGAAATGACTGTATTAGTCGAAAGAATCAAGTTATTTTCTCAAAGTGTAATTCCGCATGCTTCTTTTCTATTTTCAAAATTTATTATCTCCATTAAAATTTATGTGTTCGAAAATTTCAAGATATTTACTCGTGTTATGGTGTCCATTAAAATCTACTGCCTATTGTCATTTTTAAAGACAATACTCATTTTTAAAGACCTGGAACTTTTACAAAGAACCTAAAGTCCGGCTCAAACCTCTTGACGTGTGTCGAAAGCAAAAAATGGTGTACAAGTGCTACGTCATTGCTACTTTGCTTCATTTTGTGTACAGGCATAATATCAAACATTAATGCGAGAAATGAAGATGTTGAAAAAACAAATTTATTGTTACAAATTTATTAACGCTCTAGTGACATACATCATAAGAACTTACCTTTGAAATTGTCTTCCCTAATACAAAAACAACAATATTAGACAACGTCGCCCAATTTCCATTGGATATTGTGAAAAAGAGGAGACGCCTTAGACGTCAGGGGCGGTATTCAGAGAGAATTCGTTAATCGAGGGTTATTCACAGATTAGTTAGTAAGGATACTAAATCTTTACTAAGGAAGGTGCACTTTTTGCTATTCAGAGTCTACTTTGAGTAGAACTAAAATGATGATTTGGGTATGAACTTATAGAACCCCAATGCATCGGGGAGAAAAATAAATGTGGCAACTACGGAAAAGAGATGTGCGCATGCGCAGTCTGTAAAACTGGAAATATGACATACGAAATCCGAAATGTGTCGCACAAGCTAAACCATGGCTAAGTGGTACCCTCTGCTATAGATTAATTAGTCACATGTAATGAACTCCGTCGATTACTACGTCCTAATCAGAGACTCTGAATACACTTTTGATAACCATCTGTTAGTCAATCTCGTAGTATTGCCTTAATCAGACGTCAAAACGAATCTGCATAAGATCCCAGGTGTTTTGAGCCGGACTGTAAAGTCCCAGCGCGTAATTATAAGACCTGAACTGAAAATATTTTCGACCTGTATCAGATATTGAACCATAGGCCTGGTGTATGAAGTGCAGGTCAGGTAGCTACTCGCTCGTTCCCTGAAAACAGCAATTACAGTGAAACCTCTCTAAAGCGGACAGCCGTGGGGAATCAAAAATTGTCCGCTATAGAGAGGTGTCCGCCTTAGAGAGGTTTCAATATTTTCTTACGTAAATTAATAAACCAGGTAATATGCAATTAGAAAAAAATATTTTTGCATGAATCACGTATTTATAAATATTTCCAAAATGTTACTGGACCTGCATTATCTTGCGCCATCCAATTCGAGGCACAACACGGGAATAAGATGTTATAGTTCTCTGCACTTTACACTTATCGCCACTTACTACGTTTTCGGTGTATTGCTTTAATTTGTGAATTAATTACAGTCCAGAAATGACTTTTTTAAAAAGACAATATGCGTACCCGTGGTCAAAAATACCAAACTTGTCTTCTGTTTGGTTAGAGACTCCAGCGGGACGGTGGAATGATGTGTCATTGCAAACAGTGGGCAACTGTCAATCACTTTTGTTTCTGAAGCAGGTTGAGTGGGAGTAGAATGCAAGGAAAGGATATAAGGGTGTTGTGAAGCTGAGACCCTTCCTCTGGGTTGCTGAACATACAGTTGAGGAGGCAAAATGTTGTCACACCCACATGTTCTTCCTTGGTGATATACGTATGAATTACTAAAAGTGTATTTTTACTACATTTTCCAACTTGTTTCTAGAGAAAGTGTCCGTAATACGGAGGTAAATAATACCTATAAAAGACAAGAAAGACTGTCCGTGTCCGTACTAGAGAGTGTCCACTTTAGAGAGGTTTGCCAATATGTTTTTTCCTATTACAGTGTTTGGGGATTACAAAATATGTCCGTTATAGGAGGTGTCCGCTTTATAGAGGTGTCCATTAGTAGAGGTTTCACTGTACTACTATAACTTCAGTATTGAATAGCAACACGAAAAAGTATAATAGCAAAAGTTGCATCACACCTCATCAAGGAAATAAAACTAAATTTATTATGCTTCTTTTTTCAAATGAAAATCTATATTGGCAATGGTACACTCTATTTCCAGGTAAAGAAAAAAGTGGTTTATTGATCCAGTACTCAAATTGGAAATCCGAATATCATAAAAAGTAGTATTTAAACGTTGTTTTAATATCACTGATGCATTTTTCGGTAATCTTCTGGAAGTTAAAGTGCAATAATGTGGTTGAATGATATTCCGAGCGCGAATAGAGTCAACGATTTTCCTCATAATTGTCAGTACGCTTTAAAATAATACATATGTATGTGGCTGTACTTCTCATATTCATGGATCTGGACAATCATTTGCAGATACAATGAATGAATGGTCTAAACTTCTATTAAAACGCTTTCAGCTGTTCTTGTTCAATTGAGGCATAGTTATAAAATAGCTCTAGCTTTACAAAGCTGAAAACCGTGCTACATATATACAGGTATAATTGTACGTTTAAGTCAATATTTAAGTATTTGTACCATTTATTAGCTATAGGTCTACATAAAAGTTTATACACGGAAGGAATAACTTTCTAACTTTTCTATCTCTTATCAAATCCGTTATTATTTATTAAAGCATTAGTGTGTGGTTATTATGATTGTAAAAATGAAAAGTACGTACCGTATCTATCAAAATCAGGATACAATATTAAAGTATACTGAAATTGTAATACCTTTAGTAGAAAATGTTAAAATTAAAAATGAAATTTAAACAAAATTATATGTAAACAAGCTTAAGGGTTAATAAAAACAATATAATCTGCTGTATGCTGTAATTTCAAGAGGGAAAGCACTACGTTGCGTATTTTACGATTTTTAGCTTGATCATGTTAAACTAATGGGTGAAAACTAATCGAAACCAAAGAATCGAGTAATAAGGAATGGTAAAGTTGTGAACCAAGATATCTTAAAATATCCCTGAAACAGGTGATTAGACGATGAAGGAGCAATTAAGAATACAGTCAAACATGAGCTTGAGATACATGTCCTTTCATTGTCTTCTTACACCACTGCACACCAATTGAAGTTGTGGCATGTGGGAATTTCGTTACTTTTTGCCCTCACTCACTCCGTCGTTAATTACTTGCAGTTCTAATTGGCATGGTACTATTTTTGCATACTGGCCGCCTTTCCTCACTAACTTCAACCGTGCATCCATATTTGTAGAGAACATTAATTGTTACTAATTTCAAGATATACAGTATGTATTAAGTAAGAGTGTGTAACATTTCATTTTTCATTTTATTTTAATTTTAAAATAAATAGCAACGTGATGTCCTCACAACACGTAGAAGTTTGAATTGTGTGATGTGATAGTTTGTAAATCCACATGGATATTGAAAGTCGTAGTAGATTTTTTACTCCTGATTTTAGTAGAGATATTAAAGTGGAGGACGCTTAATTGATAATTGAAAATCGCTCTTTCACTATCTGTTACCATTTTAACTCTACTGCAATAAAACTAATACCAGCAGTGGTTCACTTCCGTCATTTGTGGTTTAAATAGAGAGTTAAGAAATAAGATAGCACTTATACTTAGAACGCTACATTGATTTTGTTTTAATTTTCGTTGTAATGGATTTCCATCGGTTCCAATTTTAGCAGAGAGCAAGGATGTTATAAAATAGAGGATCTTCCCATACAACAAAATCTTGGAGCCATACGTCACAGCTTCGCCACACCTATTGTGCCCACTCCGCGCCACTAAGATCGCAATGTTTCGAGCCAACAATCAGGACGGATACGAGAGTAGCCAATCAGACGTGCCGGCTCAGACGATGTTCGGTTGTTTTTCGGCTTCATTGAGCTCATATGACGAAGATACGTATGGGCATATCCTCTATTTTATAACATCCTTGGCAGAGAGTTAAGGAAGCATATGGAATATATTATTCGGACGCTTAATCGATTTCAGGAAACTACTTTTCACTATCTATTGTCTATAGTGATTAACGTTAAAACTGAAAATGGTTTTTGAATATTGCCTCATCAACGAATACATTTCCTAAAGCTTATCTCTTTACACCCTGGTCAAAATTTTATAGTGATCCATCAAATAATTCTTGACGTATTTATCTTCTGAATGGATGGATGGACGGACACTGACAGAGTTAAGGGAGCTTTTATTAACCAACATCTATAGAAATCAATCACAAGGGTAATGTAATTTGTAAAAAAAAAAAAAAAAAAAAAAAAAAAAAAAAAAAAAAAAAAAAGATCAAAGTCCCATGATTATGACCTTCAGGCTAAGGGAGACGACGGTTAAGGCAAGATAATGATGATGGAAGAACTCGTGGTATCAGAAAGTGGGAGGAAATTAGAGTGCCCTGAGAAAAACCCACAGACACGATGTTCCATCATAAGTTTATTTGGTAGAATCGAATCGAATCAGGGACCCTACGCATCAGAGGCAAGCGCTCTACCACTGAGCCACCATGCCGAAAAAAAGCACTGTGTTGATGATCTAGACCAAAAACGGAATCTTCATACAAGGGAATAGAACTTTTGTTCGTATAATCGTGGAAACGATTACATTTTTCTTTATAAAAGTTCACAAAAGTCTTTAAGACTTGAATCATTTGCGACATACTGTATTTCTTAAGACATTGACTCGAGACAAAAGAGATTGTGTAGTGGATAGCATGTTTAACTGATTAAATAGTTTCGTTTTTCATAAAGAAAACTTGAACAGTCATGAAAGATTGAGTGGATCTAGAATGTAGGAAGGAACGGTAGACGTCATAGGAAATTCATGGATAGGATATTGTCCACTATAAACTTAGATGCCCTTGGATAGATCCTGAATTCCCTACAACAGAGGCGAGTACCCTTTCAATGAACCAAGGTGCTTCGTAAAATACTTCACTGATTTCAGATTGAGCCAGTTTTTAGACTACGAAATATACCAACACATATAACAAAAAGACTAGTAAAAAGAAACTTTACATGACGCTTTCAACATATAACTTTTTCTTGATACTAAATTTCTTTTGATAAAATGTTAATTTTTACAGCTTTGGTATTTGTTACAATGCAAAGCTTCCAGAATTGTTTAATAATATCCTTATAGTGTTTATATTACGACGTTTCCAGTCTTACATCCCAATGAGTCGACAGGGGAAAATCAACTTAAACGTAGCAAGAATTGTGTAAATAAACGTTTGTTGTTTTCCGGTAGTTCAAAAAGCTGACAACTTCTGTGTACACATCATTTTATATGAAGATAAAATTGTTGGTACCTTTGATCAAGATTAACATAAAATCACCAGGGTACTCATTTACGAGCTACAACCGAAATATTCATTAAAAATAGAGACGATCCAGTTCTAAATTAGTCTACAGAGAATTGTCGCATCATGCGGTTCTAATTTTTAATTAAAGTATGCATTCTTTCACGACTAACTTAATTACAAAGGTTTCAAAAAAATGAAAGTTCTTTTTGAAACAAACAAGGGAATGAAACTAGTTCCTACTATTGTTTAATAATTATTATTTAATTAAACATGATTATTAAATAGCAAAATATACAATCTAAATTTAATTTCATTAAAAGATATTTAAAAAAAGAATTATGTACAAGTTCCTTTTATGTTGCATTTTATAGCCTACTACATAAAATACGTGAGTACAGAATGTAAGTGTAACTGCACGTGAATTGCTACTTACTTGTAGCACGATCACAAATTATATCTCGTTTTGTCAAGAATCAACCGGTTTTTATCTTACTGATATCATTCAGCAGTAAGAATTAGGATAGGGAAAAAACTTGAATCTACTTTGATCAATTCAACTAGCAATAAGTATGGAAAGAAATTTCATTTTGATAGGCATAAAGGTTTCCATGAAAGTGAATAACAAATCTCCTGACATCTGGTGAAATTAAATAATTTTGATAGGTCTCCACTCTGTGAATTCATGGTGAGTTTGGAGTAAAACTTGTGAAAGATTAATATATCTTTGAAGGTAAATCGACTGTTATCGGATTGATTAAGTTGTTTGGGTAGATGTATAATATTGAATAAAAGGAGATAAGAAAGAAAACGCTTTTAGAAACAAACTTATTGAAAAAATAAATAAGCAGTAAATTAGGGGAATATTGCATCTTTGCTGTTAAATAACTGGCGTGGTGTAATCTAGCGATTTGACGCAGTAGGTTGGTCACTGTGAGACTAAATCCATCGGAGGTTCGAATCCTTCGTTTCTCACTGTCCTTGAAGTTTTTGTGGTCATATCCTTGATAATTCGGATTACGTATAATTTAGAATCGACACAAACAAGTGGAAAGAGTCCTAGTTGCAAACAACTTAAAAAAATAAAACATCTAACATACGTTGTTCCGAGTTGGATCGTAGATTGGAATATTTCTCTTAATAAATTAATCGGTAAGCCAGTTTTTGTAAAACTTACCTCTAGAACAAAGTTGATATTTAGAGCAGTCTTAAGCTGATTCTAGATTTTCATAGAAGTCTTATTCAACAAAAGCAAAGTATTCACCTCAAGCCACTATTACTGCTGTAGCATGTTTCATTCGGGTCCAGGTGCAAGTAAGTCTTTTTAAATATACGTGCGCCTGTAGCAAATTGTATATACTTGGCGATAAGGGAAACCTTCGATGTCTCAAAAATGATACACGAAGCCTTGACCGAACTTCTCATGTGTATCATTTTTGATACACATAGTGATATGAGTATTAATATTATCCTGAGTAGTGTTTTCTTCTGAGTTTTCCTAGTTCTTATGCAACACCGACGTTATGCAGGATAAGTCATGCTCCATTAACCAGAACTCTGAACTACGTCCAGAATTTGTACCCAGTGTAATTCTCGGGTGCGCGGATCATAATGCGAAATCAATCGTTATAGTATAGGGCATTCCGTTACGTCCTTCTCACGAAAACTGGATTACAATACCAGACTACCAGTACTGGCTAAAGCGAGAAGTGGTTTGGATCTAATTTTAAACAATAGTATCCGCAATCCAGTGTGAGTGTTGCAAAATGTGTTAAATGTCAATCAACTAATTAGAAATAACAAGTTTAAGGACTAATTTGAAGGAAATGTGTCATTCTGAAAAGACAGCAAATTAAGATTTTCAAGAAATGACGTGTATCAGGCGTAATTAGACGTACACATGTAACTTGCCGTAGTAAAACCGATTTCCCTCACAATCTCAAAATATATTTCCTTTATTTGGGAATGTTAGGTCTCTTTTTCAATTTCCGTCAAATATTACAGATCAGAAAAAACGTTATGTAAAATTTAAAAGGCAAGCAATATAACATATGATACTTTTTTAGTTCAGTGGTTGATGTTTTCTTAGGAAAACAAACAAGAATCTCAAATGTTAAATTTGGGACCAAGAATCTTGTCGAAATGTTTCCGGCGACAGATTCAAAACCATTACTTCGACATAGAGATGATTATTGCTGGAATTTGAGTAAATTAAAGCAAATAAAGCATTAACTAACAAAGTAAATCGGTGAAAAGAAACTAACTTCTGGAATATATTTAACGGTTAATTCTCAATTACAGAAGTTGTTCTATTACAGTATTGAAACGAGAGACAAATCTAGAACAGTCATTTAAAAGTGGCAAATGCAAAATTTTGGACCATTCTTTTACGATTAGAACAGTGACTTATAGAGAGAGATAAAGTAAAGCAGTGGAGGGAACGGAGGAAAAGAATACTGTTTGTCGTAGATCAGTGGTTTATGTACGAGGGTAGTCCCCAAAAACCGACCTATCAACGAAAGACCAAAAATACGTATAATATATATTTCTCAGTATAGTGTCCTTTTAGCTCTATACACTTTTCGAAGTAATGTTCAAACAGTTTCGGTATCCCATTTAGAATATGAACAGTCTAACTCCTTAAAATAGCCATTAGCTGCAAACTCATCCTCTTCAGTGTTGGTAAATCTTTTAAGATATACCCATTTCTTCAAGTTTAGAAAGGAAACGATACTAAGGGCTAAATCTGGGAATAGATTGCTTGGAGAAGCAATTCGAAATTTAACTCGTTGATTTTAGCCTTTGCGATAACAGATGTGTAAACTGGTGCATTGTATTCATTAAACAGCATTTTTCTTTTGCTACATGCAGCCGTTTTTTTTTTTCATTTCATCACTAAAACGCTATAATAATTTTGTATAAGACTCACCGTTGATTGTTTTCCTTTTTGAAGATAACCAATGAAAATTATTCCAAGCGCATCCCAAAAATATCTGATGCCATGATCTTGTCAGTAGATATAACTGTCTTTGCCTTCTTTGGAGACGATTCTTCACTTCTTTTGACTATTCTTTCGTCTCAAAAATGATGCGATGAACTCATATTTCTTTCATGGTTTTGAATCGACTCAAAACCTCGGGTTTGTTGTTGTGAAACATCGTCAAACACTCCACTGAAACATCCTCCCTACGATGGTTTTGTTTCGTTGTGAATAAACGTGAAAGTTTTCTCGCGAACAGCTTTCTCGTGTCCAAATTTTCAGTCAGTATGCAAAATACAACACTTTTTGAAATGTCTACCAAGTTTGATAGCTCGTACACTTTTAATCAATTGTCATCGAGTACCATTTTGTGGATGTTCTACCATATTTGGCGTTGTCACCTCATTTGGTCGATGTAGCTCGTAGACTTCGTTTAAATTATGTCACCCAATATTTCACTGTTGTAAACTAAGGAGCGAAATCTCCCAGAGTAGAGTAGAATGTAGCTCAGCTTTGATGTTGGATGGACTGATACCTTTCAAATGAAAGGTATTGTATCACGTAACGATGACCCATTTTTCCGTGTTTACAAATTCACTGAGAGCGTTCACTAATAATGATTGCCAAGCAACTACTGAACAACGCAGTGTCTTCAAACTTCAAACTTAACCTTTATAAGATTGGTACTTTCGATAATAGTAACATTTTTCAAACAACACTCACCATCTATACGCCAGTTCGGAAATTTCTGGGGCTACCGACGTATGTGCAATATAAAACATCGCCTCTGCTACCGATGCTTTTCTTTGTTTATTCACCAAACCTTTTATCAACTCAATGGTGAATCTGATTGACTTAGAGCATCATACATGACTGTTTCTGTGTTACATGTTTGCCTGGAAAGCAATAATAATGTTAATAATAATAATAATAATAATAATAATAATAATAATAATAATAATAATAAAGATACCGCAATGAGTAAAAAGTATGATAGGGAAATAGATATACGTCAAGAAGAAGAAATTAGAGCGGGACTATAGGATAAACTCACGATAATGTTAAAATATAAGACCCAATTAGATTTCGTTTAATATAAGTTGTATTCATCTTATTATCAATGATTCACAAAGGTGAGTTATAAGTGTTACAATATTCTGTTACTAAATGTACCTACACTTATTATAGTAGAATGAGAGCAGGTTAACATTCAGAATATAGAGCAGTTTGTATTGGACAATCTGCAGCCACCTTCTTGTCCCTTCCTCGATTTCACATCTTCAGTTTTGAGGGAAGCCTATCTAGTTGTGATGCAGAGGAAGGCTGCGTTACGATATTAACTTGTTGTGAATAACATTGAAGAAAGATTACCCTCTCCTGATCCTAGAAAACGTTAGGAAGAACCTTTGAACTGGACTCTTGCATACAGAACTTATTTGGCTTTGGTGAACTCATGTGACGTCATTCTTTTGATTGTTGTTTTCTTCTGTGGAATATACAACTAGATGCATGTTTCATCCTCCCTGACCAATCGTGCATTAAACTTAGTGACATCCTCCTCAAAATCCCTGGAGTCATGCACACTACCATGCTTCTGGTCTACACGCAAACATTTGAGGATCCACTTTGCGGTAAGTTATCTAATGTCAAAATGATCACTAAGAACGATATTTACGAGTTCACGCGAGATGGCTAGATATTCTGCCATTTATTTGTTTATGTTTAGCAGAAATGCATCGGTATAAAGATAATCGTTTCATCCATACTTATAATTGTTTCTACCTACATGAGTTCCCACAGGGAATCGAACCGTAGTTTCCTGCTTAAAATATGTCTGCTAATCATATATCTAGGATGTTACGAGGGACTTCTTAAAAACGATTTCGGAAGGAGAAAGAACATGACATTTGCTATTCAGAACATGTAGCAGAACATTCAGGGAAAAGCAATGAAAAGAATACGGATAGTAAATTTTCTTGCAAATTTTACCCTGTAAATCTTTTTGAGACAGAATTGAGAATCAAAACGTACTTTTAAAAAATAATCTTCACAAAGGTACCAAATACTTGAAATCACAGATGTTTCTAAATGTATTTGAAATATCAACGTTACTTCTTAACACACTGATCCAGTTGATGCACACGGATTGGAAACAAACTTGCGCAAGTATCTCCATTGCCTGAAATCACAGAGGTTTTATTAAGCATGTGTAAAATATCCACCTTAATTCCAATCTATGCTAAAATTGACAAATATTATTATAATATTGCAATCAATAATGCTCGTTGACTGACCACTTGAAGTAGGATTGTGGACTGTTTTTGTCTCTTGAAACTAGATTTATACAGCACCTGCTTGTGGTAGATTTTTCATGTTAATTGCTGTTTGGAAATAAATGGGCCACTTGTCACTGACTCAGGCCAACAGTCAGGTTGGATAAAAAGTACTGGGAACCCTGCCGGCACGCGCCAGTCTAGTGACGGAGAACCGCGAGGTGGCAGCACCGGAGAAGACAATCTCAGTTGAGGAACTTAGGTGAGTGGGAACGCTGTTGAGTCAGTCAGTCAACGAGAGCAGTGGCGTCAAATTGGTATCGCGAGTGGAAGCGCTCTAAACACAATGGTCACTAAACATGAACAGCGTTCGTGGATCAAAATTGAAGTGGCACGTGGTCGTAGTGCACGAGAATGTTTTCAGGGACTGCGGGAAGCCTGTGGTGATGCAGCGTTGCCATACCGCACCGTAGCTCGATAGGTTAAAGTGTTTCGTGAAGGCAGACAGAACGTGGAAGACTGCCAACGTTCTGGACGATCTCCAGTGGACAACATGACAATTCAGCTCCTTGCATCCTTGCTGGACGTGGATAGACGTTGGACTGCGCGTGTGTCATAAAACTGTGCTTCACATTTTGAACGACATCCTGGGTTTTCACAAAATTGCAGCACGTTGGGTTCCACATGTCAATACCGAGGTGCAGAAATGGTACCGATATGCACTGGCACAAGAATTGCTGGACCGCCACCAGAGGAAGGGTGACAATTTCTTGGGCAGGATCGTTACCATTGATGAAACCTGGGTTCGATCCTACGAACAATGTTTGAAGTGCCAATGCAACGAATGGAAGCATCCCGGTTCCCCTCGGCCAAAGACTGTGCGCCCTAGTCAGGGAGGAGTGAAGGTGATGTTGATAGTGATGTATGATGTCCAAGGGGTTATCCTGCACCATGCTGTACCAGTGCATCAACTGTGAATGCGCCATATTACTGCATGTTCTTGCAACACCATCTGCCTCCCGCACTTCGGAGAAAGCGACCTGATCTTTTGGCACGGACCCCAATCATTTTGTACGACAATGCACGTTGGCACACAGCTACCGCCGTGACGGATCTTTTACGTGCCTGGAACTGGGAGATTCTGGAACATCCACCATATTCGCCGGATATGAGTCCGTGCGATTATGACCAGTTTTCCAAGATGAAGCAACCACTTCGCGGACAACGATACAACACCAGACAGGCCATCCTCAATCCCGTAGGGCGGTCGCTGCGAGACATAGCCAGAGAACAACGTGCTGACGGAGTACGACGCCTTCCATACGTGTGGCAGAAGGTTGTGGACATGGGGTGATTACATTGAAGGAATGTAGAACGTATTTTCCCTTCTAATACAGTCATTTGTAAATTATAACAATTGTGCAATTACTTTTTATCCATCCCTTGTAATATTGCAATCAATAACGCTCGTTGACTGACCACTTGAAGTAGGATTGTGGACTGTTTATGTCTCTTGAAGCTAGATTTATACAGCGCCTGCTTGTGGTAGATTTTTCATGTTAATTGCTGTTTGGAAACAAATGGGCCACTTGTCACTGACTCAGACCAACAGTCAGAAATATCTGAATGCGTTCTTCCATACTAACACTTTTTATCACATACCCGCAAAGAAATGAGAAGAAAGTATGAACAACCCCTAGATGAAAAAAAAAACTTCTGTATGAGTCTACGGATAGAACTTAAAACAACAGAACATACAGAGCTAGAGATAAGAAAAAGGAGAGTTTAACAAGAAAGTCGTTTGTCTCTTTAATGTGTTACGTGCATACTATATATATCTATTGCTTCTTTCGTTATTGGTAAATCCATAAGCAAAATAATTGTAGATTACTAATATAACGGATCCCCCGTTCGTCCATCGTAATTCTACTACTATGTACTTCTCGGACAGCTGTTTCCCTTTAAGACGAGCACAGAATTATAAACAACTTCTTGCCGAAGTATTTGTTTACAGTGCCACCAGAACGTCCACTAGTGCATAGTCACCAGAAATGAGCATTTCACAAACCTCTATTAGAGGAATTCTGAAATTGGATAATTTATACATTATTGAAGGATCACCCACACAAGTGGATGGAATTCCGTGTAATTATATTGAACAAAAATAGAAAAATCCTATAATTTTAGATAAATTTTTGTGGGCCGATAAAACTTCTTTTACATTATCTGTTGCAATATTGTGATTACTAGTATAGTGAATATACGTATTTAGGAACAAATAAAATAGCCTGAACTCACTGTTTGGGATCATGTTTAAAGTTCTGGAGTTATATTGTTATTTTTCATAACATAGTTACAGGCTTTTTTCAATGTTTTCGTATTGTAGCAGTTATTATGGACAAAATAACATTTAACTGTAAATGTAATTTTTAAAATCAAATTTGAATTGTATTAGTTATTAAAACAGTATTTTATATATCAAAACAAATGTTATTATTTACTAACTACCTACTTTTAATAAACCCGCTAGGTATTGTGAAAAAAGACGAACAAATGGATATATATACAGAGAAATTTACAAAACAAACAAACAAATAAATAAATGTGTTAGTTCAACACAATTCATTAGTGTTACCTTACTTGTGTTAAGTTTTGACACATATTTCATGCTACTTCCACCATGTCGTATTTTTGAGTTCGTTGGTTTTTAAATAAACTTTAAATCAGCAACCTAACGTAGTGATTGGAAGTATAGGCACACTTTAATAACAAGCCACTGGTGTTGTGTGTATGTACACGTGCCGAACAACGACGTTTATAATGTATTTAAAAAAAACAGACATGATTATTATGGTGGATAAACTATTTTAAAGTGATTATGAGGAATAAAATAAGTATAGACGATGAGAAAGAGTAACATTTTATTCTTTAATGTTGTGATTTGGCACTCACGCTTTCTGATTGAAAGAACAACATCAGCAAATGACCAGCAGAATAATCAAACACGGTCTTAATTGATCTTGATTTAGCTCCGTTTTGAAGGGTCTTTATGGGTTGAAATACAACCAGAACAAATGTAAAAAAATGGAAAGACATGACAGGACATTTTCTAAAATAGAATTTGTCACAAAATCCATACGCTCGCAAAGTCATTATCATAAAAGATTATTGAAAGATTTCGTTACTTGTTGCAAATGTAAAATCTACCGAAGAAATTTTTGCTTATAGCAGAAAGTAAAAGCTAATAGATACGTAGATACTTATAATATCCTTGCAAGGCCCATGTTTTACTTATTATTGTTATTAACTGTTCTGATTTTGGAAGGTCCTGGGAGTAATGAGTTTTCTTCTACAATTTTAGGTTTGGTTCTGGAAATGTTTCCTCCACGTTTCTCGATCTTCAGCTTCCTCTTTTAACTCCCAATATTTTCTTCTACTGTATTTTTCAAATCATCGATCCCATGTGTTCTTCTTTCTTTCTTTCCTTTCTTTCTTCCTAGCTTTCCTTCCATCTTTTCTTCTACGGCGGTGTGAAGAAGACAATTTCTTCGCAAGATGTATCCAATCCAATTGGCCTTCTACGAAAGATGCTGGTTATAAGCATCATCTTCTTTCCTGTCAGATTTCTATGTCTTGCTTATACATATAGAATCCCGCTTGAAACATATCACTCACCACCTCACTACAAATCATACATTTACTCATAAACAGCGTACATACTGCGGTTAACATAGTCACTCACTCACCCTTATGTCTCACTCCTCTTTCATTGATCTTTGCTCTTTATCATTTCACAATATCGCTTGATCACTCCGATCTTTCTCCTCTCTATAACTTTTAACATCATCTTCATTCGCATCTCATCTTCACATCATATCATGCATAATAATCCTAGTGTACTAACAGAACTCCGACTGTCTGACGTCAATTCTTCGTGTTGGCAAGAGGAACTTCAGCCGCTTATCTGACATTAACTGGTATTGTGATGTCTATAGAGGAAGTTCGGGTATTATGGAATACCATTTTTGTTTCGCTTGTAACTCAGTTAAGAATTACACACTGAAACAAAAAAGAAAACAAATATACTCCTTACATATTTGGCTTTATTTATGCGTATCTTGAAAAACAAGTGTCAGTACAGGGGTGGGCAAAACTTATAATTTGTAAAGATACCACTTTGGAGGGTAATATGAAATAGTCGGGTAATATGGAATACAAATGCTATATAGAAAAGAAATGAGTTTTCTGTTGCACATACAATGAATATGGTGACAATATATAAAAAATTCTGTATGCCAAGCCATAACTGAATGTGATTACCTACAAAAGTCACAAATACAATACTCTGCTTCAGGATCGGCACAGTCATTGTCTGCTCACATTAAACATGATGAACGCTGAACCCAAGCTCACCCTTTGTATCATCAGATTTTTTGATGTAATAAAAAATAAAAAAAAATGTCATCATAAATGTGTTTAATTGCTCAATGCGGATAGATATTTTTGTAATCGAAATACGGAATACCATGCTTTTCTTGCGGGTATTCCATATTGCCCTCCATGCCAACTTGGAAACGAAAGAGCTATTAAACGAATTCGAAGGCTTATAGGATAATGACTCTTATCAAATTACCACTCTGTATATCCAACGTCATAGCAAACAAAGAATTGTTGTTCTATTACATTTCAATAGGAAAATGCAGGTTGTAAAACACTTACCTGTAAAAGTTTGCAGGAATAAGAAATCAGATTTTCACGTCTACCAACACAACGAATGTCACAATCACATGGAGACTGACTGTAGAGCATCATGGGGACGTGAGGTAGTAGTTTCTTTCCTCTCCGCTTGGAAGAAACACATCTCAGGATGAGATAACGAGGTATTCCATATTACTAGACTATTCCATAATACCCGAACTTCCTCTGGCACTTATTCATACTTTCATATAAATATATTATATTCACAAGAGCTCATGTGATTCGAATCTTACTTTAAACTGTAAGTCCACATTTCATATAGCCTCTCTGCTGAAAGGGACGCTAAGCTAAACTAAACTCAAATCGAGTCAAATCTTATTCTAACCATAGTAACTTACGATTCGTAAGCCTCTTCCTGTTTTCCGTAATACCTCTTCCGAAGTCGAATGAATAATCCTTGAGTGGGGCTAATTTACACTAGCAAATAGAAAGTTTGGGTTTATTATGCAAGATATAAAGTTATTAGTAACATAGATTGTATATTTAAAGAACACTGTAACATTGTTCTTATTTTTGAGTCCCTTTGTTCAATCACCTAGGTCTTTAATATCAATGTGGGTGTTATCTTCACACCAATGAACATTACTGCTGTGTCAAACCTGAAAAACCAGATCGGTGTTAACCGCTGCATTATAACCTTTGTGCTAAAATAACATGCTAAAGTTGTAGTTATTCAGGAACCTATATACTATATTAAAATTTAATTGCATTTACATCATTAATTTTTGGTGTATATTTGCAGAAGTTGAACTGCAAACTTGGTATGATGAACAATTATATATAAAACATACCAAATACTAAGCCCAGAACAATAGTAAATGATACAAAGTGAACTTAGAAATGCCTGTACACATAAAATATCGAAAAATGTAGAGCGACAAATTAATTTATACGCAGTATCCGCAGTGAAAATTTTTCATCAAACATACTTTTAGTAAAGAGAACTCCGAATATTGAAAGAGTATCAGAAACCTTCGAAAAGAATATACACATGTTTTGTAGATCCATGAATAAAGATACAAGTATACTTAAAAAAGGATTCATTAAGTCTTAAGATATGAAAACCATATTATAAACATTAGTACTACAGGTAAGCGACGAAAAAATTCTCTATGTGAGTCCTCTAGTTCCAAACCGGCTCTTATCTATTTGTAGAAAATTTCGGAAAAGTGAGAAAAAACTGTAGGATTTATATGTTTTGTAGAGCCGAAAACACTTGAGTGTGTTCATGTGAATCACTTGAACATTCTCAAATATAACCAGTTCCACAAAAGACATCGATCGTATAGTTTTTCTGTTTCCCGAGATTTTCTGTAAATTGACAAAAGCTGGTTTGGAACTGAACGACTCATATGTACTAAACACAGCTACATGGAAGAAAAGTTAAATAATAAGGGTAGAAACAAAGTGCAATTAAGATGTGAAAAAGTCGGAGAGCACATTATATTATTGGAAGTAAGTAACAACAGAAAGAATAACTAGTTAGAGATAATTTGATGTCAAATTATAATATGGGTAGAGAAAACAAGAAGGTAAAAGAAAGAAAAAAATGAATTTGTACAACGTTAATATAACGAGCATTTCTTGGAAGGAAGTGTAGTAGTAAGCAGTAGGTATAGGAAGCATAAGCATAAAAAGAAGAAGGAAGTGTAAGCATAAATAATAGAAGGAAGTGTTAGCATAAATAGTAGAAGGAAGTGCAAGCATAAATAGTAGAAGGAAGTGTAATCATAAATAGTAGAAGGAAGTGTAATCATAAATAGTAGAAGGAAGTATAAGCATAAATAATAGCAGGAAGTATAAGCATAAATAGTAGAATTAAGTGTAAGCATAAATAGTAGAAGGAAGTGTAAGCATAAATAGTAGAAGGAAGTGTAAGCATAAATATTAGAAGGAAGTGTAAGCATAAAAATATTATTGAAGTGCATAGAAATTCCCCCTTTTTCAGTAAGCAAGTGACCTAAATACAGATTAATAATGAAACAATGTCATATACGAATGGTGATAAAGAGACGGAACCATAAAGGGAATGGAAGAAAACGTCATTTTTTTTTTTTTTTTGCTTCTATACACAAACTGTAAGGAAAGTTACAATCAGAGTGTTGTAAGAAAAGTTAGTAGATGCTAAAATTATAGATGTCGCTCGTACACATTTTACTCTATATTCTCCTTCAACTTCTCAGATCCTTTGGCGTTTGTAGGAGTAAAAACTATCAGAGCTTCTAGCAAACTCCGTCTTTATTGAACGATTTGCTTGTCGTTTTGTATAAAGATGGGTTCTCTAATTTGATTTCCGTGGGGGTCCTATGATGGTAGATAGCATTTTCAGTGACCTCATTACGGGCAACGTTTTATTCGTGGGAAACGAAAGACAGAGAGCGAGATAGGATTAAAAGGAAAAGCAGTAGAGAGACAGATGAGCTGAGGAATCATTAAAGTCAAAGTTCTACACGCCACTGGTCATAGAAAATGTCTTCTCCTCCGTCGCAGTTGGAATCAAATCGAAAAGTCAAGATAATTTGTAGCATTTGACTGAAATGCATTTACAGCGACCAATACGTGCGTTCTATAACACGCTGAGAGACTTTATTAGTTATCACATACAGTGTTATGAGGTAGATAGAAATTAAGTAGCTAACCTTGTGAATTCTTCCAACTTTCAACTATAGAACTTCATAACAAGTTTTTAGTTTTCTTGACTTGTATTCATTGACCTATCACATTATTTTTTTTAAAAAAAATAATAAATGTTACAAAGATCAATAAGGAAGTTCGATATTCAAATTACATTTGTATGATTACATTTGTGCTTTCTATTTATGCTATGACAGTTTTCAATCACTCCTTATTACAATAGTTACGTCAACCTGTGCTCTCTACATAGCGCATCATTCACATATAAGTATGATTCTTCTTGTCACTCCTCAAAACATTTGTACACATATCCGTTTACAGACAACAAGTGAAATACAACTTGATAAAAATCGGCAAGGGGTACCATAAAGGGGAGATTTTTTTTCATTTTTTTTTCAATATCTCGCACCGTTTGTAAGATTGATTCTATTTCCGGTTAGAGTTTCATGTATAATCAGTGTTTTTCTTTTTTCTTGCATGCAGTTAATACATTACATACACAATTAATTATAATGTCAGTGATATGCCTATATGGTTGATCATTGGCCTAAATAAAAATACATCTTAAACTGGAAAAAATGGTTATCCTTCGTTTTTCATTATCATTTGGCTAAGAAACAAACGACTGAGAGATGTGTAACCCGAATATACAAATATGTGTTATTCGAATGTACGACATAAGAGACTCGTAAGACTTTTAAAAAATTAACACTTCCAGTGTACTCCTAAAAATGTAATAAAGAAATAACTGTAATTTTTTTTAATATTCAATTAAAACTGGACAATATATAGAAAATTTGGAATCGACCAGCGAAATCGGAGAGTTTCTAGCACTTGTGGTTTTCGAGATCTCATTGTCGAAAGGATTGGAGACAAAGATATAAACTTTTCTTGACCATAAGTGTATAAATCTAGCATTTTAAAATATAGATTGTAATTTCCCTTCTAGGTCAAATACAAAAACAAAGAAACAAAGAAAGAAAGAAAGAAAGAAAAAGCGCTGGAACTTGGCATGGGTCGAATTATTTCATGTGTCCAATCTTCAGATATTTGGAAATATGTGAATTTTAAGAAAAAAATGCTACCCCTTTTCCTCCCTTGCCCGTCGAATTTCCAAATCTTTCCTTAGTGGGACCTTGGATCACAAATTTTATAACCTTTCCAAATTTTCAGTTTCTAGTTTAAGCAATTTGGTCTAAGAATTGCAGTCAGTCAAGACAAACAGAAGAACATATTATACTTTCAGGGCAGAATCCATACAAACAAACTAACAAACAAACAAGAAAAAAAAGAGAGAGAGAGAGAGAGAGAGAGAAAGAGAAAATGAAATGAAATTTTTGAGTTTTACGTCCCACGGTTATGCCGGTTGAGCTAAAGGAGACGGTGATGATGAGTAATGAATGAAATGGTGGAATGAAGAAAGTGGGAGGAAACGGGAGAACCCCGAGGAAACCCAAGCACACGGTGTTTGTCCACCACAAAGCTCACTTGGCGGGGGCCGGGATCAAAGTGAGAGATTCTGTATCACTTCTGTAGTACATGAATGTATTTAGTTTGTGTTGTTTAACATTTTCTCAAATTAATATTGATACCGAAAGTGTAGTAGATTGCTAGCATGTTTGCTTTTAGTAGAGAGATAGAGTGAAAATGCAATTTATATTTGGAATGGTTCTTTCATAGCAGAATGTTGTTTTCGTTATCTATTAACGTTTCTATCCTAACTGTTATTACCGTTATAGTGATCAATCTAAAAACGGAAGTGTTGATTTTTTCCACTTTTGCCGGACAAATCATCTCCATCTGGTAGATAAATTCGATTTCTACTTTTCGTCCCTTTACATCCAATTTAAAATTGGTGACTTTGATAGCCATCAGAAGCACACTCACAAGTTTTTCGGGAGTGGTGCAAGCTTTGAAAAGTTGGGTCCAACTTAAGAAGCCACTAAGTGTATGTAACATTGAAAGGGTATTATTCTGCACCCGAAAAGTAATTGCAAAATACTTCCACCTATATTTTCAGAAAAAATGATACAAATAGATTGCTTTAATAAGAGGAACAATACACAGATGAACTGTAAGATCAAATTTTCATGCTACATCAATCATTTCTGTATTAAACAAATATAGTTTTATTGAGAAAATATTCAAATATATGTTAAGTTACCAAGTTTGGCTGGAGGGAGTCCGGTTCAAGTGGACTCTTTTCCTGTGGATGTGGGTGCGTTCCTGATCACCTTCAAATACTTTTTCGAGATATTTTTGTTTCCAAACTGGACAAGCACTCGGATAGACTGGATAAATGTATAAAAGATCTTTGGCTTGTCAACCAAACTTTTTGAAAGTCGTTTTCGCTTTCTAAACTTTTATGCTCTGTGTTGATCAGTCCTGAAAACAGAAATTAGAGATTTCTATCATTTTCACTTCGAATAGATAGATATGGATGAAGACCTAACTATTCTTGTGCCTAAATTTATTTTTAAAAAATATTCTTATTTCTTTTTGATTCTCCTCTGTGATGATTAATATTGAAACGGAGACAGTAGCAGATGTCTGCTCCCTCTACTTTTAGAAGAAAGATGTTTTATATCTGACAACATACAGACGGACGAAATGAGAGGCATTGACTTTTTCTGAGGCATCTCATGCTTGTGCGATATATAGTTTTAAAATCTACTACTACTACTACTACTACTACTACTACTACTACTACTAATAATAATAATAATAATAATAATAATAATAATAATAATAATAATAATAATATAAAGATAGGAAGTCGAGGATGGCACTGGTATTATTAACAAAAAGTTGTTTTATTTAACTTCTTAAGGGAGTAAAACAGCGTTAACCATGCACTCCCAACATCTATAATTCTACGCCATTGTTTCAGAATTGAACAAAACATAAATTGCTCCAAAAGGTATGTGACAGCATTGTGCTAGGAGAAAACCATTTCCCGGAGACCATGTATGTAAGAACAAGATATTCCTTTACAGGCAAGGTCCCTAGCTACTACCCAATTAATCTTGCTTAGCCATAATGGAAGCTTGGACTGGGACAAAAGTTGCCAAGTTCCAAATGACTTCATTGGTCGAGATTAAATCTCTCTCTACTCCTTGGGGAAAGATATCTGAGGAACAGCCCAGTCTTGAACCTACCGTGTTAGATCGTAATGAAAATCTATAGGTAAAGGAGTCATGATCAATAGTTTTGAAATTGAAATCTTCATCGATTCACCAAGTAAGCGAAGAAAACTTCATCGATTCCTTAGTTGTAAATTGCTTTGTTTTGGGTTGCTCCTTACTTTCACAAATATTTATTATGTTTGCCTCAAAATAGTTGTTGTTTTATTCATAAAAATTGTAAACTCTTTCGTGCTGTATCATAAGTGATGCGTTTTTTAAATATATTTTTTTAGGGTCTCGAGACTAGTGTTGTGCTTCTGGAATGCAGCCCACTGGAGGCGTAGTACTGGTGTAAGAAAAATCTTATACCGTAAGGGTTGATCTTATATATTTGTCTGTGTACCCGACAATTAGGCGCGTAACGAGAACAGTAAGACAGGAAATATACTGTTTAGGAGCGGGAAAACTTGAGTTCATTTTCCGTTCAGCTTGTAAGTACCCACGTGCTAATATGTGAAATAAGAATTTCATTAATGAACTGCATATATAACCAAAAGCACTTGAAATGAGTTTAACTATTAATGCAATTTCATGCAATTTTTAACCCTTTTGAATTTCTTTTCGAGAAAGTTTCTGGCAGGAAGAAATTACTAAATCCACCCACTCCCCTTCATAACGCAAGAAATATCTTCGTAAGTCAGTGAGACAGGAACCTCAACAATAAAATAGCAATCAGTTAGAAAAAAATTAGAAAACTCTGTCTCATTTCGATGAAACAATAAACCAGAATATATTAGTGTGGCTATTAGTGCTTCAGTATCAAATCGCAATAAACCAGAGTATTAGTGCTTCAGTATCATATTGCAACATTGTTTATTTACAATGAAATAAGCTATAATAAGTTATTGACTGATCATTGTTTTGAACATATATCGTATTTATCTCAATAAACAACTCAAAACATCAGGGCAGGATGAAGCTGGTCGCACGAAAATCTCACTCCTAGCTCCGATTCAGCTGCCAGCTTCACTAGTTCAAGCCACTGTTATGCTTTGGATCTACATTAATATCACTGTAAATTCTGCTTCATAGCCCTGTTGTGCCATAATGACGTACAACACACACACACACACACACACACACACACACACAGAAACACAAATAATTTTATTTATTTATTTATTTACTATCAAAATAGTTTGTTACTACAACGTTAGAAAAAATACCATCGCATCACAACGATTTCATGGCATTACAAGGCAAGAAAAATACTTATGATGTTAAAACAAATAAGACTTAGTATCAAAATAATGATGTAGTATATTATGTAGTAAAGTTTGCAATATCTTCAAAATTAAGTAATTAATTGCACTTGTTCTAATTAAAACAGTATAAAAATACATCTATAATGTTATACAGGAGAAACAAAGGAGAAATATCCCACAAAAACACCATTTTAAGCACTACAGCAATAGCAATCTCTTTACCTATGTTTTCCATACTTCCGGAAGTCAAATACAGTATATCATTTTTCTGCAAGCAGAATTATGTTCTTTTCTCTCTTTGAAAACAATGTGACTAGATGTGATAGATCTAAGCACTTTTTTTTTTTTCGAAATAAAGTATTTTATAAAGTTTTAAAATAACCAGTTTCCAGTAATTTGTTCTAAATACGTGATAATGTGGTCATATTATTCCTCACTAAAACATCTGAAATGCTCACGCTTCTGTCCGTCCTACTTCCGTTCTTATTGCCTTAGAGGCATTCGAAAACGTGATATTTGTGAAATCATAGCGCCCTTAGTTTGTAGCACTGAATAATAAGTGCGGTATTGTATATTTTCATTTAATTTGTAGATTTGAAGTAGTAACAATTTAGCGTACCTACATTTGAAAAAAATAAACTTAGAAACGATGTTGGATTGGCAATACTGTTAATTTGGTTGTATTGCTGAGTGTGTAAAATCACTTCATCCTGTCGATAGTTCCATGATAGAAAATATTAGATTTTATATACCAGAAAGTACCAGATGTTTTGGTATATTGTGGCAGTGGGTGGGGCTAGAGTCGCCATCTTGGTGTCAGAACGTCGCCACACTCAGTACAGATTTCTGTGACATGCTACTATCCACGCTGCAATAGAAAATCCCACGTGTTGTGAGGCGCGTTCTGTGATTTTTTTTTAATGATAGTAGAAGAAAGCTAATTGCAAACAATCACCAACTGTGTGAAGTGTACGGACATGGAATAATGAGTGAAGGCCGAGTGAGACAATGGTGCATTGACTTTAAAACGGCCACACGCGGTCAAGCGTACCCGAGAGCTCTTCGATGGTTTTGGATGGGAGGTGTTCGATTACCTATCGTACAACCCAAGTTTGGCGCCGCGTGACTACCACCTCTTCTCAACGATGAAGATACTTCTAGTTACACAACACCTTGTCACTGATGCCGAACTGCATGTCAGTGTAAGCTAGTGGTTGAAATCGCAGACGGCAAATTTCTACCGCGGCGGTATTGAAAAACTTGTGCCACGGTTTGATAAGTGATTGATTTGTATGTCGAGTATGTGGGAAAATAGTTTAAAAGTGTACCTTTCAAATTTATACATATAATACAATTTAGTTTGTTAATTCTGTTATGTTTTCTTTCTTTCTTTTTAAATTTCGAAACATCCGTTACGGTCTGGACAACCCTCGCACATGTTAAATGATCTACAAACATACGTACAGGAGAGACAAAAAAATGTTAAAAACTAGCTTCAACCTCAATATATGCGAATTACTTTAAGGGAATAACAGAATCGTTTGTCGTGATATATCGTGTGCTATTTAACTAGATTGTGGGTCATCCTTTACTGATTCTAATGGTATTAAAAACTCAAATTCGCCAAAATAGGAAATGCGTGGTGTTGAATCTCAGACAACAATATCTATACAAGGCGAAAATCGCGTTGTTTGAAAATTACGAGATACCGAAATCAACAAAATTGTAACTTTGAGGCTGCCTAGCTCGAAAACTATGAGATATATCAAAGGCGGTTAAATAAATAATAGTGAAACTAGTACACCCTCTTTCTAAATACCTATGTTTCATAGTTGGATTGTACCGCCACACATGATTTTAGAGAGGGAGGTGGAGGGGGGAAACCTTTTCCACAGCTCCCTTTATAAAATACGTTGCAGTGATACGTCCCAACTCTGATACGTAGGTACTTAAAAAGAGGGTGTACTAGTTCCTCCAACGTTCCTTTCACCGCGTTTGATATCTCTCATAGTTTTCGAGCTAGGCAGCCTCAAAGTTACAATTTTCTCCACTTCGGCATCTCGTTTTTCACCTTATGTTCATATGAACCTTTTTATTGTTTAGGTGTGAGGATTTCAACATTGGATCTTTGCTACATAATAAATGAACACCCTGTATACAACTGCACTGCTCGTGGTTTTGATAAATAAATAAGGATAATGATGGAAATCAATCCTTTTGTGCAGAATCCTTATTACCACATAGAAGAAACGATAAGAAAATATAGCATAAATACTATATCCCTTTCTCTTACCATTTTGTAAATGTGGTGATCCAATAATGAAACCAAAAGTGTTTCCCAATCTTAAGTACAGCATAGTTTCTAACTCTAAAAGTACTGTGCTAAGACTTCTAAACTTTGTTACATTTACACTGTACTCTTCGGATGTTTTTTTTTTAAGAAACTTGATATTCAATGACCAAAGTCAAAGTAGTTGATACGAAAATTCTTACATCACATCACTTTGAGATGCGAAATAAGTAACTTTATACCACCGAAGGTAGTTGAAATTCCATCGTATGCATCGACAGGTTCGTACTCTTCTAAGTTGAAGAGTGGGGTTAGCTGAAAGAAGACTGGTCGGTCGCCAAAAGGAAATTTCTTTAGGGAATATGAAGCGAAGGCAGACAAGCATGTCGGCAAGTGTGTAGTTCCTTCCGGACGCCCTTAAACCTGATTCAACTTACTTTCCCCTTTTCTGTTTTAGCAGTGACATCACATGTCCAGAACTTACTTCCAAAGCAGCGTTCGTTATTGGAGGAAGATCAAAGTAGAGCCAAAAAGCCTGCTTTGTTGGAGATGTATCGACAAGTGTCGAAAAAGACAGATAATTCCAGAGACTTTATTCTGAAACTTTGCTATACATAATACAGTTGTCTTTCAATAGGAGAAACAGCACGAACTATTTTTAATGGCCAGTCAGTAAACATAGTTTTAATTTGATATAATTTTTCTGCTTTAAAAGTTAGTCGTTTTCTTTTTCAGGCACAAAATTACCTCCAGAAAACCAACAAGTCTATTTTGTATTTCCAAGATCTCTTTCCAGTCTTCATGTACACAATATGTTCAATACACCATATACTACAATTAAAAGAGACTTCCATGGCAATCAATTTCACGGCCAAGAATTGACTGTACTTGGAACAATAAATTATTAGTTTATTGCGACAAATGTTAATGCAAGTGATTATTTTGTTATATAACTAAACTGCATGTTTTCCGTGATGATAAATGAGTGGAATTCTCTTTCATATGAGTTCTCCTCGACAGATTTAGACCAATATTTTTAATACAGATGCTTGGGTTTCTTTCAAATATCTGAGGTTGCTCGAGGCTAAAAGTCAATTTTAGTCAAGGCTTATAAGTGCATACGGATAAACAGCTCAATTAGTAAAATCGTAAAAATATTTCTTCATTTGATGTGTTATTTTACATATAAGTTAGGGACCAAAAGTCTGTACACCGTAACATAGCAGGTTAAAGTTTACCATTATGTCAAGTTCTATCCAGACCGTATAAGTTATGTTGAACCCGTTCGTATTGCAAGGTGGTTCAAAAGTGTCGAAACATCATAATAAGTGGTAGACGCTGCAAAATATAACCAAAGTAACAATTTAAGAGGGGAATAGGGATGGAGGAAATATTTGAAGAATTATACGCACCTGTTTTAAATGAAAACCATAGTATGCAATATGTCATTTTAATAGCAAATTGAACAGCACTTTGCTCTAGATCCACTATTACGAAAGTATGACTTCTATTGTCTGTATCGTTGCAAGTGATTTACTAGCAAAATTTGACCTTGAAGTATGCAGAATACATTGGAATGGTGTAGATCTCTGGAGAATGAATCACCCGAGTCATTGCGGACGATTTTAACCACCGTTATCTGGAAAAGACTTCCATCAGCAATGATGGTAAAGGAATTCCCAGAAATCGAATCTGTGGCAAATCAATACCAGACAAGTAGACCACGCACAGTGACAGACAAGGCAACAACTTTCGTAATATTTATATCATTAATAAAAATCCCGAGAAAAGCACTATGAAAGTATAGCCTGTGAAAGTGGGTTAGTTGCTCCTCGATAATGCGCAACACTTCAGTAATTAAATGCCACTCTTATAGCCTGCAAATTCTCTAAAACCTTACAAAAGCTGATCCAGATCAAGATTTTTTGTTTGGAATTTGCTCAGTGGGCCACGGAACACTTACAACAAAACTCCACATTTGTCTCTGACATATTGTTTACTACTTACGCAAACTTATGTTTCGAGCTAGGTTAACAAACAAAACACGTCGTACTGGTCGGATGTAATCCGCATTGTTTGACGCAGATGATGGTGTGGGTTTGCGTGTGGAGAACTCGCGTTGTGAGTCAGTTCTGCATCGGCGGGGTCTTAAGTTGCGGTGGGTTATCGGGAAATGTTTGCTGACGAAATCTTGTCATCACTGCTGTTAGAGGACGGATCAATCTTTAATTTTTTCCAGTCCCAACCAATTGCGGTACCTGCATCTGTTAGTACTTCGATCAGTAGTTCCCTAATGCGTGGATTGTTCGGCAAGATGCTGCGGAATGGCCTTCTCGTTCTTCTGACCTGACCTCACTGGAATACTAACCGAACTACCATGTGCAATATGTTGTTGTAGTATAAAATTTGAGATCTTCAGCACATTAAGGCATGAACTCTTCATGCATGTTTCAACAATACAGCCAACATTTTGCACAACGTTTTGTAATGTGACATTGCACAATGTTTTGCACAATGTAACTGAAAACTCAGAATGCACTTGACAATCACCGGAATGGGAAACACATTGAAGAGGATCTGTAACAGTGAGTGGGTCTTGCCAAATGACAGATCTCTTTTGTTGAGGACACAACAAAGACACAGTCATAAATTTGTAAGGGTTAGGAGCAGAGCAAAAATAACAGTGCCATTCAACTTCTACAAATATTTACTATTAATATGACATATCGTATTCTATGTTTTCCATGTAAGGTAATTGCGTAAAACTCAATACAACGGATGCCATTGATATGTGTTCTCAAACAATTTTCTCTATCCCTATTTCCTACCTACATTGTTACTTTCATTACATTTACATATCATTCATTATGGTATTTCCATACAATTTGAACCACCCTTTATAATGCCCTTGTCAGTGATTTTCTAAGGAAAAGTAAATGCTAAACGAATAAGAATATGATATAAATGCGGAAGACTAACACTAAATACTCTTATGAGCTCGGTCAGGTTGAGAGGTCAATTCAAGCTTGGCAAAACCGAGAGTTGTTTACACGCAAGTTTATCTTAATGTAGGGTACTCTGATTAGTTTTTCTTACATAGGAACTTGCTGAGTAGATACTACTTTCGACTTATCCAGTATCTCTACCTCTCAATAATGCAATACCAAAATTGTTTCGAATCAAAACAAAATCCATTGTCAAAACACTGTAATGTAATAGTTATCGTATTTTGTGAATATCCTCTTACTACAACAAAAGGGGGCCTCTGAGGCCCAAAACAATTTATTTAATTATAAATGAAAAACAAACACTAAAAAGAAAGAAAGCATTTTGTATGACCAATGGAGGGGAGCCTGACAATATAATTTTGTTTTCAGATTTATTATCGAATTAGAAACACTAGAAAAATCTAAAGTAATTTGTGGGCCTCCGAGAACCCCCTGGTGTTGCTAGGGTTAATAAAGTAATGCGTGTTGATGATCATATTTAAAATTGAAAATAATATTTCACAAAATAAATAAAAATTGAAACAATTTCAGAGAAACTTTGCAGTCAGAGCAAGTCAAAGAAAACAAGTATTTTGACTTGTGTCGATTTCAAATTGTTTCTGAAGCCAATTCAACTTTTTTACCTCAAATTTTGGCACGTTTTTCCACTGTGCACTGAAATTCCCCACGGAGAAAATGACCTGAAACCATTACTGATAGTAAGAGATTTTCGATAGTCATCCCCTAAATACGCCACTGTCTATGATGTTCCTAGATTACCTGGGAGCTTCTTGGTTGCTCAAAAATGCAAGTAAATCATAATACCACAACACTGGCTTGTATATCTGAGCTTCTCCAGCACCGGATCGAATAGACTTGTTTACTTTAGACAATTTCCTCTCTTCGAAGAGAATTAATTTTCTTCACAATAGTTTTACTGTTTGCAGTGACATCGAATTCTTTGTACTTATTAACTAGGACATCATAAGCCTGACTTTTCTTCTCCCGGACACTATGTTCTTTTGACTTAACACGCGATAGGCATAGAAAGCTTTTATATAATTCTATAAACTCCGTGAGAAATTTCTGAAACACTACCAAAGATCAGGTGCATTTCACCCCCCCCCCCACCTTGGATTTTCGAAACAAAACTTATGCCAATCGTTTGAGCTACGTTTGTGCCGGAATACACCGCAAACATTTTTGTTTGTACCACTTCCGATACAAAGTTATAAGAGTTTTAATGTGGGGGCTGGGGAAACAGCAGGTAGGGTTTTCTGGAAACGGCAGCCTTCTAGTTAAAACTGTCATACTTTTGGAATGAAAGTGATAAAAACAAAAATGTTTGCGATACATTCCGGTACAAAAGTTGTACAAACGATTGGCATAGGTTTTGTTTCGAAACTCCGAAGTGAGGAGGCTGCGTTTCCCCAGCCCCCACTTTAAATCTCCTATAACTTCGTAAAACGGCAGCCCTTAGTTTGAAACTCTCGTATCTTTGTACCGGAAGTGGTACAAACGAAAAGTTTTGCGGTAAGTTCCTGTTCAAAAGTAGTACAAACGGTTGGCATAGGTTTCATTTCAAAATTGGTAGGTGCGGGCCTGCCGTTTCCACAGCCCCTCTTGAGAACTCATATAACTTTGTACCGGAAGTGGTACAAAAGAAAATTTTTACTGTACATTCCGGCACAAACGATTGGCATAGGTTTTATTTCGAAATTCTAAGGTTGGAGGCTTCCGTTTCTCCAGCCCCCACCCCACATTAAAACCCTTATAACTTCGTACCGGAAGTGGTACAAACGAAAATTTTTGCGATACATTCCGGCACAAACGTAGCACAAACGATTGGCATAGGTCTTGTTTCGAAATTCCAAGGTGGGGGGACTGCCGTTTCCCTAGCCCCAGCACTTTAGAACTCTTATAACTTTGTAACGGAAGTGGTACAAAAGAAAATTTTTACTGTACATTCCGGCACAAACGATTGGCATAGGTTTTATTTCGAAATTCTAAGGTTGGAGGCTTCCGTTTCTCCAGCCCCCACCCCACTTTAAAACCCTTATAACTTCGTACCGGAAGTGGTACAAACGAAAATTTTTGCGATACATTCCGGCACAAACGTAGCACAAACGATTGGCATAGGTCTTGTTTCGAAATTCCAAGGTGGGGGGACTACCGTTTCCCTAGCCCCAGCACTTTAGAACTCTTATAACTTTGTAACGGAAGTGGTACAAACGAAAATTTTTTGCGGTACATTCCGGCACAAACGATTGGCATAGTTTTTTTTTTCGAAACTCCAAGGTGGGGGGGGGGGCTGGGTGGCACCTCCGAAGATCAGCCATCGCTTCCCAATTGTTACGGAAACGGAGAAAATGTCTAAACTGAAGACGGAATGACCCGCTACGACTTGTCAGAACACGTTGCAAATGTTTGTGCTAATTTGCTCAGTCTTTTAGCTCCGTGTTCCGTCTTCGTTCAATTCGGAAAACTGCACAAATTTCCTGTTTACACGCTACGTTTGCTCGCAACGTCTTAAAACTGCGCAGGTAAATCGTTGCCAAGACGGAGCGTGTAGAGAAGCCTTTAGTTAAGATAATAAATAGTGATAGCGACGAATATTCAGTCCTTATTTTCTTCCCCTGGTAATTTTGAGGTTTTCTGGTTTACCGAATGTTCTTTATTAGTTTTGTTGGTTTTCAGCAGGGGTGCCCACAAGGGGGGGCTATGACGCAAACTGCGTCATTGAAATATTTGGGGGGGGTAAAAATCTATATAAATATGTTTGATGGGGGGGTAAAATTAATCGAAAAGAAGATTTTTTTCATGGAAGAACACCTACGGATAGACAACTGGGGGGTGCGTCATGGACATAAGGGGGGGGGCACCACTGGTTTTCAGTGACAGCAACTTAGCGATCCAATATGCAATTTTAACGTACTCCTACGTGATTATTTTTCCTGAACTAATGACTCGACTTTTTTTTTTTTTTTTTAAGTTTTGTCTTTGCTTATTACTTTACTCTTTATGTCTTTGCTTTACATACATTTGTGTGGTGTTTCAAATTCTTCGTTTAGAGGAAATATTCTAGTGTGAGTATTTTAATTAGTATTCTGAGTGGCTCAGGTATGGAAGTTTTCATATTTACAGAAAAGATGTTATAAGTTTATAATCTTATTCACAAGCTAATATTAATATGTTGTTTTACTCTTGCCTCTTACTCCCACATTTTAGAGAGGATAACATAAAGTATGTAATACTTCATTTTACTTCTGAGTTACCTTCATGGAGAGAAGAAATTTATAGTTTTCGGACTTTCTTCTTTACTTGTACCACAAAATTCACACTTGTAGCTCCGGTGGGGATACTCGATCGAAAAAGTTTAAAAGCTTTTTTCAGGTCATTCGTCCTGAGTCTGGTTTTCCTGGACTGTCCACATTCCCACTAGGTATATCCCGAGATGGTACCCAATATGAAGGTACCAGATCACTTTCTTCCTTCCCTTTCCTGGGGTAGGTGATCGGAAAGGGAGGTCATCATTTACAAGTGACGGGTTAACGTGGCCAAAAGCTCAGAATAATCAAACTTCTAATCCTAATCCTACTCTTGTATATACCAAATTTAAAGTTTATGGGCCTCATGCAGAGTTGTTCTGACGCGTGATTAGTGCTATACTAAAGAGTTCGACTAACGTATGTTTCCTACAGTAGTCAGGCCTTTAGTATGACGCTAATCGTACGTCGAAACTACTCTGCATAAGGCCCTATATGTCTATGGAAATACTAGATTTTCATTCGTTGTTTTAAGTGATGTGACGATACGTAGGTATTACCTTTCCCTCTTAAGATTCCTGCATGAAGCGGGAAGTTTCAAGTTTTCGTATTCCCCTTTTTTTTTATTTCACTACAAATCCTATCCTTGGGCCGAATTTCAAGTTTCCGTGTCTACAGAAAGTACCCTCAAGGTTTTGTATCGTTGTCATAAGTGACGTGGCAGTATATAGTTTTGCTATTTTCCAAATATTTTTCCTCCTTTTGAAGAAGAAATTCCTAATTTTCAAATATTTATCTTTATTTGTGTCAGATTTCAAGTTTCCAAGTCTAAAAGAAATTTCCTATAGGCTTTGAATCAAATAACGTAACCATGTGTAATTTTGCCCCTCTTTCATAGTTTTCCTTCTCCGTGTAAAATATATACACGGTGTGTTCAGCCAAAAGTCTTGGTTTGGAAGACTGCCGTGCACCTTCTTTTTTCTTTTTTTTTTTAACTGCATATATAAGAAATTGCAATACTAGCAATAATGTATCTATTGCTATCTTACACACATAAATATATTAATCATAAATATATTCATTACTGCTCAGCAAAGCAAATGTGATTAAAGGATATAATGACTAATATGTAAAAATGCAACTCAAATGAAACGTAAATTATCCGTAAATTGAAGAGAAATTACTTAAGGCAGTACAAATTAGTGATCTTTCTCATACCTACCAACTGGAAAGGGAATTCACATGTAGGGAAAGGAATGAGAAGGGGATGGAAACGTCAATCAAAGTAACGTAAAGAGAGTGAGAGGGGGAAGGAAGCAAGTGATCCGATCACAAATTCTAAACGATCTGGTAATGGGATAGAATCTGAGAGAAAAATGTCAAATCCATAGGTTTGTGGCTTTAGGGGGTACAACCCTCACTGATTGACAGTGAGGTAAGGAAGATCTATCACTAGCGATTACGGTAGGAGAAGCAAATTTCAACCAAAGAAAATCCCAGATGCTTCAAATTGAAGGGACGGGAATACAGGGTCAATATGTGCCAGAAGCAGATAATTTGAAACTTATATTAGCGTTGAAAGCACACATTTATGTATATCAAGTGCAAAATAATTAAATCGATTTGCTATGCACATTCTTGAGTGTTTAATTCAGGGAAGGAAGTGATATATTACTAAAGTTAGAAATTGTACTGGCTGTTTCTTCTTCTTTTTTCTGATGTTAAAATACTCACCATTGGCTTGTTTTCTAAACAAAACATCTAATAATTACACTTGACTGTGATTCCACTTCAAGTGCTAAAATATATAGTGCTATTATGAAAATAAAATTATTTATTCATTTTAAGGTAAATTTTAAACCTCTGTTTGTTTGGCTGATAATGGTAAGAGGAAACTCAATATTGGTGTTTATGTAAACCCGTCTGAGAATGCAGCGAAGGAGTAGGCCTAAGATTATTTTAATTGGCTATCAACTTAGGTGGAATGAATAATAGTTAATATTATTCAAGAATACAATATCATTACGCTTGAATGGAAGCAATGATAGGAATAGAAGTACGAATTTTGTAAGAAGAATTAAAGCGTAGTTTGATGGGTATTAAATAAAGTGTTGCGAGAAAGACTCACTAATGATTCGTATAAAGTATCCTACGTTTACTGTATGGAGTAGGAATGTGCAGATAATGAACGTTTCCTAGAAAGCGACTAAACACTCTTTGCATATATGTGTAGTAAAGACGGGAAGAAAATAGCTTAATTGAATGAATATCCAAAGATGTAGTTGGTTAAAATACATTTAATTTTAAATACACAGTAACTAATAATTGCGGAAACCATAAATTGTTTCGTAAATGCAAGTAACCTAACATTAACATCTTATAATGTTTCTCTATGTGTATACACTTTGTCATCCTTATGACGTCTATATAGTTTAATGCTTCTATCTTTATGGATTTGAACGAACAAAATAATTGATTTAGAAATTTATAGTTACGAAACTGAAATATATTTTTATTAAAAAAACAAACAATAATTGATATTAAGAGAGTCATGTTCACTTCTCCCATTGTTGCAAATAACGTAATAAAAATTACTATTGGTTATTGGAATAAAAATTGAAAAAAGAATGTCGGAAACATACACAACTTTGTAGCTTAAAGATAAATTTTGAAACATAAAAATAACTGACAGTTACAGACATACAGAAATCAAATAGTATAGATTCAAAACTAAAACTCACATTGAAAGCAAAAAAAAAAAAAAAAAAAAAAAAAAAAAAAAAAAAAAAAAAGAAAAAAAAAAGAAAAGAAAAAGTCCATTTGGACGTAATTGCCTGCTTACTGGAATATAAAACCAAATGAAAACCCACTAATCAATATACAGTAAAAGCTCCTTATTCGCGCTTCCTTCATTCGCGTTTTCACTATTCGCGGATTAAAAAATGCGACCCAATTCCTATATTCGCGGCTAAAGATTTATTTATTCGCGGATTTAATCAGTACGTACATACATAATAATAAAAAGGATTCCAATAAGTATCCAACCCAATATCCTTTGTAAACGCTGTCAAATGGACTAGTATAATGTAAAATAGACCTTATTACAACTTTGCCTAAAGTGTGTTGTTAAATGATATCGTCGCTGTATTGGTTAGGACTTTGACATAAGCCGCCTTTGCCGCGATCGTTGTTTTTGAGAATGTAAACAAACAGAATGAAAACAACAATTATTACTCAATGAATAAAGTATATTTTTAAATGTCGCCACATTATTAGACGTTCCGTGCTTTGGTAAGAGCCGCTTTGCGTGTTTTATTATTTCGTCTTTCCATTAGTTACAAAAATTGTGATCGGGTAACACGTCTTTACCACTGTCTTCCTAATTTATACAGTAATGTCAACTAAAAAATGAGAAACGAGTTTCGACACGAAAAAAAAAATCTGTGTTACAGCTTAAAGTGAAAATAGAAATGCTTGATCGTTTACGCCTTGGAAAGTCGTTTGGCTCATTCAATGTCAACGAATCAACTGTACGACCGATAAAAATATCCGAAGATAAAATAAGGTCGTCTGTAGCTTCAACTTCACTGTCAGCGAAAATTGTTCGTGATCCAGCAATAGAAAAAACGGAAGTTGCGTTGACATTATGGATCGAAGACCGCAACCAAAAAAGGGTGCCCCTGAGTGCTCCAATGGTCCGGGAGAAGGCAAAGCGTCTTTACGCTCATTTTATAGAACCTGATGGTAGTTGTAGTGGTGAATGTATAGATGAAGGATTTCAAGCATCGGAAGGTTGGCTCAATAAATTTAAGGTGAGACAAACATTGCATAACATTAAAATCGTTGGAGAAGCTGCATCTGCCAGCAGAACGATATCCAGAAGAATTTGCAAACTTAGTAGCTGATGGAGGATACAAACCTGAGCAAGTATTTAATGCAGACAAAACTGCACAGTTTTGGAAGAGAATGCCAAAGAAAGCATTCACTTCTAAAAGCGAAAAGTCTGCTCCTGGATTTAAGGCATCAAAGGATAGAGTTATGCTGCTGCTAGGTTCTACTGCATATGGAGATTGTGTCATTAAACTACTGATGCTTTACTGATCGTTAAATCCTCAGGCTTTAAAAAATCAAAACAAGGACGACCTGCCAGTGTTTTGGCGTGCTAATAAGGAAGAGTGGGTTACAAGCGCTAATTTCTGTGACTGGTTCTGGAATTGTTTTGTTTCTGAAGTTGAAACTTATTTTTTAAAAAAGAATTTAGACTTTAAAGCACTTTTAGTTTTGGACAATGCACCAGGTCATCCTCGCGAACTTGATCCAAATATAAAAGTGACATTTTTACTTCCCAAAACGACGGTTTTGCTTCAACTTATGGACCTAGGAATAATCCAGACCTTTAAGCTCTATTTCATTAGACGAACCTTCAAAATCGTATTGGATAATATGGAATGTAATCCTGATATAAATGTTATGGAATGCTGGAAGAAAATTGTCACAGCAAAATGCATCGTAAACAGAAAAGAATCATTGGAAGAACTGAAGCCATACACATTGAAGCCATGCTGGAAAAAACTGTGGCCTGATCTGACTGCGGAAAATGACGAAGAATGTGTGCAAATTCAAACTTTGACTGCAAACATAGCCGAGATTGCGAATGGAATAGGACGAGATGGGTTCGAACAGATAGAATCAAGTGACATTCAGGAATTGCTTGAATCGCAAGATGAAGATTTGACTGAAACCGATTTGGAGGAAATGTTAAATTCGCAGGCCATTGAAGAAGAGGCCTCAACAAGCACTGGGAACGTGACATTTAATTTTTAAAGTCTTAGTGAAGGTTTAAGAATGGCAAATGAGCTTTGTGATTTCTTTATGAAAATTAATCCGTCTATGGAACGAAGTCTTATTTTTAAGAGGCAAATTGCTAATGCCACTGCTGAATATCAGTCTGAATTGAAGGAGCTTTTAAAAACTGCCAAGCAAGAAAAAAAATACAAAATTCTTCAAACCATTGCCTAAGCCTGAAGATAATAATTAATCAATATGGTCAAAAATTTCAATCACAGTAAATTGATTTTTTTATATATGTATTTGTTTTTTTTATTTTGTCACCTAGGAACGTATCCCCTATAATCCCATATAAATTACCTTTCCGTATTCACGGTTTCTGTATTCGTGGAAAATTAATGGAACGTATACCCCGCGAATAAAGAGCTTTTACTGAGTAACAGGTAAGAAACTTGCATTTGGATAGTGCTCTCTATCACGTCCTATTGATTAACGAATTTAAAAGAATATATCGAAAGAGGGGATAGAAAGGTATATACGCTACAGGTAAAGCAGGTGGGTATGACAGGTTTACGTTACAGAAGTGGGGAAACCAGGTACATAATTATTGTTAGCACCAAATCAACAATTTCCGATATCTCTCGGGAAAGCGAAACATGTATTTGTACTTAGCGGTTAAAAAAGATATATATATTGACAGTCATTAAAAGGTAACTTGAAATATGCTTCAAAACCACCAATAAAAGGGAAAAAGTAATTAAAAGTGGCAACCTTTTTTGTTTCAATATCTGAAGTGCATTGGTTGGTTGTGAGTTTTTAGGAGCGTTACCTTAGAATGACAAAGGGGGTGATAAATAAATAGTAAGAGTAAAGACAAGGTAAAAGAGATTTTATAAATACCAAATATTTCATACCTGACATTAAATTGTTTCATGTTCGCCCGTAGATTTAAGTTTTCTTGTATATGGTCATTTGGAAGTGATCTTTTAGTCACTCACAGCTTTTGATTTGTCTTCTGATTTCATTTCTCATTTAATTTAAAACAAAAATATTACTTTCTACCGAAACAAATCAGTACCGGATCTTTCTAAGAAATATTATCCAAATTGATCAAGTCTCTTGTAGGAAATAAACATTCATGTAAGTATTTAACTTTGGGTTTTCTAACCAAGTGAAAGAGAAATAGATTCTACATTAAACTATCTATCTAGCATCGTTTTCAAAAAGGACATTGAACGCCATATATCAACTACCAAGAGCTATCACTTCCGGTGCTTAGATCCTCTGTTTCTATCCGAAGTTAAGAGTTTTTGACAGATATCACGTCAGTGAGGTTTCTTGGTGTTTTACAGTATCTTTACACTATTGGTACCCTACTATTTCTTTCACATTCCTTCATTGCATCTAATCTCTCTGCTTCAGCCTAAAGGTGATAACTGTGAGATATTCAACTGCAGGTTTCTCCTATGAATCGGTCCTCTACGTTTTGTTAGAAAGATAGTAGTGTCTTTTTGTTGACTACGAAATGTTAAAATGCGCATTACGTTCTGCGCTTTATTTATTTTTTTTTTAAATTTAGAACATAGAACAAAGAAACAGTGAAAAAGATAATCTCTAAATAAATGAGTTCATATGTTAAATGTGCGAGTCACATCAACATATCGTTTTCCTTTAATCATTTTTCCACTACCAAGCTTTATGAAATGAAGGCATGGTACGACAACATAAACCTCAGTTTGTTGCTATATTATCATTTGTGTTAGTTTGGAAAATTTTTCTTTACAGAAATTTTGAAGAGAAATGCAGGACAAGAGAAGAACGATAACATTTCCTTAGTAAGATCTATCGCAATGAAGCACTAACTGTATTATTCTATCAGGAAATTGAATTTAGCATAAAAGAATATTAGTTTTGACAATTTGAAAAAAGATTATGATTAAATTCGTGCATGTAAAACATTTCTTACCATAGGGAAATGATATGATGTGGGAAGCAAATGTTCGATAATAATATAATGAGATATCTATCTATCTATCTATCTATCTATCTATCTATCTATCTATCTATCTATCTATCTATCTATCTATCTATCTATCTATCTATCTGTCTGTCTGTCTGTCTGTCTGTCTGTCTATCGATCGATCGATCGGTCGATCTATATACAGGGTGTTAATGAACTATACCGACAAACTGTAGAAAGTGATTCCTCACATCAAAATAACAGAAAAAGTTCATATGGACCTATGGACGTATGGCGAAAAGTGCACAGTTTCAGAGCTAAGGCTGCTTAAAATCATATCGAGGCCTTAGTTCGAATTTCTGAAGCTGTGGATGGTTGTCCTTATCAGTTGAAAGGAAGTCACGGATACACAATCCAAAAGTGTATATCTCATCCGTTTTCAATAGGTGTACAGTTTATTCTCCACAGGGTGTAATTCTCAGATATGATCTCAATGTTGTTTTCAGATATACCCTGATTTCAAGAAAGGTCCAAAGTAGGCATGAGGTAAGCCTCAAGAACAATAGACATCCAATGCTTCGGATGGAAGTCGGAAGTGTTAGGAACCGACAGCTCCTTGCAAGGGCGCCGATTTCTCTGTAACTTTGGGGGAGGGGCGGCATTCATAAAGAAATACATATAACAATAAAAAATACATATGAAAATATATATTCATAGAAATACTGGGGGGATCACATGAGCTTTGGCGGTGCCCGGCCCCTCAGGATCGGCGCCCTTGGCTCCATGTATTTTTATGTTATTAATAACGTGTGCTGCGATGTATTTCGTCACGGTATATTTCATGTATTCTTCATTAATAAACGTGAAGGAAAACATCGCAGCATGCATTTTCCCGAGTACGAGAGACCGTGCTGCTGACGATCCTTAACACTTCCGACATCACGCCAAAGGGTTTCGTGTTCATTGCTGTCAAGGCTTAATGTTTGTCTGTTTTGGACCAATCATAAAGTCAGAACATGTCTCAAAATTCATTGCGATTCTGGACAGCCCTAGCTCTGACACTATGCACTTTTCCCCATAGGTCAATATGAACAATTTCTCTTATTTTGATGTAAGAAATCACCTCGTACAGTTTGCCGGTATAGTTCATCAACACCCTATATATATATATATATATATATATATATATATATATATATATATATATATATATATATATATATATATATATATCCAGGGTGGATCATTGTAATATTTCAACAAAAATATCTCAAAAATGATTGAACGTAAATGAACCCATCAAAAATTCAAATAGGAAATATCATGGAGAAAATTGAATGGTGATGTCGCGGCGTCCGCCAGGGCCACCCTTCATGGGGGCCTGGGGCCCAACTTTAAAATTTTAAATAAAAATATGGAAACATTGGTCGAGTGATACCTCGTTCGATAGATCTTTAAAAACTAAAAAGCGTTAAAGCAAAATATTTTCATATCGGTTACCGTATTCAAAATTGCCGCCAAGATAGGTTGCATGTATCACATAAAACCTCCAGTACCGGTACCACTAATATGAAAACGGTTGAACATAAATGAAGCAAACAAAAACTCAAACAGGAAATGCCATGAGACAAATCGCGATGTGGTATTGGACTTTGTATGTGATACAGGCAATATGCTTTGGCGGCCATTTTGAATACGGTGAATGATGTGAAAAATCTTTTGCGTCAACACTTTTTAGTTTTTAAAGATCTATCAAACGAGGTATCACTCGCCCCACGTTTCAATTTCAAATTTTAAAGTTGGGTTCTGGGTCCCCATTAAAAGCCGGCCCTGGAGGACACCGCCACAATACCATTCGATTTGTCCCATGTCATTTCCTGTATGAGTTTTTGTTCGGTTCATTTATGTTCAACCGTTTTCATATTAGTAGCACTGGAAGTTTTATCTGATACAGGCTACATATCTTGGCGGTCATTTTGAATACGGTGACCGATATGAAAAATATTTTGCCACATCGCTTTCTAGTTTTTAAAGATCTATCGAACAAGGTATTACTCGACCCATGTTTCCATTTAAAATTTTAAAGTTGGACCTCGGGCCCCCATGAAGGGAGATCCTGGTAGGCACAACGACAATACCATTCGATTTGCCTCATGGCATTTTGTATTTGAGTTTCTGTTTGGTTCATTTATATTGAACCGTTTTTGATATATTTCCGTGGAAATATTAAAATGGGCCTCGTGTATACAGTGTGTTTGAAAAAAAAAACTCCCTAGTTTTAATGTGTCCTAGAATCTGTGCAAAGTGACATACACTATTCTAGTTTGTGGTGTTTGGTTCATCAACTCTCCAAGTTTGGCTCCCCTGCAGTTGGCAGGTCTGCTTGACCTTGAGACGGCATCAGTGCTGTTTTTTTCCTCTGTTTCCTCAGTTCAGTCCAGGCAGGCGTGCAGTGCAGAGCAACTCAGCAACAATGTGTACTCCGCAACAGAAAGCGCAGTTGTTATTTGGCTTGTGAAAACTGATTCAGTTATAAGAGTGCAACGTAATATTAGATGTCAGTATGCTGGTGAACCACCTACAGCAAAACTATCCGTCATTCAAAATCTTTCAAGGAAACGGGTAGTTTTTTAAAAGCAAAATCACCAGGTAGACCGAGAACTTTTGAAGATGTTTTTGAACAGATCCGTGTTTCTTGTGTTCGGAGCCCGAAGAAGTCATTGGCCAGACGTAGTCTACAATTAGAAGTGCCTAAATATACTGTGTATGATGTTGAGCGTAAAAGATTTATGTTGCGCGCCTACAAATTGCAACTGTTACATGAAATCAAACCTACTGATGAAATCGATACGTATGAGTTTGCTGCTGACTTTCTACACAGAATTGATGATGATGTCAAATTTTTTGAGAAAGACTCTCTTTTCTGATGAGGCTACATTTCATGTCAGTGAAACAGTTAAACGTCACAACTGCAGAATTTTGGAGGCAGAGCATCCACATGAAGTTATTCAGCATCAACGTGACTCTCATAAACTTAATGTCTGGTACGGTTTGATAGAAGATCGTGTGATTGGTCCTTCATTTTTGTAGAAAAAAACAATAAACGGGGACGTTTACTATGACATGCTGACAGAGTACGTCTTTTCCCAAACGGATGATATTGAGGAGGAAAAGGGGCTTGTGTTTTTCCAACAAGATGGCGCTCCACCTCATTACAGTAACCATGTGCATGCGGCTCTTGACACTTGCTTTCCAGGTAGGTGGATAGGCAGCTCTGGCCCAATACCTTGGCCACCACGAAGCCCAGACGTAACCCCACTGGACTTTTTCTTCTGGGGCCACATAAAAAAGTTATGTGGCTCAGTGGTAGTGTGTTCACCTCTGGTACTTGAAGTCCTGGATTCGATTCCAGCGCCCGCTAAGTGAACTTTGTGGTGGACAAACACCGTGTTTCCTCGGGGTTCTCCCATTTCCTCCCACTTTCTTCATTCCACTATTTCATTCATTACTCATCATCACCGTCTCCATTAGCCTAACCGGCATAAACGTGGGACGTAAAACTCAAAGATTTCATTTCATTTTTTTTTTTCAAAATTACACATTACAATTCTAACAAAAATGCTCCCTAGAATACTGGTATTTCTGCCATCTAGATGTTGATTTGTTTAGTTACGTTATGCGAAAATACCACCAGGTAGAGCTCGCTTCTCTCTATTCTCTTTTGAGCGATGATAACTCAAAATTTCCATTTTTTTGAGTTGTAACACTCTTCCATTGGGTGTGTGAGTGCTAATTATGTTGCCACGAGGGAGTTATCTCTCCAATTATAAGTTTCAATTTTCGTTTCTGTTATGGGTTAGCAATGCTTTCTATGTTCATGTCAACTGCTATGTTCTTTTCGATAAGGTAACGACTCCTGAGTATTTTAGTTGCTGGCGCTGAAAGCGTTGACTTCTAAACTCTGTCTCAAAATTGATTTTAATATATTATTGAGTGCTTCATGGATTTTAAATTGTAAAATTTCACGACATACCATATGAGTATGAGACTCAAAGACTAACCTGTATGTCGTAACACCGGCAGGGAAACATTGTGTTAGAATTAGGTAGAAACATTAATCATTAGAAGAGAATAAAGGCCTCAGGCTTAATTTTACTAGCTGCAGGAAATGCACCAGAAGATCTTTTAATTAACACTACCTAAGTAGCTTATTAGTGTGATCTTTTCATTGACTGCTTTCACGAACGTCTGCAAACTAAAAATAAAAACCAGGAAAACCAGAACAAAAATATGTTTGTTTCTTGAATTTTCCTGTTTCTCCACAGACGTCTATTATTTTAGTTTTAGATTCTGTCTGGTTTTAAGTTTCTGTTACTCTACTTCTATGATACCTATTTGGTAGAATAAATGTAACATTTGGTCCCATTAGTTCTTCTCAGAACAAAATATCGTAAGAACATATAAAAAATCATAAACTGTCTAAGACTTGTAAACAAAGATACAAATACTGACACAAGAGGAAACTGGGACTCACAAGAGAAAATAAGTAGTATATATGTGTCTTAGTGTGAATGTCTCACTTCAGTTCCTGGTAAAAATGCATGTAGGGAATGAACAGAAAGTTGATATATTATATCATTATTACAAAATACATTTATTATCAGGATACCTACATGGTGAAAACGGAACACATAAGAGATGATGGAAGTTACACTCTTGATGTTCCTTATACAGATGACTTTACTTAGACAGGCGGGTATACTGGCACATGACAAGACATCTGGGCCAAAGTACGTGGGTAATGCAACAAAACCTGGTACAGTACCATATAGTTAAACGTTCCAGACAAAGGCTTTCTCCAATGTTGTGACTGAAACACACAGTAAAATACTCAGGCATCTCTTTCCGCATTTCTCTTCCTTGTCCTGCCGCGCCTTGGCTGACCTTTCTCTAGTCAATCTCACAAAAGTTGGAAAGTACTGTGTAAAGATACTTACTAACTTTTAGCTGCATGAAAGAAATGATTCTAGTAATAGAGAACACAATATTTCTCTTTAAGTGATCCACATTTAATGTTTTAACATGATAGACCCACTCCTTTAAAAATCCCCGCAGACAAGATTTTGTAGCTATATGATAAGAAGATCTTGAGACCTCTTGAAATTATTCTGTCTTCAATAGTCCTTCCCGTACTTTTGTTTTCCTTGAAACCATGATCGGGGAACAGGGACATACGCAGGGGGTGGGTCCTGGGTGTCCGAACCACCCCAGAAATGTCAGTTTTTCTGTAAATTTATCCTAATTTTAGGGACAATTTTAGGAATTTTAATATTAAATACCTTCATATTGAGCGTGGACCCCCCTCCCGAAATAAATTCCTATGTACGCTACTGCCGGGGAACCAGGTGTTTCTCCTTCTTTCCAACTCCATTCCTCCAACCTTTGTTTCAAAGGGTGATGGTCATACTGACAGAAACAATATCGTATCACAATGTTACCGTACACTTCGTATTCACCAATAAGATTCTATTCTGTGATGTACGATGGAACGTATCTTCATCTAATACAAGAGGTCATACCCGTAATGGGTTTTTTAATTACTGTCTTGATGTTGGTAGTTTTAGTCATTAGCAATATGTATAGATTTGTACAAATTTAGAAGCATGCTTCGATCTTAGTATTTTCTAATACGAAATATCTTTATGCAGTAGCGGTTCTAGAAGGTAAAATCTGGGAAGCAGTCGAAACTATTATAGGTGCATCATGAGTTTAGTATAAGCTTTCAAAAATATATAAATAATAGCTCCCCCAATTATTTTTGTTACTCAGAAAATGGGAAGACCTAGGCCACGCCGACCCGAGCAAGATCTTCCAATGTTGCACTTTATATTTGTGTGTTATCAGAGACGCATAAAGAAGACAGAATAACATATATATGAGATGCAGGAATTGACTTTGACCTGTTCAAACTTGTTAGGCTGAGAATATAGTCTTTATGATTCAATCTGACAAGGAAAGGATATGAACCTATCAAATGGACTTAATAATCAAAAATAGTACATTCGATGAACACAACAAAGATATGTTCATACACAAAATAATATGTGTTATGGACAACGGAGTATGTCCCTGGGGCCCTTTGACCCTGTTGGTATTAAGAAAATCGTAGACTCGCAGTGAAATAGCTATTGCATCAACACTGTTTATTGAAAAGTCATGGTTTGGTCATGGAAAGTCATTGATAGACGGAATAAATATGAAGGAAAAGCTTGTATACGAATACATGATTTTCCCTCACACCTATTCTGTCTAGCAATATAAAACTTGGTATACATATTTCTTATCCCCTATACAATTTTTCGACATACATTTAGTTTGTGTAGTTTTACTTCGGGTTACTCCAGAGGGGTCCAAAGTTGATGGGAGGGATTTCTGTAGGGAATTTTCCCGACATTCTCCCAATTTTCTCTGTACATGTACGTTATCAGCTCCAATACACAGCACCTCTGGCAAGCTTGTTCCATGCTGAAGATAATAAACTATAAACCATTACTTTTCCAATGAACAGTGTTGATGCAATAGCTATTTCCCTGTGAGTCTACTATTTTCTTTATTCTTGCAGGATCAATGGGCACCAGGGACTTACTCCGTTGTCCATGGCACCTAATTTTTTGTGCATGAACATATCTTTGTTATGTTTATCGAATGCACTAAATTTGATTAGGAAGTCCCGTTGACAGGTTCATGTCTTTTCCTTGAGAGCTCCTCAGCTTAATTCTTAAATTATATTAATCAAGTTCTTTACCTTGGAGTTTTCCACTTGTTACTCTGTAGCGATTAAGCTCCCTAGCGTTCAGCTAGTTATTGCTAGCATCAGCTAACTGTTAGAGAGTGGGTAGAAGTTGGCGTTTATCAGACTTACTGTAATTATGGGATAGACTTGATTTCCTTTTAACACATTTTATACTCAGTATGTGTAACTTTTAACTTCACTATTTATTCTACATTTTGAACGTCTGGCCGTATTTTTTATATATATGAAGTTAAATCTTATATTTCTAGCATCTATCCAACTATTGAAAATAATTCTCACTTGCAACATAATGTGTTCACATTTTCTTATTAAGAAATCCAAGGATTGCGGAAAGATTAGAGCGTCCGTAGAAAGAATTACATAAAGAATGAATTGTTATTTTATAAATTTGCAGTATCATTGACATATGTTATCCACATACACGATACATAAAAATTCAAACTACATAAGTTTTAGACAATAAACAACAACTATATTTTACGTTAAGCAAAATAATAAGAGTGGAAATTGAATATTATGAAATATGAGTATCACAAAAATCATTACTTTACATTATTATGCGTATGATGACTTTTGGATCACCCTGTACTAGACACGCAAAGGCGTTTAGCGAGTTGTCCATCCGATGGCACTGCACTTCCTACACCTTTCGTTTCGAGGTATTGAATAGAGAGTGATGAATTGTTAATTAATGTAGTGATAACTGAAAGGGTTAAATCGAAACATAGGGTCTATAATGGAGAGTAAGTTATAAACAGAAACAGTGAACAGCGCTATACACTGTTCTTTTGTAGTGTTAAACTTTTTCATATTGAAAGTCTTTTTTTCTTTTTTTGTCTGAAGGTGTATGTTTGAAGTTGATCTGGAATTTTCTACAAGTGCAAGTGACGACAACCTTGGAAAACCTTCAGTCAGTACGGCCAGTTTCGAGACTTTGAACCGGATACCTCTCGACAAGAAACTCTAATCGATATTCTACAACTAATATATTTTAGATTCATATTTGACTAAACTTAATAACAAAAAAATATTGAAACCAGACAAGAGAAAGAAAAATATTTATTTAAATATTTATATTAATTTCATGTTTATTGGTACAAAAACAAGCAAAGAAAAACACTAAAAAAATTGTTGAAAAATATATCATTGTAGCTAAAGATGTAAGAGAACACATTTTATGTATTTTTCTTCTCTTTCCCAAGAACCAAATTCTTTCTTTGATATTACACAACAAGTCCGTTTGTTTTCTTTTCTTTTTTGTCTTCTTTTATACAAGTTAGTCTTTTATGCAACTTAAGAATTTTTCAATGCTTTACAACAAAGTAAGCAAACTTTCACCATGTGGCCAGATCAGAAGAAGCAAAGTTTAAAAATAGCTTACAAAGTTATTCTTTAAGTTTCAATCTTTAAATTCGAAGTTTTACTTTCATCTTAAAAGCTTAAAACTTTTAATTTATTAATTTACTGGAAAACAGGACTCACTGTTTTTTTATTTCCTCTTCTCTGCATAAGTGTTTATTTCTGTACATTTTTAATTACTTGATAAATCAAGCGGAAATAACTAGCACAAGCTCTACTTGTCAATAAGATGCTGCAGAATCCCTAATTCTCAAATGCATGACACGACATGACCGCATGTTAAAGAAATGCATCAATTATTTTATATTTCGTTTTTGCACTGTAGATGTCTGTAATATTCTTTAAAATCTATTTAGGGTGAAGCGAAAAATCAAACTCGTCCGATGACATCGCAAAAGTTGTGTATTGACTTGTATAAGAACCATGATTTCTTTAAAATATAATTTTCTGGCTTCATCTTCATTATTCGTAAGGGCCTTAAAGTTTACGATTTTTTTTGACAAAATTTAAAATTAATACAAATCATTGATAACTGTTCTGCGGTAGTTGACGCCAGCACAGGAGATAGGAGTGTTCCAAAATGGAACCTAATATGGACGTGCTTATAAAACAACGATAGTAATTGAATTCCTCACTGCTGAAGGAATTGCGCCGATTGAAATGAATCGACGCTTGATAAAGGTTTATGGAGACGATACAATAGACATGAGCAATGCGAGGGTACTGCTTTTTCAAGGTGGTGAAAAGGGTGTTCATGGCAAGCCACGGCCCGGTCGACCCTGCACAGCTGCCTCCCTCGAAATTAAGACCGTCTTGCTCAACTCATCCGTGCTGATCGCCGGATAACGACCAGAGAATTGTGTACAAAGCTAAATGTGGCGAACATTATGAAGACTCGAAAGCTGTTGTCAAAGCTGTAACTAAGTGATGGGAACTATGTGGGAAACTTACAGTGTGTGGTTGATATATTGGTCTGTTTAGCTGAGCTGTTGTTATTTATGTATTTCCATTAGTTTTCATGAAAAAAATAAGGCATTACTCTCGGAAGACCCTCGTACAAACGTAATGACTTTGATCTTTATCATTGTAGGAAATCACGGAAAGTTCCTTCAGAAGAACGGTCTTTTCTTTTTCGTAGATCACAGATCTACGAGGAGAATGGCCATTGCTGTTATTGAGCTTCGAACCGCCCAGCATCTCTAGAAAAGAGCTGTAAGAAATTTTAATGATCTAGTTATGAAACACGAGCGAACTGACAAATTTTGGACAGATCAAAATTACAACCAATAGCTAATTATTTGAAACTCCTGGTAAAAGTTCATCGTTCGAAACTGATTATGAATTCGTGAAAAAGGACTTAGACGTAGGTATTTTCTTAGCAGAATTACCTGGTGCAAATCAACTGTTTCCGGCAACATCATCGACACCCCAAACAAGAATCAGTCTTCCAATATTTGGTTGAAGATACGACAGATATGGAGCACCCAATGGAGCTGCGACAGCCCTCGCTACAGCATTACTATATTATTTAAGAAGTGAAAGGAGGACTGTAGATGATACATCACCTACTGATCTGTTATCTGAGTAAAAGTTTATGAGAATGGAGAAAATTGTGACGTAATATTCAGAAACAGACTTTAAGGAAACCGTTACAATTAGAGTCTTTTGTCCTTTACACACCTTTAACACCAACATGTGCTACAGCACAAAGTATCAAGGAATCTGGGATTTTCTCACTGACAAAAACACAGACACATTAAAATTTGTAGCAAATAGGTGTGGCGATACTGTTGTAAATATTTAAATTATTGGACTTCAACAAATCTTAGTACCGATCAAAATGTCTATCAGATATATGTAAATTTGTACCATGAGGTAAATGTTCATTAGGAAATTTTAGGAAATTATAACATGAAAGATGGCTTACAGCTGCCGGCAGAGTACTTCATGTTTGTTCAAGCATTACTGAGACAACTGCAAACTTGAATAATCTGGATCATTTCAGTGGCGAATTTTATGGGCAACCTAAGCTACTGGCGGTAGCCCTGCAATATTAATAAAGAAAGTTAATAAAACTCGTGTAAATTAATTTAAAATAATACGTTTACAGTTTATTATCTTTCTCTCATGGTACTAGTTTCTCAATATTTTCGCAAATAAATACGTACTAAGGCAGTCGTTAACGCTTAGAACGCGATCCCTCCCTCTCGCTTTCCTAGACACTGATGATTTGGCAACATCTGGGATACCACTGTCTACTACTCATAGCAGAGAGAAACGTGTAATTGCTTACACGCCCACGTAGGTTCCTTCGTAACAGTGTGCTAGCGAGCCACGTCTGGCAACTAAGCAAGTTTCTATACTCGGAGCGAGTAAACCGAAGTTAAGAACAATGACATAGCAGCCATTTTAGGGCTATCTGAGAGTTTTGGGGACATTATTTCGTAGCGCTTTGCGTCAGCGCAATGCAAAGTTTATGTTTTAGTTTGTGATTCTTGTTATTGTAGCTACAATTACTTATTGCGTTGTTTGCATTGAGTTGAATCCGTTGATTATGCACCAAGTGTTATAAAATGAGGCCCGCAGATAATATTGAAGATTGAAGAATGTGTTCACTTCTATTTACACTGGAGAGAATTGTGGGTGATATCTAATGGAAAAATGAAATGCTACAAAGAAAATTATCAATTTCTATTTTTGTTACAAAGTAAATTGATTATAGAACTTCTTTTGTAAAGCTAAAATCAACATACTATTGGATTTAAGACCAAATAGCAGGGGCGGCTTTAGATTTTAATTCTGGGTAGGAACACTCCCTCATTTACGGATACACACATTTGATTGATTAATGACACTAGGAAATTACTTTTACAGTAGTGGTTGATGCTGTTTGTTAAATAATTATCTACCATTAACATAAATAGTGAAAAATATATTTACTCTTTATTGTATCTTTTAGGAATTACATATTTTTCAAAATTTTTGGGTAGGCCCGTGTCTACCCGGCCTATCTACTAAAGCCGCCACTGCCAAATAGCAAAATTACCATACATATTTCGTGATGCAAATTGATGAATGGAAAATATTGTATGGGATAACCGGGTACATTGCGTAACCGTTTGCGTTAACACAACGCAAGATTTGCCATTTAGGTAGCGATAATGAACATAATTATATTGACTGTTTACATCTTTGAGTTACGTTGCTATAATCAGAAGTTTTGCGACGACTGGTACGGAATGACAACCAACGTCAAGGGAAGTGACATTTTACGAATGCAATCCCGAGACGTTAACTACGCAAATGTATGATGTACATGCTATATACCAATATTTTTAGTTTACAAAATTAAGGACGTAAACAGCCATATTGGGTATAATGTTGGTTTAACGGTAGTAAAAACTGTTAATATTTAAAATAAAAGTTTTTTGTGTCAATATCTTTGAAATGCAAAACTAGGCAATAGCAGTTTTAACCTTCTCTCCCTTGAACACCATCAATAAATGCTAGTATATTAGATATATTTGTTCCGCGTAATATCTTACATAAAATGTGTCTTTAGCTCCAGAGAAGTTGAAGTTTGTAAATAAATTCTAAATGGTTATTTTGTTCTACTAAGTACTACATTTTCAGAGCAGTTATTGTTAATATTATTGTTTTATTAAAACATTTTTATAATAGAATATTACTCCAATAGTAGCTCTATACACAATTCGTTGGAACTAGAAAACCCATTGCGTTCATCGATTTCTCCTTTTTGTTTCCTACCGAGCGATGGATTATCCTTGACTATTGAACTTCTATTCTTGTGTTCTTCAGAATGCAGTAACCAAATGCTTTTTACTCTTATAATAGAAAATGAAGGTTCTGTTATTTCCTCATTTATGTTGAAATTTCAGGGAAAAAGTAACAACATTCCCCAGAGAAAACTTTGTGATTAAAATAAAAGCTTGTTGTTTTTCAAAATAGCCTGCTTTTTTCTGAGCTTTTGCATCTCTTCTAGAAAATTATTATTTTTTATTGTAATATAAGCCTACAATGAAGAAAGGAATGAGCTAATAGTATTGGGCTTTCTTCCTAAGACTGGGAGCTAAAGTTTTCATAGATTTAAGGGACGATGGTTAATAATAGAAACGTCGCTTAAACATTAAGATGCGTCCAATTGTCATAGTCTTAGTCCAGTTTTACTGTACAGAAACCCCCTTATAGTTCATTTTACAAGAACATTGGTTTAGGAAATTCTTTAATGAGTAACTTGAAAATACGATATCTACATGATTTCCGAAGACAATACCTCGCAAGTTTTTCTCGCTAAATACATCATCTCAATCAAACCAGCACTGAATAGTTCTGCAATCTATTGGAGTAATAATTAACTGACGTTACTTAAGCATGTAGCTATGCAATTCATGATGTTACGAATGCAATTTAAATTTATTTGTAAGAACTTAGTTGGGTTACAGTGAAACGATAAATAAAAGCGAAAACACAATTAAAATATTGTATTGTAATTGGGTTTACATACAGGCAAAATTTCAAAGGTCTACTAAGTGGGATCATAGGTGCCGACTTATTTTAAGCTTCTCATTGGGAGCTCAGGCGTCGGCACTAATTCTTTTCATTATATTTTGTTAAAAGTAGATAAAATAGAGCAGTTGTTTCCATATTCTTCCTTAGAGAAGAGAAAGACTATCAAGAGTTGCCGAAATTAAATGAACTGCGAAATTACTTTTAATTTGCAGTCTTACAAAAAAAAAAAAAAAAAACGATTTCCTAAACTTCATATTGAACAGAATTCCTAAACATTAAGATTTTGTGTGTGAATTTTAAACATGTTTAGTAATATTCGCCAAAATAAGGAGACAGAAAAAATATTAAAATTATAATGATTATAGTCAAATTATTTTAAGATAATTTAAGTGAAAATAGAAAATGATTCAACTGGCTTGTAATTTACGTAAAACATGTAACATTTTTAAAATATAAATTAACAACATTAAATACCAAGAAATAGCTATACAAAACTCAACTCACGAATTTTTATTATCGCTGTAATGTTATATCGCTCCATTCTCGGTACACGTAAACCAAAAGAGACTAAAATAGGATTTGATAAGTAATTATTCAACACATATGCATCCCTATCTAAAATTAACCTGGGATACCATGCACTATAGTTACTGTTTATTATTCACTACATGATAGTGTAATTTCAAAGTTAATTCCAATGCAAAAATTCAATGGGTACTTACCATCCCTTAAATACCTCCAACAGGTTCTTGAGCCCCGGAGAACCCACGTAGTCGGCGCCTATGCATGGGATTGTGTAAAATGTAAGCTAAGCGATTTAATTCTAATAGACAGAAAAGCAAATGGAACATAATAAAAGTATTGTATATATATATATATATATATATATATATATATATATATATATATATATATACTAATAAACATTGTTTTCTGCTTTACGAATCTATATATTTTTGAAAGTAGATCTAAACCCTCCAGAAGTGTATATGTATGAGTTGAAAAGTAGCTACCATAAACTTAAGAAACATTATTTGAATGAAATACTTTACTTTATTAGCAACAGGTACTTATATAACTTTACTTCATATGTAAAAATATTTTAAGAAAGAAAGTTATCCATACAAATCAATGTTACGTTTGACATCAATTCCAATTTTTATACATGTAAATCAAAATCCATTTAATCTTCCTAGTCTCCCATATCTAAAGAATAATATCAGACCATGATTGATATCGATACGGAAAGGGCTTGTACACAGCCAAGGGCTAAGGTCAAATACAAGAGCTTTTCAAGCTCGATACAAGCACACATTTACGCACACACGCACTCAATATATATATATATATATATATATATATATATATATATATATGGACCAAGGATATGTTTTTAAAGGTTGCTTAAAGATCAAACGGTACCTGAGGCAAGGAAAATTCCGTTCGCATTGCCTTCTTCGTCGTCAACCACTCCCTTCTTCCCGTAAATTTGAGTTATACAAGGTAGACGAGATCTGGGGATTGAAGAGGAAGGGGGAACAATAAATTGGCAGAATCAGCAAAGAAGCAGGAGAAGCATTTTTCAAAGTCTTGTAACGAAAGACGTGAGATGGAATTTTGGGGCTTCCAGTAATATAGAAGGTTATCGTATGTTTTTAAAGAAACTGTAACGTATATTGTTTTTCAATATACTATGTTTACCAGTATAATGAGACGTAACCCAAAATTTTGTTGATATCAGTGACTGCGATATGTTCTACAAAGAATCAATTACTTTACCACGTACTGTGTACACGGTCTCATAGAACATTATGGTAACAACAATTAAATTATCATTTAATACAATTTTAATAGCACTCGAGTATGTGTGTGTAAGATCAAATTGTCTATAAAATAACAAATCTGTAAAATTTATATATTCCTTAATGCCATTTAAATAATACAAACATGCATTAAAAATGACACATAGAATAAAAGCAACATGTTTTAATTTCTGATAGTTATGCTTTTACGTTTCGGAAATGAACTTTTATTATATTTTAAATCTGTTTCTAAAATATACAGTGGAAAGCAAGTACTGTTTTAGACACTGTATTTTCTGTTTATTGGTATTTTATATATTTCAAATTGAAATGAAATGAAATATTTGAATTTAAGGTCTCAGGATTATGTCTTTTAGGCCAAGGGAGGCGATGGTTAAAGCAAATGAAAGATAATGGAGGAATTGATGGAACGAGAAAGTAGGATGAAACGGGAATATCTCGAGAAAACTCACTACCACGATGTTGTCCACCACAAACTTACTTGGCCGGGATCGAATCAGGGACCCATGCACTAGAGGCAAGTGTTCCACCACCCTGCTCACTTTATATATTATAATTGAAGACATGGTGCAAGAACGGAATGTTTCCAATTTGAGAACATTATGAGAAGTAGAAAACGTTACAAAAGGTTTCAGGATAGCCCACTATATTGGCTTGCAGGAAATGCCAAATCAGTATATAAATATACTAAACAACCACCAATGTTAAATACTAGTATTTGTTAAAAAGTGTCTTGTGGAATTCATGAAGTACCTGTTAATCGAAATGGTCAAGTGCATGTAATTACGTATAGGCTCTACTGTTAAGAAAGGTTAACTAAATGCGATTTTAAATGTCAAAATTACTTACATATATACGTGTAGAAATCTAGGAAAACCTCTTTTTCTTACCAAGAGAGTCATCTATTTGCGGTGAATAAATACGACACATTACCTTTAGAAGAAATGTATTGATAAGACAATGCAAGGTCTCAAAAACTTTTTTTTTCGAAAATATGGGCGTTCTTTATGTATTTCGACCTCCTAAATTCGAAAATGATACTCAAAATATTGTATTACCCAAAGTTTTGGCACAAATTGCTTACATTTTTCAATTGATGACAATACAATATAATGGTATTATAATATATACAAAAACTATATGAAGCTCAGAAGCGGAGCATCGCTTTCAACTGTTGAACAGTTGCGCCCCTAGCAGCACACAGCGAACTGTCACATTGGAAATGGCGCTTACTCTTCGTTACTGTGTTGTTTGAAGAAGGAAGTACGTGTTAGTGTACAATATCTACCTGAGGTTGTGTAAACTCTCCTAACAGTTTTTGTTATGTTTGTGGTGAACTTGTGGTGAAAAAAAAGACCAAAAAAGAAACTACAGATTTCTTCAAAAATGTCTACCATGCCTATTTCGGAGTGAAACTAGGCAACATCAACAAACCATGGGCTCCACATCTCGTGTGTATTGTGTGTGTAGAAGATACACGAAGGTGGTCGTCAAGAAAGAAGAAGTCATTACGATTTGGCATCTCTATGGTCATACCTTCGACTGGCGGAAGCAACAAAATCATACCTTGGACTGTTACTTCTACTCTTATAAGGTTACTGGTTTCAACAAGAAAAACAGAAATACTATTGAGTATCCGAACAACATTCTCTCAGCGATTCATCCTTTTTTTTACATGGCCGGGCTATACCTATACCACAGCCTCCGCAGACATTAGACACGAATGACAGTGATGACATAGGTACCGTTCAGGAGGCTCATTATACTGAGTCTGAAGTAGGCATAGATGACGACCCTTTTCTATTCACTCAGTCAGATCTAAATGATTTAGTCCGTAATCTGGGACTGACAAAGGACAAAACACAGCTCCTAGAGTCAAGACTGCGTGAAAGACATTTGTTAGCATCTGGTACGTCCGTAATGTATAATTTCCGTAATGTATAATGTATAATTTCCACATTATTTTGCTCAAAAGTAATTGTTATTATACTGCAGTGATGTACAAGGTTTGATGAGTCAATTAAACATTCCGTACGCGCGAATTGACTGGAGACTGTTTATTGACTTATCTAAAAGAAGCCTGAAAACAGTTCTGCTGCACAATTGTAGTATATATGCCTCAATACCCGTCGGCTGTTCTATGCACCTGAAGGAAACGTATCAAAACATGAAGATGCTTCTCACTACCATACATTATGAAGATCACAATTGGATGGTGTGTGGTGATTTGAAAGTGTTGGGCATGCTTCTAGGACAACAAACAGAATATATCAAGTTCCCTTTTTCATCTATGAATGGGACACTCGGCCTAGTGACAAGCATTTGGAGCGAAGACAGTAGCCCCAAAGGTTGAAATTGGTTCCAGGGGACAACATTTTTAAGCGTAACCCTCTAGTGGAAAGAGACAGAATACTCTTGCCTCCTCTGCACATCAAGTTAGGCATAATGAAGCAGTTTGTCAAGGCATTACTTAAGTATGGCAACTGTTTCAAATGTCTATGTAACAAGTTCCCCAATCTGTCAGATGATAAGTTGAAAGAAAATGTGTCGTAAACATCGTAAATTTCACTATATCATTTTTAGAGCCTTGCATTCTACCAGGAATTTCTTACGTAAGAGATAATTGCTGTACAATAATGTAGCAAAGGGAGCCAGGCACACCAAACCGTAATTTACCCTCTTAAATAAGGTTGGTCTGTTATATACTTATTAAATTTGTTTAATACTTACATCAAATGAGGAATGTAAAAAAATGAAATCTTTAAGTTTACGTCCCACAGTTATGCCGGTTAGGCTAAAGGAGACGGTGATGATGAGAGATGTGTGAAGTGGTGAAATGAAGAAAGTGGGAGGAAACTGGAGACCCACGAGCAAGGTGTTTGCCCACCACAAAGTCCACACGGCGCCAGCTGGGATCGAACCAGGGACCCCAGACACCAGTGGTGAAGGCTCTACCATTGAGCCACCGGGCCCCCAAAATGAGGAATGTAATGGAAAATGAAATAAAAAAATAAATTTTGTGTTCGCTGTAAAAATAACTACTATGTTTGCTTCTGTGCTTATATGGCTATGCGAATTCTATATTCCTGACAGTTTAGTGTGTTTTAAACAGGCACGTTTCACGTAATAAAGAATAGTGTGTAACAATTACATCTTTTGACACTCGATTTTTGTACGAATACAACATTTATTTGTATTAGTTGGTGAATATCCTATAATATTACTTCAAGCAAATGCTCAATTACTTGTACATCAAAATAATTTTTTACCATACTTAGGAATATTAATCCGAAAAGGTAGAAAACTTACTTTTATTACTATCATTGTGTCTTACGTGAGATGGAAAATAACTTCCCTACAGCAGCATCTTTTGTTTAGGCGGACCTCAACACTGGTAAAGTATAAACTTTTGTGCACTTAGCAAGTTTAAAGTCGTAGTAAAATTTGCCCTAATGTACATTTGTTTGTCCATATTTTAAAATTAAGTATTTTATACCAGGAACGAGGAATATGTGACCGAAACATGTTTCGTCCAGTGTTTTATTAAGACCAAACAAAACTTTTTACAAAAGTTGCTTGTATTTTCAGCCGCCTAATATCAAAAGCCTCCAAATCCATTTTATACTGAAATTGAGTTATAAATCGTTTGCTATATGTTTGATCTAAAGGAATTCTATGGAAACAGTATTTTGTTTAAAAGCTTACGGCCGTGTCTAACGTTTTGAGCTGAGATCATCATCTATATATAATAACATGATGAACATTTTTCAAAAGTATTATGAAAACTATTTGTCTTATGCAATTCAAAATTTCTCCAAATCTTAACCTACGATAATACTACATATTAAGATTTTTATTTTTAAGCTGTAGTTCATTAATATTGGTTTTTACAAGGAAATATGATAGCGCTGGAAACAACATAAATATATACACAAATTCAGGTATTGGAGAAACCTGAATTTCAGCAGGGTTTCATATCCTTCTCATGGAGGTGAAGACATAAACACACTCTCCTAATCTATTCACACCATTATTCCTCACTGATATTCAGAAAGTTAGTAGGGAAGGGAAACAAGTTACGAAATGAGAAAAGATCGTTCATCTAATAATGTTGAGAATGGATTTCTTCAAAGTTATGTTAGTTGACTATCTGATTATATGATTCGGAGAAAGAAAGGGTTGCGGGAGGCAAGACTGGCCTCTGCCAGAAATGAAACAACGTTATATATATATCTACACATCATTTTACTTGTATTTTATAACAAGAGTTATCAAACCGGGTGTACTTTCCCTGTTTTCATTCTTCAACCATTTTTGATCCTAAATCTTGATTCTTACGAAGTGAAAAAAGGAGACACGAGACAGGGAACACAAAATTATTGTAAAAGTATTATCATCAATATTTTGTATTTCAAAATAAGGAATGTTACTTCAAAAATAAAACTTACAACTTTAAAAGAAATATCTGGGAAGATGAAAGAACAAAGCATGACATTTTAGGCATGCGCGTAACAATAATATACAAAATAAATAAATAAATAGATATTACAATACTTTTGAGCGTTTAGATCATTTGGACTAGATATTGGTTTTCCAATAATAAACAAATGCAATATTTTTTACATGATTTTGAATGGAAACGTGATTTACAGAATTATATGAATGTATGTATGTATGTATGTATGTGTGTGTATTATATAGCATTTTGACTCATTGTCAGTTTTCTGATCAACGTAACGTTACCTCTTACGAATCTACAATTGCGTCACTTTTGAACAAAGAGACGCTTATTCTAGTTTTCCTAACGTAGTTCATAACACTTCATAATTTAAGATAAAAATAAGTGGTAACATGTATCACTTCTACTCTCCTGATTTATATAAAGAACCAATTACCGGTTGGTCGCAAACTGGAATTATTCTTTTCTGCTGAGGAATCTTATCAAACTCTCAATCAAATTTGGCCGACACATGAAAAGTAATGGTAAAAAGTAAGTATGATCACAAATTGCACTTAATAAATAAAAATAGATATATTCACAGAAAGCTATATTGGTCCATATATCCACATTCGTGCATACTTATATTTTGTAGTTGACCATCCAATACAATAGAGTTAATACTTGATTTGTTGATGACTTGTTGGTAAACATAGCAACCAAAATCTCGCCTGGCGGAAATCTCGCATAACCAAAATCTTGCCGGACGAAATCTAGCCTGGCCAGATGCTCTCGGAATAAAACTTAGCCATCTAAATTATTGCTGGACCAGACCTTGAAGTAGCGATTTCTTCTGTATAGAATGTTTAAAATATATATTTAATATATTCATTGTACACTTGAAAAAAAATTAATAATTATTAAAAATAAATTAAAAGACAGAAGATAAATGATTTTATTAATTTCTAAAAGAGAAAGAGAAAGATAGGTAAACTGTGGTTTCCCGGATTATTAATATAAAACTTTCCTCGAAAACAGATCTTCACATTTCACTGGCCGCTTTTTGGAAAATTTACATATAAAACCCGTTAACTCAGAGATGAAGAACTTATTTATGTAGGCGGATAACGTGTAACGCATGTAACTAAGATAACAGCACTAAAAGGTTTGTTCCATCACCATGATATTGTTCTAGTTGAGTTGAGTTGAGTTGATATTAGTTTAGCGTCCCTTTCAGCAGCGAGGCTATATGAGACGTGGACCTACTGATTAACGTGGAATCCGAACCACATGAGCTCCCACCGCGAATCAAACTCGGGTCTGATATTGTTCTATGTGAACAATGAAATGAACATACGTATTTAGTAAAATTATGACGGGAAACTTACATTTATGCACTAAAAATTATTAAAAAAAATATGTTTTGATCAGTGGACTATTTAGTGGCTCTCGGTCTAATGCTCCCAGAAATAATTACATTATTGCGTTTTCGCATCATACATACAACACAAATATTTCTTACTAGTTCTCAAGCCCCCCGAAACAAAATCCTATGCCACTGGTTTTGATAACATTTGAATCGATATTATAAGTAGAAACACTTTATTGGAAGTTCAAACCTGAATTATCACAGAAATAAGAACACGTAAGATGTTAGTAACTGTAGTCGTATTCTAGAACGATCTCGCAAAGTGTTGACCTCTTGAGTGAAAGTGTCATAGATACTGGTTAATTTGCATTTGAAATTAATATCTCCAAGTATTTTGGCAGTTTATACTGGAAAATATTACACTATGGAGTAAGAAAAACAAAAGCAAAAAAAAAAAAAAGAAAAGAAATGGATATTGTATCTTTTTACCATTTTAAATTCGAGACTAGGCACACAACACAAAAATTATCGTCTAGTTTTCAAGACGAGAGATTTCATGAGTCTCGTGGATAACACTAATTCACCCGAGTTTTTGATCTCAAACACAGTTTTAATGTTACATAATTCATATGTTTAAAAAAAAAAAACTACTCTACAAATTGATAAAATGATGGTACTAAAGCAATGGAGACCATTATTTACGTTTAAAAATGCAAGTCATTACACTGAGAAAAATCCATTATCCGGACAGCGGTATATTGTACAAATACAAGGATTCGTTATGTTTACTAAGGAAATCTGTACGAAGCGTACTTTATCCATACGCTACACAGGTATTGCCTTTTACCCGCTTAGATATTACATCATGTCGCTGCAGGATGTCTGACATCTAACAATCTTCTGTATTTTACATACGTATACGTATGTTAAATACTTCAGCTATATGTTATATACGTCCATCTGTGTGTGAGGTCCTGACCTCCTATAGACACCTCTTTCTTGCACCATAGATGACGTCATGAAACAACGGTCGTTTGCTTGCGAGTTGGTTTATAAACGAGGTTGTTTACAAACGGAAAAGAAGAGTGGAAGGAAACAAAAGCCTGGGTAAGTGCAATAGTAAACTATCACTTTAGTTAAATATTCCATTAATTATATATTCCTTTAGTATAACTTGCTTTAATATAGTACTAAACAAGTAATGTGATTTATGACTACAATTCTTACTATTGTAACTAGTTAATGGTTGAGGAGAAAGGAATGGGTTAATCTGAATTTTGAGAAATCTTTGAATATTAATGTTTTGTAACTTTTTACATTTCAATGTACTCAAAATGAATATTATGTGTTTATTCATTCCTTTTTATATGTGACGGTTTATTACTTGATGGAGATTTACTACAGGACTGCTTAACATAATTGCTAAGAAACCGTTTTCAGCGCGAACATTTTCTTGTGTAGTGAATGAAGATTTAGGATTTAGATTTCTGGGCTTTCGGCATCAATGACCTTGTTAGCCCGTCACATGTGAGTTATGACGTCCCTCGGTGAGCACACTATCCGGGGAAAGGGAAGGAAGCAAACGGCCTGGGACCTATATGTTGGGTACCACCCGGCATTTGCCTGGTGCGAAATGAGGAAATCCCAAGAAAGCCTCATTCAGGATGGCTTGACTTAAAAGCTTTTGATACTTTTTCGACCGGAATCGAACCTGGGTCCGCTCGTACCGAAGGCGAGAGCGTTAGCAACTACGCTACGCGGAGCCACTTGTGTCTAGAAAATTTATTTTTACTAGGATATTTGCAACAATATTTATTTCATTTCTTTGTTTATTTTTCTTTTTCATTTTGTTTCTTAACAATAAAACAAAACATATTTTACAGCCTCACTGAAATTTAAAAACAGCAGTCAGTTCTTTTTGTTTTGTTTTGTTTTGCTTGTTATGTTCTCTAGTTAACTAATGTTTGAGTTACTGAGAATTAAAACATTATTATTATTGTTTCATAATTTTGGAACCAAAAATTAGATGTTTTTCTTTTCTTCCTTGTGTTGACGTCATTGTGGCAAGTTGGGGTGTTTGTATCGTACCTTGGCATTAATTTGGTTACTAGCACTTAGTTTCAAGGTCATAAGTTGCAGACCGCTTGAAACAGCTACTTACACAGCTTGAAGAGTTAGAAGTGTCAGGCGTTTGACTTGCAGCTTTCGTTACAGCGTCTAAATTGCAGTATTGGATTGCGTCCAGCTTCTATCGCTGGTAAAAAAGTTATATCGCTTTCGTAATATGGTAAGAAATACAATGTAACAGTTAGGTATAGTATATATGACTAGTTTAATCAGTCGGAAATTACTCTGTTTCCTTGTCTTATTCTTTCGATTATGTTTAGGTACTGTGACTTCATAGTATTGTTTCACTATTTCTAGAAGGAATTAAGTATTAACGAAGTAAAGAATAAGCAGAAGCCCACTTTGATTGACGTTTACTATTTCTCATACTTCATTGAGAATGTTTTGATCCCCAATTGCGCAAACTTCTAGTATATGTATGTATGTATGTATATATATATGTGTGTGTGTTTGTTTCTTTTTTTGTTGTTGTTGTTGCTTACACTGCTTTAGAGATTAGCTCCTTCATGGCTAAGTGATTAGCGTACGCGCCTTTGGTGTGGGAGACCCGCGTTCGATTCCCGGCGGGAGTGGTTCGGAGTCCATGTTAATCAGTAAGTCCACGTCTCATACAGCCTCGTTGCAGAAAATGATATTAAAATCAACTCAGCACTGCTTTACAGATGGAGTTGTTTGATTCAGGGTTCGAATGAAGCTTTTTACGGGAAGCAGGCACGTAGCCGAAGGGTGGGTCCAGACCCCCCCCTTTGGATCCAGAAATGAAAAATATTAAGGAAAGATGAAACAGATGAATCAGCCTCAAAAATATAAAGCTACAAGAAGCGTTTGGTTACTCTTTCTTACGAGGAGCTGTGTGTGGAGGAAACGGGGGGGGGGATCAAGTTGAAATTGGATATTATTGTAACGGAACATTCCGAATTCCATCTAGCTCCATGTTAACCCTATGCAGCGGCGCAAATCTGTCTTCAACATTGAGAGGGACGCGTAAGACAGTTCTCATAATTTTTTAAAGATGTTCAAAATATTTATGAAGTTGAAAAACAATGCTGCGGAGGATCAGGGGAGCAGAGTTGTCTTCAAAATTGTGAGGCGGGCAGATTGAAGGCTTATTCTGGGGTGGGGACATCATTTCATCTTACTTTCCTTTTTGGCAATCGGACACAAATCATCACATTTCTCCCCCAAAAACGCAATTCAAATCGGATTATTGAGGGGAAAGTCCCCCCCCCAGTTCTAAGATTGGAGGGGACATGTCCTCATCCCCCCGGGATTTGCGCCGGTAACCCTATGGACTAAAATGACGATCGATAAACCGGTTCTTTCAGATAGCCTGTCAGTTAGAACTTAAGCAATGCCCAGAATTACCAATAATATGAACCATTTTGAATTTCGCGGCAACACTAATCCATTTTATAGGATGTCTTTACTCTCGAAAGAGATCTCGTTGCTATTCTTGACGGCATTAAACTAAGATAAGAGAAATAGAAAGAAGACGATAAGAACCGAGTTCGAATGACCTCGGAAGACTGTCTTTGTTAATACTTTTTTCTATTCTTTTACGCAAGATTTCTTCATAATTCTTTAATTAAAATACTTACTAACATATCCTCATTTTATTGTCCTAACAAATCAATATGGATATGTTGTCAGTAAAATAGTTTAGATTGATCGATCCCCTGGCGTTGTAACCACAGTATTTCAAGTCACGCACCCCCTTCCATTACGAAATCCTGGCTAAACGAACGAATATATGCTACCAGTAAAATAGTTTAGAATGATCGAACCCAAACGAAGCAGGTAATTAACGCTAGTATTAGGTATGTGTAGACTAAATGAGGTGATTTGCTTCGTGACCCTTCGAACAATGTACGAAGCGGATGCAAGCAGTTAGTATATGGAGTTAGCTTACCTAAATTTAGATTTCGCTTTCCGAAATCTTAATGGATGTATTAAGTGATTTCGTTACTTACACTCTCAATCTTAAAATACAAGGATTCAAATACAAGGATTCAAAACACATTTTCGATTCCAAACTATGACTCTGCTAGACAAAGAAAGCATAGTCCAGTGTATGTTTTACTTCATTTTCATATACGTGCTTGTAGGTTTTCTCGGGGACTTGGTTTCCTCCCACTTTCTCATTCCACCAAATATTCCATAACCATTAACTTGCTTTAATTACCGTCTCCCTTAGCCTAACAGCATAATCGTGGGACATTAAACTCAAAGACTTTATTTTTATTTTCAAGTAATTACTTTTCTCTCCCTTATTTATTTTTAATTTAATTTCTCTTTCAATTTCCCTCTTTTAGGAACATCAACATAATTTGCAATTCTTTCTCATTATAATAACACTATTAAAAGTCCCATATGCAGCTTACCACGTTGTAACCCAGCGGAAACGGATGAACAACGAATATTGTCGAAAATATGTATTGCTTACAGCGGCGTAGCGAGCATTACAAGATTGGGACGGGGATGAAACTTGAAATTGCCAAGTCTTGGTTTCTTTTTTTTTAAAAAAAATGTCAAGTCTTGATAAAAAAAAAATTGCCAAGTGTTTCGAAAATCTTACAAACCCTGTGGAAAACTATTACAGGAACCTTATTTTCATATTCGTTCCATTCCATGCCCTGTCTGAGACACGAATAACATCAGCCCTTATTCCGCTCTCGAGTCCAATTTAACATCTAACCTCAGGATCATTATCATCACCCACGATGCACAACTGTTAATTTGATAACTCATGGCTATGTTAGGTAACCTCAGCCAGCTAATCTTCAAGAGAACCTTTAAAGTTACAATCAGTTGTAGAAATGCATTTAAAAACGTAGAATAAGGTAGGTTATATTTACTGTTTGTGATGTAGGAGTGCCTAATTTACATATTAAACATTCAATTGAGGGGTTCAGTGAGGACCAGGCTAACCTACATCCAGGTCAAGATTGAGATTTTGACGGAACAGCATACCAATGTCATTAATTGACCTTTGCCTCAACCACTTGTCGGTGTAGCTTGTCCTGAGTTAGGGGCGGATCCAGGGAGGGTCTATCGCCCCCAAGAAGAGGAAACTTTGTGTATTTTAGTATAAAATAAAATCCACCCAGAGCTGAATCTCTTAAAAGTAGCGATAGCTTGTAAGTAGTGGCATTACAACCCACCACCCCCCAGTAGTCCATCCTGGATCCAGCCCTGTTGTATACTAAGCCAAACTATGAATATCAGACGTATCCTTTGTAACGTGCTGTTTTCATTTGTTTCCTTTTCTTTCAGAAAGTTAAAATTGTCAGTTAGCCTAGTCTCTCGCTAAACTGTCAATTGTGACAAAACACACCAATAATTGTTGATGCCAACTAAAACATACATATCCAAAGCCTACAAAATATATCACATTATTTAAGTTTTTTTTTTAATTGCTTGCAATGTTTTTCTTCGTGCCAAGCATCCGAATATCATCTTGAATTCTGACCTTCTCATTTCACTACAATTCTTTGAAGTGTAAAACTGCACAGCTTTTTTTTTTCCTCTCTCTCGCTCTCTTCAGTCCTTCAGTCTCCCCCCCCCCCTTTGATTTCATGATTTCGCACTCTGATGAAAAGTATTAAACACCAAAACGGAAAAGTACTAATATATAACCTTTCTTTTAGTAGCCCCTCCAACCACGCGCCCGTAGCTCTGTGAGCTATATAAGTAACATACAATGCGCGCGCATATGTAAACTTGGTGCCAGCTTTGATTCTCGCTGAGAGAGTATACATATAATGTTGGTTCGAATTTCATCAAACCATAGGCTCATTTTTGTGTAACCTTGGTAGTGAAGAAGACAGTAGACTTCAACAAATATTCCTGTCGGGCCTCGATGGCTCAGTGGTAGAGCGTTCACCTCTGGTGTTTGGGGTATTTGATTTGATCCCAGCTCGGTGGACAAACACCGTGTGAGTGGGTTTTCTCGGGGTTCTCCCGTTTCCTCCCACTTTCTTCATTCCACCATTTCATTCATTATATCATCATCAGCGTCTGCTTTAGCCTAGCCGGTATACCCGTCGCACGTAAAACTCAGATTTCAACAAATATTCCCTTTTCAGCAAGACATTAGGTTAAATTGGAAACAACGATCTAGATCACATACTTCCAACTTCATTATTGATACAACTATTATATACAGGATGCATCAGAAGTCCCTTGTCATCCTTTCTGAAAACTACAGGGATGTAGTTTCATTGAATGCGAGATAAGAGATACACATTAGGCCCAGAGGGATACTTTCGGATTACATCACGCGGACGGTCGCCATCTTAGATTCGAAATTGTAATACGGATGATAAGTGGGTAGTGTGATACATGGCCATGCACTAAAATGTTCTGAGGATGTCAAATGTGCAATCAGATATCATTTAACTTATTCTGGTGAAATGTTATTGGCAGTGAACCAAGTGAGACTATATGTAGTGGTATGTCATACCCTTCTGTTTTTTTTTTTTTTTTTTTTTCAGTGATAGAGACATACCGTTTCTGGTTTTTTAGTGATCAAGATATACCTTCAGGGAAGAATAAATGCTAAATACCTTTAATAAATCCATTTTTATATATTGACAAAGATTTTATTTCTCATGTAGAAGTAACTTCTAAGTTGACAATACTGACATTTTTTTTTACCTTTTTCTACCTTTTGTTTGTAAAATGAGGTGTTTTCAAAGAAGTTCATTACTTTATATTTTGATGTGCCATATTGAATTGTTTCTTTCGTATGTTGGTATGTGTCGTCTTGTCTGAAGTCTTATAAGCGTCGTGGTTTGAGCGTGGGCGGATTTAGGGGATTGCAGTGGGGGCGAATCTTACGGGAGTTTGAAATACCCCTCATTCGAGTGTGTGGTCCAGGAGTTTTCCCGCTGGAAATTGTTAATATTAAAAGTCGGTTTTTGAGCACTTTCGTGTATAATTCTCTGATACAAGGTAAGGGGCTATTTTTATTTATTTATTTATTTTTTTTTTTCAGAAAGTTGTTCACGATGGATGGATCAGTCTCTCCATTTTTTCTCCGTAACTAAAGAGGCTTTCCAGTGGTTTTCAGACATTATGTAAATAGAAATGCAATCTTGTAGGCTTCACACTTCACTGCATTTGAACATTTAGATAGCCGATATGTCGAGTCAAAATCGTAATAAAACGCACCGCCTCTGATTGTTCCCACTTCGAACACATTTCCCTGTTATAGTCAGGGGTAAAAGCGAAGGGGAACGCGGGGGACACAGTTCCTCACCTCGAAAAACATGTACGGCGTCTCCCAGACCCTAAAATGGTACAATGGGCAAAGATAGGCAGGAGGAACGGCGTGGAGTGATGCCGCTACCTACCGTCCCCCCACCTTTTCAGGTCCACTTTTACCCCTGGTTATAGTATATGTTCCACATGTTCCTACTGAGCAATAAACATTTGCAGAAGCTTCTTCCAATTAATGTGGACACAAAGTAGGATATAGGGTCAAATTCGTGCACAGACGATGGCGATACTTTGTTCTAGATGATAAAAATTATGAATATTTACTGCACAAACCATAGGCTTAACATGTCCACAAAGCTAGAAATTGAACAGCGTTATGTCCGGTGATCGGGCAGCCATTCAACTGCCTCTCGTCGATCAACCCATGTTTTAGGGAATTGTTCAAGTAGTGACGCACCACGAATCCATAATGAAGAAAGCGCCATGGTGTTGAAAAAACTGCAAGAATGTACATGTACCATCCTCGGGCATCGCAGCTCGCAATATCTATCCCTGTACGAGCGTGAGGTATTATTCCGCAGTTAATTTTATGGAATGAAAAAGTGACTGATTAGACGTATTCCTCATTTATCTGCCAACACCATAATTAATTTTCTTTGCGCTGGTCATGTTGGAGGGGTCTTGCACGCGGGGTTGTCAGGTGACCAATTGTGCATGTTCTGCCTATTAACCTTCCCATTTACGTAGAGGTCAGCTTCATCTGAAAAGAGTATTTGCATAAAAATGTTAGAGTTTAACCATAATTACTCGATAACTCGGTCACAAAACTGCACTTGGCGACCAAGATCGTTCTCGTGGAGATGTTGCTTCATTTGCACCTTGTACGGATGCACTTATACACGCGCAGACCCTATGACTCACTTATACACTGCAACATGTAACACACATTGTGGATGATTCTGTTTGCAATCGGTAACCACTGCACAGGCACTCCTCCCGCCACACAGTTTGAATATTTCGATACATTCCTCACGTTCTAACGGTATGGTTCTACATCTAGAAGAAAGAGGTAAATACAACGTTCAATTGGCAATAACTTTTCACCAAATTAAGCTCCATGGAATCTGATTGCATATTTGACATACTGAGAAAATTCTAGCCCGTGGCCATATATATATATCACATTACCCACCAATTTATAACAAACAAATTTAATCCAAAATGGCGGCCATCAGTGTGAGTATTCCCAAACGGCCTAATGTATCATCCATCTCACATTTAATTAAACTACACCCGTGTAGAATTTAGAAAGGAACTTCGTATGATGTATACAGGGTGTTTCGAAAGTCCCCTGACACAGAGTAACTCTGTTATCAGAGTTACAACAAAATGTAAGAGGAAAAAACATTTCTAAATATGTTGTTTTCAATCTAAAGTGAACACTTTTTAAATCGGAGGAGCCGTTTGGGCTGTACTCTTTATGCGCCCAATGTGGAATGAAAATGCAATGTTACCATTTACCTGGACCCACAACATATGTGAATGAAGTTACTGTTTGAAATGGGCCATCGACATGTTAACGTAAAAGACAGTAACTTCATTCACTTATGTTGTGGGTCCAGGTAAATGGCAACGTTGCATTTTCATTTAACATTGGACGCATAAAGATTGTACAGCCAAACGACTCATCCGATTTCGAAAATTCCTTCAACTTACATTGTAAACTTCATATTTGGAGACGGTTTCCCAATTATATTTTGGAGCTCCCTCGTGGCTAAGCGGTTAGCGTACGCGCCTTTGGCGTGGGAGACCCGGGTTCAATTCCCGGCGGGAGCTCATGTGGTTCGGATTCCACGTTAATCAGTAGGTCCACGTCCCATATAGCCTCGCTGCTGAACGGGACGCTAAACTAAAATCACCTCACCAATTATATTTTGTTGTAACTCTGATAATAACCGAGTTACTTTATGTCAGGGAACTTTGAGACACCCTATACATCTTATGGAATATATGTTTGATGTCCCTATAACTGTAGTATAATTTTGTTTAAATTTACAAGTTATTACAAGTAGATTCTGACTTACATGCGTAAGAGTTTGTATGTAACTAACTAATGAATTGAATTTCATGAAATTTACATTGAAATATTTAACACAAAATCTTTTATATTCATGCTTAGTGACTTGGCTTTGGACTGCAACTGATTATTGTACCCCATTATTGCTTGAGAAGAAAACCGATGTCCGAATCTTCATTTGGAGAAACCAAAGTTCTATTGGAATGCTGAGGATTGCAATTATTAATTTCTAGACTTCAAGGTGCGTAAATTATATCTAGGTATATTCTGTGTTTATTGTTATAATTACTATTACTATTATTGGGTTTAGAATCAATCAAGTACTTCATGATATTTTAGAGGGATCAAGATGGCTGCCAGATAGATAAATATTTGAGCGTCAGGCCCTTATTTCTTTTCAATTTTATATTTAATCAATGTCTATTTTCCCCCCTCATTATTCCACCAAATCGTATTCCAAGATCATCAATTTTCAATACTCATTTGTGACTGTCAGCATACACAGCATAACCGTAGGACATAAAACAAAGATTTATTTTTATTTTTCGTTTTCATGTCTTTTCTTCATAGCTGTAAAAAATAACGCCTTCAACATCATAAATTTGTATGCTACTTGCCTGCATTCGAGCACAGTAATAAACTATTTGGACATTACGAAGCAAAGCAGGTCTAGTTTGCAGTTAGCATAGTTTTGAAAGGATGTGACATAATGATATTGGTGTTGCGATGTTCAGCACCGTAGATAATTAAACAGTGCTAGTAAATAAATCTGTAACAATTGTATTGGTGTTTAGCTTACATGACCTCCAGACGGGCCATTTTTTTTACAACATATTGTTACTTGTACTCTATATGAGGGGCCGCGGTGGCTCAGTGGTAGAGCGTTCACCTCTGGTGCTTGGGGTCCCGGGTTCGATCCCAGTCCCCGCCAAGTGAACTTTGTGGTGGACAAACACCGTGTGTTCTCGGGGTTGTCCCGTTTCCTCCCACTTTATTCATTCCACCATTTCATTCATTACTCATCATCACCGTCTCCTTTAGCATACCCGGCAAAATCGTGGAACGTAAAACTCAAAGATTTCATTTCATATAAACTTTGGTGCAAAGTAACCCCATAGATGAAGATATTTTGCACCACATACAAAAAAGTATGTTCAACATACTAACATAATGTTTGTCTGCAATGTTCTCTCTCCTGTATTTATACATTTCACTTTTTACACAAAACTGCATGCAGTCTACAAATATTGATGTTGGAATTATGGTACCGGTATCAGTACTTAGTATGAATTATCAATATTTGTAAAGAAAATTATGTATTTTCTGGTACCGAAATAGGAGCCACATTCTGATAGTTCAGCATGACCCACAAAAATGGCAACTGAAAAACAGAAAAAATCTCCGTGAACAGATTTGCCTTGGTTGCTCTTTATATTCAAGAATATCATCTCAACCGTAATCAGTGGAAGATTTACGGGATTTGGGGCTTTCACGCTGAAGCCCACCCAAATTGCAGGATTTCTTTTTTAAAAAATCTAATTTAGTCATTCCTATGCGTATGCCCGTCAAGCCCTTCAAAAAGTCTAGTGATTTCTAAATAAACGAAGTATTTCTGTGTGAAGTCCCTCTCAAACTATTCTTCTGAATCCGCCGCTGTTCGTAATTTATTTTCCAACAAGAAATCCATTTCGACATCTACCTAAAGAGGAAATTTTCCTAAAGTTAGACGGGAGGAGGTGCCAGTAGTAAGAATTTCCCATTTAAGGGGTTACGTTGACCCGGTGCAAAGTAACCACGATTTGAGGCTCAAAACAGCCTTCTCCCAGTGTTATTTTTTCTATGACTTTACAATGTTTCACCCTTCAGTTTCAACTATTGCTTGGAAGTCCCATCATACACAGTAGAATTCTACGAAACCGACTTAACTTTGACGGAAATTCTTGTAGGTGATATCTTCCAAATTTTGTCTGCATTTACAGTGAGTGCTTTCCATACCTCTACAACAACAAACCCTTCAGGTGATTAGAACTGATGTTAACCGCAACATTATAGCCAAAATCCAGTTAGATGTTCTATCTTATGGTGGCAGTTGAAACTTTCTCTTTACAGTTCATGGGTTTACCGACGGAAGACTGTGTAACTTTTTTCGTATTTTGTGCGAAGTTAACCCTGAAGTGCAAAGTAACCCCCTCTTAAGGTACTTACAGATTACCTAGGTAGTTAGCAATTTTCACATTCTTTTTTAAGGTGGTAACACTTGGAGCCAAGGGATGTGCGATATCTCGATCGAACGATTAATATTTTCAAATATCAAACTATCGATATCGAAATTTTTGACCGATATATCGATGTTTTTGATCTTTGTCAATTTCTATATTTTCGATTATTGATATTGCTTATTTTTTGATATTTCGAACAAGTTTCAATAGTATTTCAATATCGATTATCTATTTCAAAATTTGGATATCACAAAGCCCTATCGAAACCCCTCTGAAATGAAGTTTTTGTCTATGGCCTGATTAGGGTTGCGCACGGCACGAGACTATACATAATTTTTGTTACGAAATTCGAGACGAGACATAGCTCTTCCAATAGAAACAGATACAGATTTCGAGAGGAGACAACTTTCGCGACATCTTTGCGAGAGGTGACAGTCTCAAATCATTTCTCGTGCGCACCCGTAGCCCATATCGTGCGTTATCAAAAAGCATGTTAATGAGAAAATGTTTAAGCATGTAAATACAATATAGGTAGTTAAAAACATTTTTGTTTTCATTCTTCAGTAATGCATTATTATTAACCTCAGTATTTTATAGTCCATTCTTAATCTTAAGGTGATGTATAATTAAGTTTTGAATTCGGTTAACTTATTTTGTTTCTCAAATTGTTTTAAAAATGTATGTACAAACATGTTTATTTTCATTCTTGAGTGCTTAAAGTCACTATAGTTATTAAACATAGTATTTAATATTGTACTCTTAACGTTAAAATAATATACAGTTAACTTTTGAATTCAGTTAACATTTTTCTTACTGAAATTGCTTTAAAAAAGTATGTAAAAACGTTTTTATTTTCTTTCTTGAGTGCCAAAAGTGATGCACAGTTATTAACATTAGTACTTTATACTCTATTCTTAATTTTAAACTGATAAACAGTGCGTTTCTGAATAAATTATGTCAAGTTATTTGAGTGACGAACACTGGTAGAAAATTCTGACTACTACTGGAACATTTTGATTTTAAGCTGACGACTACTGGTGCAAGGATTTTAAAATATTGTTTTTCCTTCAACGGCTACTCCTTTTTGAATTCTGACTACATGGTCATTATAGGAAGGATCAGTGAGTCTTTCCAACTATGGTACAGCTCCGACAGATTCACGATGCTCAGAGAAGAGACAAAATAGTATGTTTTCAACCTTAAAGTGAGAACCACTGGCGTTTTTACCCTGCTATGCAAAAGTAAGTGGGTACTCCAATGGGGTTCCAATGCGGTACCTAATTTCTGCATTTTAGATATATGGAAATGCATGTGTCTAAAATGTAAAGAACTGATATTTGTTTACTGAAAACTGCAACTCGGTAAGCCTTACGGATACCGAGATATGGGAAAATAAAGAGCGACACGATATGTATGTGGGGCTTGGGGCTTGCATACTTGAAGGTACAATTTGGAAAATGAATTAAAATATGACTAAGGCTTTCAAGATATTCTCAAATAAAGGGAGGACCCATACAAGTATGGGATTTTCGTGTTAGATGATAAAATTTCCGAAACCGGTCATGGAAAGTTAATAAGCACCAGTAGCAATTCCATCTTCAAGTAATTAGATATTTCCATGGGGTGTTAGAACAACTTACAGTCTACTAAGATTAAATTTTAAATGCTTTTGAAAATATAACTTGACATTTGTAAAGAGTATTAGAAATATGTAAGTATAAATATGTTTACCTAAAACTTCCAGCCAGTACATCTAACATATAGAGAAACACCGTAAAATAAAAGAGTATGAGATGTTGAAACTTCGGAAAAATTATTGGTCCCAACAAAATTAAATAAGATGGTACTTCTATGGGTTAAGTGAGTACCTCATTACAATTTCGATGGAAAGATTAGTTCTAGGTTTTCTTCAGGCAGTTCAAAAGGTTCATCGAGCTGTGTAAGAGAGTGAAAATTCCCTGTGAATATCTAATATAGTAACCAAAATATAACGAGTCATATGTTTTATGACGTAAAAATAGAGATCTTTTAGGATTTGTACTTTTGGGTCTTTGCTATAAGAAAGAAATTCAAAAACCTACTGTGTATACCTTAATAGACAATTAAATCAGTGAGGACACAGTAACTTCGTGGTGGGGTGTTTACCTAGTATGTTTTGCAGAAACTACACTGGAGTATTCTCTTAATCCACAGAGATACGATCACACTTAACTGCCCATTTAATTTTAAAATGAAATTAAGGCAAATGAATGTTGATGATAGAATTGATGGAGTGCAAAGGTGGGAGGAAACGGGAGTACCCCGAGAATACCCACGAATACGATGTCGACTACAAACTGACTTGGCCGCGGATCGAACCAGGGACCCAATACACCAAAGGTACGCACTCTACCACTAAGCCACCGTGCCTGCACAAATTTAATTGTCTATTAAGGTATATACGGTAATTTTCTGAAATTTCTTCTTCTTACAGCAAAGACTCAACAGTACAAATCCATGTGGGTCTCCATTTTTACGACGTCATAAAATACATAATTACTTATATCTCGGTTGCTATATTAGATATTGACAAAGAATTTTCATTCTTTTTGTACGCTTTGGATTTACCCGAAGAAAACTTCGAGCTGAATTAATCTTTCGATCGGAATTGCCCTGACGAGTGTGAGGTACTCACTTCTCGCATATAAGTACCATCTTATTTAACTTTTATTAAGATCAAAAGTTGTTTTATGAAATTTCAAGATCTAATACTCTTTTATTTCACGGTGTCTCTCTAGCTGTAAGATGTACTGGCTGGAAGTTTTGGGTAACTCTATTCTCTTTTCTAATACTCTTTACAAATGTCAAATTATATTTTCCAAAGCTTTTAAAACTTAATCTTTTTAGACCCATGATGTTCTAAAACCCCATGGAAATACCCAGTTACTTTAGGATGAAATTGCTACTGGTGCTTATTCAGATTTCATGACCGGTTTCGGAAATTTTACCACCTAACACCAAAACCCCATAACTGTGTGGGTCCTCCCTTTATTTGACAATATCTTGATAGCCATTAGTCATATTTTCATTAATTTTCTAAACTGTACTGTCAAGTATGGAAGCCCCACATACCTATGGTGTTCCTATTTATTTCACCATATTTCGGTAACTGTTAAACGTACCGACTTGCGGTTTCGGTAAACACACACCTGTAACGTTCTTTATAAGTTTATTAAGATATATTTTAGAATGTTTAGAAATGGGAGGTCTGTGAATGCCATAGTACCCGAAAACCCCCATAAGGACGTGTGTGTAGTGTATTGAATTGAAACTACTTTTGAGGTTGTTGTTAGCTCTCAGTAATTACGTTTTCGAAACTGCACAATCTGGTACGCAAACCTCACACTTCTATGGTGTTGTTCTTTATTTTCCCATACCTCGGTATCCATAAGGCTTACCGAGTTGCGGTTTTCTGTACTAAACAGATATCAGTTCTTTACATTTTAGAGACATATATTTCCACATATCTAAAAATGCAGACATTAGGTACCCCATAGTACCTCGAACGCCATTGGGTACCCACTTACTTTTGCATAGTAATACATTTCGAGTTGTTCAGCATCAATAAACACTTTTTTTAATTAATCGTTTTTCTACCAGAAACTCAAAAGTCCATACTTGACTGAACAGATTTTGTCCATTTAATTTTAAAAAATGTTAAATATTTTAAAATGTAACATTTTAAATACTTTTTGATTTTTGTTTCAGGTATTTCATGCATCAAAACAAAACCAGGATTCTGCATGAAAGACAGCGAAAAAAAGCAGTGTAATTTGTGGCTAAAAGCACGTCCTTTCTGAAGACAGACCCGATTATATTTACATTCTTTTGTACGAATATGTAACCTTAATAAATATACTGCTCCACAAATTATTTCTTTCTTTCATAAATTAGAATAAATGTATGTCTGTTTAAAGAAAATGTTTGTTAGCGTTAAGTCCTTTCAACTCTTTTTCTCTGTAAATAAGAACATTATACCTTGCAACATTTTTTTATCATTGTGCAATTCCGATTGGATAAAGTATCTGCACGAAGCACTATTATTTCAGACATACATTAATAACTAATGTATTGTTCTGTGAATAAGGCAATGGTATAGTGAACATGTTTTAACATAAAATCTGTAACTCAGCTTTTCAGTAGTCAACTTTATTGAGAATCCGAAGAAAGAAAGAAAACATGTTGGACTTAACAACGAATTTCAAAATTATTTTTGTTCGAATTCTGGACTAATCCAAATTATCCAGAGAAATCATTTATGTTGCTCTCTACAGATGTATCCTTTATCCAAATCGTATGAAAAGGAGACTTCATACATCGCTATATTTTGTATGAACTGTTTTTCGTATTTATTTAATCACTTTGTACCTTTCTCTAGTGTTGACAAGGCCGCAAGTGTCAATCGAATAATTTAGTGTTTCACTCATGTAACCTTGTGACTAACGTACGTCCTGTCGGTATATATATGTTACTGGGTTCGATTAGCGACAAACAATTTTTAGCGTTAAACAAATACAAAAATCTACACGCAATGAGATACGATGATCTTTGCCTCGTAGACAATACCAAGCAACTAACGGTACTGAGTGTGGTTGAGTTTACTAGTGGTATTATCTGGCTATAATCAGTGTTCCGAGAGCTATACTTCTTTTTGTACTCTGAATTGCAAACTTTAATATAACCGTTTTAAATTATTGTATATCTATCTATCTATCTATCTATCTATATATATATATATATATATATATATATATATATATAATATCATATAAAATTGTAAACTAGAAACTTCCGAGTAGTTTTGAGAATCATCGCTCTTTCTTTAAATAATGAATGAGACTATTACACTGCTCGTTACTTAAAATGTTGAACTAAGAAGGATACATCCAGGAAAGTCCAAATTTGCAGAATGTATAGAGCAGGGAAGGATAAATATGTTTGGTCGATGGCTGCACAGCTTCTCATACCTGTGAACTCCGCCAGCTACAGTTGATGAGCTGTGGTATTGGATCGTAAGACGCATGGCTTACCATACCAGAAGAGAACATCCTCTCGATGTCTCGCTGTGTTACAGTCGTTCTGGTTGTCAATGTCGGGTCAGTTCTGCTCCTTTGTCACCACGTTGTCACACAGCGAAAACAGCGGTAAGTTTAACCCTTAACGTACCAAGCCTAAGTCGTCAAAGTTGTTTACCAAGCTGGAGTCTTCTGGAGACCCCAAGTATTATTTTAATTTCTCAACATAGTATTGCAGAGGGTTACTCCAACTATTATTTTTTGGATGTCTAGAAGCATACTTAAGTTAAATGAACATTGTTGACATCAAATATTATGTATATTTGAGCACTATTCAGTTCTTCATACAATTTTATATTTTTGTGTTCGTAAATCTGAAACACAGGTTTAACAATGGAGTTTTTACATTTTCAAGTGTGTTTTTATTTTTTGTATTTTTTAAAGAAACGAGTCGTTGATCTAATCATGTAATTAATATCTCAAAGGGTTGCAGGATACATATAAAAATTGAGAATAAATTGATTCTTATGATTGCGGCAGTATCACTAAATATCACTCTCTGGGGTCCCTAGAGTACCTCGCTTGGTATGTTAAGGGTTAAGCATATTCGACACTTACTATTAGATATCGGCTTGGGAACTTTGGCGTAGCTACCCTGTCTCCCTGAAGTTGCATTTTTAATGGCGAGTACTGTGTAGGAACCATCTTGTGAGGGAATACGTTTTCAGCTGACACCATGTTTTTAATTATAGCGTCATTTAAAAAATAACTTATCTGTTAATTAAAATGTGCAGAGAAGTTATTTCTGGAAAATCCTATTCACGCCTCTTGTGGTAACAACTTCTGCATTTTGGAAGAGGATATTATTAAGGAAAAGAATGAGGTAAAGTCGTCTTTATATAGTACACACGGAAAAGAAAGTATTTGACAGTTGACAAATTTTCTTTTGCCAATAGCTTGGGAACAAATGAATTTATTTGGATCTTTTTGTTGTTATTCTTCGAATAGTTATAACTTGACAACCTGCCAAAGTCGGTACTCGAATAGGTTAATTTATTGTTGAGTTTTTAGGAAAACAAATTTTGTCAACTGAAGAATATTTAATTTCGTGACTGTACAAGCAATGGATGATAACGGCTTAATAAATGACTGTACGTAAGTTTGTTTGAGTTTGAACATAGGATTGTACATGGCTGTGCATTTTGCATTATTATTGAAGTGCTGCAACTAAGTTATTGCAAAAGGTATGATAAATTCTTACAGTAATATTGTCACATATTGATTTACTCTGTATGAAAACTAAAATAGTTTAACATATAGTTAACCTCCTTTGTGCCAATAATTTTAAAATTAACGCTTGTGCCACTTTTCAACCTTGGCTTTGCAGTAGCTTTCCAAAGAATTAGCAGGAAGTCCAAACTTACACCCTGCAGGTAAATACATTTCTCTGGACATTTCATGGCTCCAAACTAAGATTGAAAAGTGTAGTATTTTTAATTTTATTATTATTGGCACAAAGGAGATCAACCATATTTTAAGCTATTTTTGTTTCCATACAGAGAAAAACAATATGTGACAACATTACAGTAAGAATGTATCATGCATTTCTCAGTATGTTGCAGCAGTTCAATAACGGTGCACTATACGTACAATCTAGATCCTGAATATGTCCAATCCATATATTACAACAAGGCAATACGTATGCGATACAGGTAAAATCCGTATATTTCATACGGACAATCTATAAGCTACATACATCCAATCCATACATTACATATGGCCAGCCTGTACGCGACATACGTATAATCTATATGCTGCATGCACACAGTCTGTAAGCTGCATATGTGCACTCTGTATGGTGCATACGGATATTCTGTATGCTGTATCGGGACAAGCTGTGTGCGACATAAGGAAAATCTGTATAATACATACGTACATGACGCATACTGTATCTAGTCGTACGTACGAGGCACAAGTACAATATAGATGCTGCCTCGGGGTTGAACGCAAGAAACACACGTACAGAACGTATATTGCATACTTCTTGAAATTATGCTCCGTCCTGATAGTCAGTGAGTGTCGTCATTATTAACTCACATGCTACATACGATCGTGACGTCACAAAGATAGATATTACCTCCGTATATACTTGTTACTGCAGATGACGTCACACGAATGACGTCATTGCACTTATGCAGACAGTATGTATAATACATACTTTTTCAGCTATACGTTTGCTGCAGGATGTTATATACGGTTGTACGTTAAGTCCGGAAACTACAGGAATTACGAATGTAACCTACGTTTTTAAGTATGCCACCTACATTTTTTTTTCTCAGTGTACGCAGTTTACTCTAATAATAAATATGGTTTAAATTGTCTTATATCACACTATTCCTGGAGCAAACGTGAGGCGCAAGGCTTGTGAAAACTTTGTAATATAAAACTTTTAATATAAATTAACAAAATGGAGCAATAAAATTTCGAGACAAGAGCGAAATAAGTCTTCAAAGATCGAGACGAGATGAGATCTATTACATTTATTAGACGGGACGAGAGAACCTCATTTCTCGTCTCGTCTCGTCTCATGAGGAACATTATCTGAACGAAACAGGTATCAATGTTGCTTCTAGTGACTAACTAGCAGATATTGTTGCATTTTTTGTTCATGAATAATCGATTTTGTGGCATATCAATCTGCAAACATATCATCAAAAGTATTTGTACGCTATTATTCGGGTATAAGCCAAGAATAGAACACTTTAGAATGTATTAGGTTATTATTTAGAAATGAAATGAAATCTTTCAGTTTTAAGTCCCACGATTATGTCGGCTAGGATAAAGGAAACTGTGATGATAAGAATTAACGAAATGATGGAATGAAGAAAGTAGGAGAAAACGGGAGAATGCCAAAAAAAACCCACGCACATAGTGTTTGTCCACAACAAAGCTCACTTTGCGCGAGACGAAATCGAACCTGGGACTACATACACCAGAGATGAACACTCTACCATTGAGTCACCGCGGTCCCCATTATTCCTCAGGGCATAGTAAAAGAATTTTTGAAATTCCCATGTTCTTAATCTGCACGAAAATAGATGTGATTAATAATATTTCTTCTACCTCTGTTTATTATACTTCCAAACTATGTTATGCGTAAGTATAGGAAGTCTAATAGAAGCTATGCCCGTCTATCTGTTGTCAGGTAACAGACCAAAAGCAGTAAGAGATATCGAGAAGGGGTTTCCGAAATAAATTTTGCGTCCTGAAAATAGGTTCCATCTCCTACGTCAATCTTCTATGTAACTCGGAAGTGATAGAGATCGACTACTCATGGGCCATAAATCAAAAATTATAATAGATAGCGACAATCGGGTTTAGGGAATTAATTCAACGTCTCTAGAAATTATACCATTTCTACCACTAACTCATTATCAAAACCGGAACTGGTAGAAATTTACTACTGCTTCCTGTTTCAATATTGAATTTCATAGAGCAAAGACGACAAGATATATCGAGAAGCAGTTTTCTGGAATCTATTCAGCACCTCAAGAATAGGTTCCGTGTCCGTTTCCTCCAAAAACCTGTTAAAATCGACCACAACCAGTTTCAACATTAATGACCGTAAATTAAAGATGAAAATAGCTTGCAACGAAAGGATTTCGGGAATCGATTCAGCGTCAAGTAAATTTATCACCTCTATCCCTATCTCACTATTAAAGAAGGAAGTGTTAGAAGTTTACGACTATTTCCGGTTTCTATATTGATTTCCATAGAGCGATAGAGAGATCGAGACGTTTTCGGGAATTCATACAGTGTCTCAAGAATAGGTTCCCTTTCTTCCGTTAATCCTATATTTAAATCAGAAGTGGTGGAAATAAACCGTTTTTGGCTTTTAACATTGATCGCCAGAGAACTTAATTGGTAGTAGATAGTGACAGTTTTCGAAAATCGATTGAGCATCTTAAGAAAAATAAAATCTTCACCTGTATATCTCTACTGAAACCGGAAATGGTATAACAATTTCACTCTTCCGGTTTCAATATTGACTTCCATAGTTCCATGAGCTCCCTGGAGAGCATACACGTCTTTGGCGCGGGAGACTCAGATTCGATTGCCGGCGGGAATACTTGTCGTTCGTATTCCACGTTAAGCTGTAGGTCTACGTTTCATATAGCGTCGCTGCTGCAAGGGACGCTAAACTGAAATCAAATTAAAAGCAAATCCATAGCTCCATTGAGCAAAATCGATAAATATCAAGAAGCATTTTTTTTTTATTATTATTAATGTTCAGCTAAGATTTTCTTCTGTCCCACCAGGCGAATATCAGGAGGATGATGTATCCCAACATATGCTGCGCCTGACTTCCACATTTCCTTGCCTTTGTTATTAATGTTTCGGTATTAATGGCTCCATCTGAGATTTCGATTTCTAAAATAAATATTAATTCATACATTTAAAGTTACTCGTCAGTTACCTGTGTGTGTCTAACATAGCAGCAGTCTACTTGTCAAAAGTACTCGTCTTGTAATGTTTTTTTTAAGAACCCATCAAATATCATGAAGTAGAAATACTAGGATAATAGTCAAATTAATTTCTAAGTACTATTGCTGACATCTTTAATTTGCCGCGTTTTTACAGTATATACAAATGTAAAATATTTGATTTTAAAACGTTCCACACTTGTATTACACGACTAGTAGTTTTGAGATGTAGGCCCCTGTAATCTCAAGTTTCATTTTTGTTTTAAATGAAAAGAATTCGGTTCCCGATCCCGATCAAAATGCACATATGTATATATAGTAAAAGAACCGAACGGACCGTTCTTTATTTTCATTAATTTCTAGATTTGTTTGAAAATTTTGACATGAACATATCTAAAAGACAGTATATCACCCGTTTTTCCTAAGGCCCTTTTTAGACGTTATGATAAATCATCAAGAGTAGAATTTTTTTTATCATATGCATGTGAGATATTTTCTATTTACACACAGCGATATTTTCCGTAGATATCTCTAGCACATGGTCAATAGGGTCTGACCTCTATCGGAGATTATGCTAACTACTTTAGAAACTTTGAGTTTCTCCTAGACGAACAAAAGATGACCACGCTGTTTGTGAGTGTGTGTGTGTGTTTGTGTGTGCACTGTGTCACTCGGAAAAGGACAATTCCTGTTTCTCGCTAATTTGTTCGCGCCGTAGTGAGATAAAGACCTCACTACTAATAATGATCAACTGAACTGAAATTACGGATTTTGTGTTGCACACACGCGCGAACAAAGAAAGAAATTATACCACTCTCCTCCCATTAGCACCAACCAATCAGAAACTGTAAAATAAAATAATTTTGTTCATCTAGCGAAATGACTCATTTTTGAACTATGTGCATACGGAAGGGTGAAAGTGTCAGGCAGCATATTATCAACGGTAAACGCCCTTAAGCCATCTACATCTGGAACAAAATTATCTAAAGTCTTGCTATTTATAACGAACAGTTCTTTGTAGCATAGTTTCCCATAATGAGTAACCTACATAGAATTTATGTGAAGCCTATTAAAAAAAAAAAAAAAGGATTTACACATACACACATTATATATATGGAGGGAGGGAGAGAGAAATCACATGGAATATACGTATTAATATATATACAGAATAATCTATTTAAAACTAAACATTTCGCTTGCCTCTTCGTTTTCGAAGTATAGACTTTTTCAGTATTAGGTTCTCAGTAGATATTTACAATTACGAATATTAACTTTTAGCATAGAAACAGAGATCTTTTCAAAAGTGGACTGTGTAAAGCTCTCAGAAACTTTAGAACTCCTTCGTGACTAAGCGGTTAGCTTACGCGCCTTGACGTGGGAGACCCGTGTTTGATTCCCGGCGGGAGCTCATGTGGTTCGGATTCCACGTTAATCAGTAGGTCTCGTCTCATATAGTCTCGCTACTGAAAGGGACGTTAAACTTAAAATCAACTCAACTCTCAGAAACTAGAGATAAACTTGTAAAATAACTGCCAGCAGTGTTTTGTCCAGTCTCCTAGATTTTGGGAAGCTTATAAAGCTCTAGGGGGAGACCATATTCATGATTTTTTGAAATGGAATATAGAGCTTGAAATGAAAAGAACGATTATGCGGCCTTTGCAATTATCACGTCTGTGGCAATGATATAATTGTATTTGTTTAAAAAAAAGAAAAGAAATATAGAACGGTGTAACCTATTTAGACACTTAAGGACTCGTCAATCGTAAGCTGAAAGACGAGTGTCGTTTTATTGCTGAAGTTTTCATTTTTTTTTTGTGTGTGTGTGTGTGTGTGTCCACAGAATATATATAAATTAAGAGATAAAATGTACGTTCTTGCCCCAAGTATATATACACTGCCCCAAGTGTAGTGTATATATATACAGTGGCGGATCCAGGATATGATCAAGGATTAAGGCCAGGCGGAGGGGCTAAACCATAGTTTGCAGTTTTATCCAATGTAAAGCGGGATTGAAGAACATTTTATCCAGTGTGTACATGAGCGTCAAGGAGGGCTATAGCCTCTATAATCCCCCTTGGATCCGCCTATATATATATATATGTACTAATCCGTAACTACGCAACTTCTCGATAATCCTTTTACTATTTATGGTATCTTTAGATACCATGGCGTAAGTGTTGTCTTTGACCGCTTATTTAGGTTCAATAACAGGTATTTAGGCCGGTTTTTACATTGGTCAAGTCAAAAGTGGACCAAAGGTCACCCCAGATGCATTTTGGAACCAGATGGTCAACTTGTTGGCGCCAAGTGGGGGCGGAGGAAAGTGGCTTTTTTTCCTTAAGGCAAATTTCAAAACTTTTTCAAGCCTTTAGTTTTCAACATACCAGATTGAAATTTTGCATACGGATTGTGTGCACCTTTGAGTATTTCTCAATTTCTTTTTTCAGATCCATACGTATACTCGGGCCCAAGCCTGTGGGCGCAACTATTTCGAGGGGCTGATTTTTTCAGAAAAAATTCCGTTTTTCTCAATTTTTCCAGTTTAGGTGTATGATACGGACATGTGAGTCGTGCCGTTGAAAAGGGCTCGTTATATAGAAAAAAATGGCGTTTGAACCATGATTCTAGGCCAAATAGTAACGACTCGGTAAATGTTTATATCAGTTGAGTTGATTTTGAGTTTAACGTCCCTTTCAGCAGTGAGTCTATATGAGACATGGACCTACTGATTAACGTGGAATCCGAACTACATGAGCTCCCACCGGGAATCGAACCCGGGTCTCCCACGCCAAAGGCGCGTATGCTAACCGGTTAGCCACCTGTGTGTGTATCTGTGTGTGTGTGTGTGTGTGGACTAAATTCAGTCTTTTAAAAAAAATTCATCCCTTCGCTTTTAAGATACAAGATTGAAATTTTGCACACTCATTGTATACGTAATTTGGTACCTTTGGGAGTCATAGAGGGAGGACTGATAGAAATTCAAAATTTTATTTTTTAAGTGCTCATGAGTGTCAAATTAGTTGCAAGATGCACAGAATTAATGCTCCATACTACTTTTATGTACCAATGAGTAATATGGGACTACAGCTCTCTTCAAAAAGCATCATAAATTAAATATAATTGTTCTTACGTAAAGATCCACTGGCATAAGCAATTTTTTTTATAATTAATGTGAAATTTTGGCATTATTTTAGAAAAAAAAAATGTTGGTTTAGAAAGAATTCTTAAGTGACAATAAGATAATACCCATATGTGGATTTCTTTTAGAGGCGTGGACTCAGAATTTCTTCTGTCTAATCGGAATGCCAATGTGAAATGTTGAAAGCAGTTTTCTCTAATTATTTCTTAGAATTTTGCGGTAAATTTGCATTTTTTAGTTAGAAAATACAATAACACTCTTTTGCTTGTACCTATGATGGTGCATGCGTGTGGAATTTTATTACGGCTATTCCTTCTTATTGGGCAACAGTAGCGACAAGAAAAATTCAAACTTTTCGTTATTTGTATTATTGGCGTGAGCGTAAAAATAATCACTAATATCACAGAATTTACACTCAGAAGCTACTTCCATGTGCCAGTGGCCATTTTGGGGCTACAACTTCCCCTTCCTGGTCCAAAATCACTTTGAAAACCACAATAAATAACCATACCACCTTTTTATACGACTACGACTATAAATCTTTTAAAGAGAAGTTTGGGAATGACTTATTTCTATGGGGTGAAGTGTCGAATGGCCACCAAGTAGTCCAGATCTTGCTCCATGCGATTTTTTTTTTCTTGTGGAGATTCCTAAAACAAATTCTGTCAAAAATCATGTAACAATGTAGATGACTTAAAACAAAGAATTGTCCAGAGCGTAGAGATGATCACTCCAGATATGTTGGAGAAAGTGTTCACAGTGGCTTTAGTAAATAGCATTAATTCATGTCTTGCTCGTTCACGAGAGCATGCTGAAAGAAAGTAAGTTCATTTTATTTGTCTTACACGTAGATTAATGAAATCTTTATAAAGAATTTAGTTCATGACAACTGAGCCAAAAAAGAAGTGTTATTTTTAAAAAGGAACAATATGTTTTCTTGGGTTTATGGTATAGCCTTACTCAACCTGATCGTTATTCCTGGCGAGACATTTGTTTTTACTACAACCATGTATCCATAGTATACTTTTTCCTGACGTGCTTACAAGTGCAGTATACGAGTAAGCTACTACGTGGAAAGCGGGATCATACAGTTATTGTGGAAGAAGTAGGGAAAATATACGCTTTTTTATGAATAAAGAAAACATTATTGAAACTTAAAGGTCACCTACTACACTTTTAATTTTAAAAGATTACTTCTCATTAAGATTTTTTCGTTCGTGGTACCCGCGGCATTTTCCATTGTCATTTTGTGTTCGAGTTGGTTTGCTTAAGTGGGCAGAAAATATACAGGTGACTTGTATGTGTTTTTATGCTATAAGAAGAGTCCAATTTGTTTTATAAAAGCGCAAAAATCTTTGATTATATTCCAGTGATGCCAAAACAACGAAGTTATATCCTCAATCTGGTACACTGACAGACGATATTCATTTACACTAGATTCAAAATTAAAAAAAAAAATCAAAACATTCTTCTACAATAACGACAAATTCCCCATTAATTGTAAAGCATACTTACCTTCTTCCCGTACGTCCCTGCTAAGAATATTTATCGTAAATTATATGAATTTTGGAAGGGTGGCTGTAGCCCAATATCAGTCACTGGTACATGCAAGGAGCATCGGAATATTAATTTTGTATCATTTGTGATTAATCTAACGCTTCCTGGAATTTCCAAAATAAAATTTGAAATTTTTATAAAGATCCACCAAAATATGCTTTGCCCCCTCTGCCCCTTTAAGATGGTGCGTTATCAAAATAACATTCCAGATTTCATAAACGCATACTTTTCTGCTACAATGCCGCCAAATTTTACATTAATTAACAAAGAAATACCTTCTTCTCGTATGTCCCTACTAAGGATATTTATGGTGATTTTTTTTATTTTTAAAAGGGGGCTATAGCCCCATATAAGTCACTGGCACATGTAAGGAGCATTGGAATATTAATTCTGTGACATTTGTGAATAATCTGACGCTTACTGGCATTTCCGGAACAAACTTTTGAATTGTTATAAAGATCCATCATCTGATGCTTCACCCCCTGTGCCCCCCTCCCCTAAGACGGTGCGTTACCAAAATATCATTCCAGATTTGAAAAACGCATACTCTTTTGCTACAATTACGCCAAATTTCACATCAATTAACAAAAAATACCTTCTTGTCGTATATCCCTCCTAAGGATATTTATGAAGTTTTTTTATATTTTTGAGGGGGGGCTATAGCCCCATATAAGTCCCTGGCACATACAAGGAGCATTGGAGCAATAATTCTGTGTTATTCGTGATTAACCTGACGCTTACTGGCACACCGAAAATAAATTTTGGGATTTTGGTAACACATCACCCACCACCTTTTTACGCCCCTTGCCCCCAAAAGGGGGGCTTCCCAAAATAAGGTTTGAGACAGCTTTATTAGCTTTGAGAATGAGTGTTTTTGCATTTTGTAACAAATACAATTCATTTGCCCCAAAATCTTTACGAAAAACTGCTTCCAAAATTTAACATTGAATCTCACATAAGTAGAGATGCAAAAAAGCCGGCTTTTTTGAATCGATGGTTTTTTTCACATAAAAAGCCGGCTTTTTTGGGAAAAAAACGAGAATTTTGGAAATTTTGGCTTTTTTCAACTTCATGATTTTTCTATCTAAATAGCTTTCTTATAGTATATTCTATAGTTAGATAAGAATTCCATGACCTGAATGTGATATTTCGCTCTGAAATTCACCATCAAGATGGATGGAGCACATGTTTTACGAATTAAAGCTAACATGAAGAATGTAGTATTTGAGGGTAATTTTAGAGGCTATTTAACTTTATTTTAACTTTTGAGTTATCGACATCTTTTTTCTTCTCTAGTTTGTCATCCGTGTTTCATTTCTAAGAGCTTCTAGTACTCTAGCTTCTAGCGCAAAAGTTAAACTTGCTCGTTTTTCTATTTATCCGTCAAAGCGTACGTTTTTCAATATATCTGTCAAACCGTACTTCCACATTTCTGTTTTACTGTAGCTGTGAAGTGATTTAGCAATAATTTTCCGGACACAACCTTGAATACCAATTTATACAAATAATCAGTAGCGGATTTAGAAAAGTACTTTAGGAGGGTTTTTTTCTGATTGTTTCGTTTCCCAAAAAGTCCTAATTTTATTTGGGAAGTGCTTGAAGTTTATGAGTACAGGCATAACTAATATTTCGTTTCGTTTATATGTGTAGCAATAATCTTCCGGATACAACTTTAAAAATCATTTTATACTGAGAATCAGTGGCGGATTTAGAAAAGTATTTTGGGAAGGGTTTCTTACTAATGTTTAGTTTTTTTAAACATTCGTAATTTTTATTTGACGGGAGCTTAAAGTTTATGAGTAAAGGCATAAATAATAGATATTTCGTTTGTTGCAGACATTCCGTAACTTTGGGGAACGGGCTTCAGTCCGAAAGACCGCCCCCCCTAACCTTCGCAAAACCGTCACTGCTGGTAATCAGTAATAATAACGATTTAAAAACAATAATAAAGGAAGTCGGCGACTCACAGTACACGCACTATTTCTACATTCACAGATGGAATGAAGAAAAGCTTTGTCAGAATGGTCGAATGCTGGTTGAATCTCGGACTTCCTGATAGAAGCGCAAAAGCTAATCACTCAGTCATGTTTGTTGTGCAGTTGTATTTAGCTTAACTTAAATATATTCCGTAGTCTTTTTTTTTTGGGGGGGGGGGGAGTTCCGTAATGATATGTTGAATCCCTCTTGTTAAAAATTCAGAAAACTTGAGGATTGGGTAAACTGTGATGGTGGTTCTATAAAACTTAATTGTAGAATTTCAAGAATATACAGAACCAAAAGCTCTAGATGTGCAGCCTTTAAGTGTATCATATAAATCTAAGTATTTCTCTTATGTTTTATTTTAATTTTATTTTGTTTCAAAAAGAGGGTATGGAATATTTTGAAGTAAAAATACTACATACTATTTTGCTAGTTATTTGTGTATTCTTTAAAAAGAAGTGTTTACTTTTTCATGCGTAACCCAAGTAGCGGTTCGGATGTCAGTTTAAGCGAAAGTCTTCTCCTTGATAACCTCGGTATTTCATAAGGATGTTAAGCCTAAATATACGAAACAAACCAAATTGTATATTTCTGCATGCCTAAATGCGTGTTGTTTTATAAAGAAGCCAATATTGCTTAAATATATTGATAGAAATTGGCAAAATTTATCGATTGCCTATGTAGCTTCCAACATTAGCTTGGATTGGACTTTCAATGATATCTACGTACCGGTACTAAATTTGTAATTTAATACCTCAGTTTTAGCGTACTGATTATGGTACGTTGACCTTTAAATTTTACATGCAAAGCAATAACAGGATTTTCCCGTTATTGTCTTACATTTCAAGTAATGACGGGATTTTCCCAATGGCTAGGGCGGGAGATTCTCAACTTAAGAAATTTACTGACCGCACTTCTTTAAGCTTATGGGAGTTCTTCCGGCATAACCCCGCTGTTGCATAATAACATCAAGGCGAAAAAACTTATTTCTGTGAATATGTAATATAAATACATAAAGCAAAAAATCTAAGTCAAAAAAGCCTGGTTTAAACCAAAAAAGCCTGGTTTAAACATCCCCCCAAAAACGGGTTTTTGGCATTTTCAAAAACAACCACGGTTCTTGCCAACTCTGCTTACTTTTGTATATAGGAGGTTAAAAAATTCTTATTATATACATTGGTTAATCCTGTGGAATTCACAATGTAAATATGTTGAAGAAAAATTGTTTGAAATATTTTTTCGAAATTCATAGTTTATTTTCGATGCTTTATATTATTATCAGCATCAGCCACTAATTAAATGATTTTTTGTGTTATAGAGAAGCGATACAAAGTCTGTTTTATCAATTTAAAGCAATATTTTGAAAAAAGCCCAAAATTTCCCAAGCAAAAAAGCAAAGCAGAAAAAACCGAGTTTTTTTCCAAAAAAGTCGGTTTTTTTCCGAGCCCTTGCATCTCTACCCATAAGGAAAATGAACTTTTGTGTTTATCCCCCAAAAGGGGGGCTAAACAGAAATTTTCTCTTATTTCCTTTAGAAATTCAAAAAAATTCAGATATTTCTCAATAAGAGTGTCAAATTTTACATTAATAGTGTGAAAACTTCATATTCTCCCAGTGCTGTAGAAAATTACATGAATTATGGAACAGTATATTATATATATATTGCAAAAATTTTTTCCCGACCTTAATTTCCAAGATACAGGATTGAAATATTTCACACGTATTGTCTACATAACTACGTGTAAAAAAAAAAAAAAAAAAAAAAAAAACCCCTACCTGAACCCAAGCCCGGGCTAGAAGGACGCAATAATTTCGAAAAAATCGAAAAATCTCCCGGTTTTCCTCGATTTTTTACAGTTTCTGGTGTATAATACGGACAAATGAGTGGTACTGTTGAAAAGGATGCTCTATCAGTGGCGGATCCAAGATATGATAAAGAAAGGAACTAAATCGTAGTTTGTAGCTTTATCCAGTGTAAATCAGTATTGAACCCCATTTTATCCAGTGTATACCTGAGCGTCAAGGCCCCTATAGCCCCTCCTTCCAGTGTGGGAATTAGATAATCTATATTGGGGGGGGGGGGATAAAATTAGGCCAAAGGACATAGTCTGAAGGTTCAAATTTCAAAATGAGACAATAAATGCCTTACCCCATATATATATATATATATATATATATATATATATATATATATATATGTGTGTGTGTGTGTGTGTGTGTGTGACATCTCTAATAAATAAGAGATTTATTAATTTAATAAATCTACTGACAATAACTATGCACATATATATTGTCTGACATACACACACCCCACTAAACCTTTCTGAACGTGTTTTAATGTTGTACTCACTCTTGTCCCCGTAGCTCGCTAAGGTTTATTTAGTTAATAATTCGGCTCGAGCGATAGCCATGATCACAAGCATATGTTAATTTTTCCACTCATATTGAAAGCTTCCACTTTGCATTAATACATACAGGTTGCGAGAAGAAACCCACTTCAGTCTTGTGAAAACCACTAAAATTATCAGTTAAACCGGACATTTTTTTTTAAGAAAATCTAGATATTAGCCTATCAAATAAGAAATGGATTGTTGCTGGTCCCGATTTCTCACATCAAGGTCAAATCGAAGGCCAAATATTTAAAATATCTCAATTCAAATTTCGAGCTTGTGATTCTACTTCCCGCTAAAGCTGTGCTCATCACGACTTTTTTTCTCCAAATATCGATTCCGTGATGGGCACAGAAATTCAACACTTAAAAATTACTTTACTGTTAGGTTGAAGATAGTTGATTCACTATGGGCTACGTTATTCAAATAAAGTAAAACATTACACTGAAGTTTTTCAAACAACATTAATTGGGTGGACAGCAAACTGTACAGCAAAAAGATGGGAAAATGAAGGGTTAACTTTAAAAAGTCCCGCTCCAGTTGAAATGCTTATACAGACACGGACAATGACACGGAGAACCAGTCGTATTAACAAATGCTGAAACAAATCTTGAATTATTCGCTTATTCACCTAAAAATCATCTTCATTAACATGTCTGCTCACTAGGAGCGTATCCCCCAGCGTGTACGTTAACATATACTTACGAGAGAATACCTATATCTCAGATTTTGAGTACAGTTTCAAAAGTTCATTTCCGTAAACTGTAAAAGCAGTGATTACTATGCTAATTATCACAAATTAAATGCAACTTTTGAGTTGCATACACACAACCTACTAGGGAATGAAGACCATGTGCTAACAAAGAGTACACTGGAAAATGAAATAACATGTTATAACAAAAATTAAAATAAGATGATAATCGATACAAATATAGAGGATAAATATGACATATCCTAACTTCGCCAAGTATGGTAGAAGAAGCTATTTGTTTACTTCTTCTTGGCCAACCGCTAAGAACATTTATAAATCTATATGTGGCTTTGTTATACGCAATTAGTACATTCACATTCACAAACGATGACGAACTGAAGGGTACGAAGGTACAGTTGCAAGTAACAACCGTAGTCATAATAATATAGTTCTACTAAACAACGTTGAAAATAGTGGGTAATTAGGTGGTAAGTAGAAATGACCAAAACTGAACAGTTTACATCGATCATTTCGAAATACAGCTAGAAGATTAAATTTACAAGAAATAACAAAAATCAGTGAAATTTGGAGTTATACTAAGCATAGTTTGAGGGGGAAAGCGAGCATCCCCGGTGGGGATACTTCAGCTGACTTCTTTGGGGGGGAACAAAATATGATTGAGGGGGGAAATCCCTCTCATCCCCCCCGGTAATTCGCACCCTGCCTCCTTCAATCCGCCACTGTGCTGAAGAAAATGAAGTATAAACTATGATCCTACGATAAATAATCCCATGATCTTAACATATTTCAGATTCTATCGAGAATCAAATTCATGGTGAATATTTCAAGGCGAAGTTTCCCTATCTAATAAAGAAACTTGTATTTCAGCATATAGGGGCAAACATTTTTGTTAACTTCATATCACCTGCATTTCATTGCAGTTTTATTTTATTATAAATTATTGCTTAATTCCATTATAGAATTGTTCATAATATTTGTCTAATTATCTTCGACCTTTTCAAATATACATGTACTTTTTTTTTTCATTTCTTTATATAACGAAATTTAATGCCATAGTGACCTTTTGCACTATGCTCTCTGTTTCGTTCAGAGCTAAAGGTGACTATTTTATTTCTAAACGAAAAATAAAATTAGTTATATTTAGTTCCAGAATTAAAGATGATGGATGCCAATGTGCGGACCACACACAAAACGACTAAAATCCATCTTCTTGACCATAGCTAATTATGGACTATAATTGAAAAGCATTCAATTTATTTTTGAGCTGTAAACTTATTCATAGTTTTTATTAATAGTAAAATCTAGAACAGTTTTACGCTTGTAAAATTCTACTTCATTTTGTTCGCTTGACAATAAATATAGAAATAAATACTAGCAGAATATCGAATCACACCTTTAACTGTAACAATATTTTCCTCTTTACTGGAGTCCTATCTGATCGATGAAAAAAAATAAATAAATAAATAAAAAAGTAGTAAAACGAAGACTCGAACACGGGTCGCAGGAATGGGAATTTCCACGGACCCAATGAGCTACGGAATAAGACACAAACCATACTATATATATGGCAATAAAACTAAGCTTCACGCTGTGAAACAACGTTGTCACTTTTTTTTCCTTTTTTAAAGAAGGAATTCAAACCTTATAAAACGTTATGACAAGTGCCTCAATTTGAATGGTGAATATGTTGAAAAGTAATGTAATGTGATATTTTTCCCATGTGTATAATAAACATTTTGTATCTGCGAGTGTGTGCCATTGATATCAAACGGCAGTCCTTTTCCGAATTGACCTCATAGTATTTAGTACATTGATCTTAATTTCAATGTAATTGATTACTCAAGCGACTCTCCAAAACCACGACTGGAAGTCAAATTTATCTTGACATAAATTTGATTTCTCCAGACATACAAACAAATGGCACAACCGAACAGTGGCCTCTAAAAGCTTGGGCTCTCCGGTAGACAGCGTGGATGGGAGCCCTTCTCTACGTCCCACTTCACAATTTTGAGCTCCCTGATGGTGGGTGCCCCCCACAATGCGGGGTCCGCGAACCCCTTATTTACGCCCCTGCAACCGAATACTGGAGCTACGATAAGCGCATTAATTAGATTAATAATGCTGTGAGTTATAATGTAGATAGATATAGATATAATCTATTTAAAACAAAACACTTTACTTGATTTTTCATTTCCGAAGTTTAGAATTTTGCAGTATTAGTTTCTCAATGAATAACTGCAAATTAGAACATTAACGTTTAGCATAGAAATGAACTATGACTATTCATTTCTATGAACTATGACTATTCATTTCTATGAACTATGAACTATGTAAAGCTCTTCAAGCGTTGTGAGATAAAGTTGTAAAATAACCACCAGCAGTGTTTTGTCTAATTCTGTTAATTTTGAGGAGAATCTAACACTCTCGGGGATATTCATGACTTTTTAACTTTTGTTGCAGGTATTTTCAACATTTCTTTAGAGGAATTCTACAACTTTTGGGGGGGGGGGTCGTTTAGAAGACACTGCACTGTAATATATTTGCAAATTAGGTAGGCTATAAGCAATGGCAATAGATTTTTATTTATAAGTTATTTTATACTAGATGGAAAATCAATCTAACAACTCTGTTTAATTTGAATTATCTGTATTATCTGGGGAATCAAAAATATTATATAAAATCATGATAACTAATATTTACAACCGTTGTCAATCCAATGTTTGATAAAGATCTTTCAACATTTCTCCAGAACATTCCATCTTGGGCAACCCTCTTTCAAATCATTCCTCAGTGCTTCTTAATTTGACCATACCATACGGTATCAGGGCTTCTTCTAGGTCACTTCTTATCATTTACACAGAAAATAACAGAAGAACATATTACTGAGAGTGGTCAAAAGAGCAGGAAATATTTCAGCCCAAACTAATGGAGGAAGTGGCCAGTGGACATCTTGACAGAGGACGAAATAGCAGGTGGATATAATGATGGTTTATAATTACAAGTACATTGCTATTTAATTGTATTTTACATTATAAAATTTCTAATTTACTGTATGCGTTCATTTAATCATTGTATATATATCTATATCTATATCTATCTATCTATCTATCTATCTATCTATATCTATATCTATATATATATATATATATATATATATATATATATATATAATGTTATTACATATAATCTTAGAAGTTCTAGGGAGAAGATTAACCCGACTAACATAATGGTTAACGCGGAGACTTTTGGTTCAAATATTTTAATACGATATTTAAAATAAAGTACAATTTATATAGAAGTAAAGTAAGTATGAAATAACTATACATAAATTCAAAATTCGAAATTTTAATTATGAAGTATCTATATTCAATTTTGGAATTCGAAATTAATTATAATAACATGAGATAAGCACTAAAGCGCTTGATTGACAAACCAGAGTAAGAACTCAAAATAAAACAATATTGAATAGGTTTACAACAGGGATGGCTAGGCTTTCTTAGGTTTGAGGGCTACTTCTCATTTCCGAATTCTCTAGTGATCTACTAATCAAAATATAGATTAATAATGAGGACGTGATGGATAGTAAAGAAGAAGTAAATACGAACAATAAAATTAAGATGAATTAAATATTTTTTTAAAACCTAATTAATTCATTTATATTTTCTCAGAAACGTTCATTTGTTATCAGAAACTAGAAATCAGTCCATCGAGACTGATTGACACAGATAGTGTGACACAGACCACCGCGGGCTACCTCTCACGATTGCCGGTAGGCTAGAGACCATGGTTGATGTGTTGGCCATCTCTGGTCGGTTATAATAACTTGTTTCGAAGACATGAAAAGGGTTTCAATCAAGGACGTGTCGCTTCTGATGTATGTGGTCCAGGTTTCAATTCCCGGTTTTATCTCATTTTAAACTATGGATCTACCTTTGCTTTAGCCGAGGTTAAACTTCAGATATCAAAGCAAACCAAATTGAAGCGGTTAATTTGTTGTAGCTTTCGTAGTTTGGAAGTCTCCTCGCATTTCATGAACAGAAACCGGGGAAAAGATGTTTCTTTCATTTTTGTCAACAGAACAAACCACTGGACGACAGGTATAACCAAATTCTTAACAAAACCTGTTTTTAACCAGATATTTCCCGCTTTCCTTCCAAGAAGCTGGCAGCCAAGGAGGGCTGGAAGCGGTGACCTATTCATTCCTTTGTTTCTCTACGGGGGGCTAGAACTGGCTTGCATGCGATAAGTTGAACATGTCGAACTTATCGCATCGTATCATATGCAGGAGAGATATCATGAGATAAACTAATTTAGACATGATGATTTCTGAAATTTATCTCTACCCTTGATGATTTATCATAACGTCTAAACGGCCTCTAAGACTTCTCTTTGATCGCTATGTAAACTTTTGTCAGGCCACAAATAAGCGAGTTTGCTCTACACTATACAAACTAATTTTATAAGATGAACAGACTTTCCTCACTTGACAGCAACATTGACAGATTTTCTGAAACGTTCGTATGTCGTTAGCTCCAATATGTTTTTACAGGTAACTATTGCTAGAGATGTTTACGTAGAATCAACAAAACCTTTACGATCTATGAGGAGAAAGAAAACAGAATTTGCTCTTATCTGCTGTCAATCTGCATTCCATCGGTTTCTTTTTCTCCCGGGACAACCCGAAGTTAACGCACGTGACCTAGCGGGGGGGCAGAGAATGAAAAAAATGTATCTGGTTAGCCTCCTATCTGCTGTTCTGCGCTGTTGCAAAACGTAGGCCAAAATTCAAACAGGTTTTAAATGGAAGAAAATTTATTTATAATTAGCGCGCTCTAATATTACCTTAGCAAGAAAAAAGTAAAACTGAACATGCAATATTAATAATAACAAACATTTGGTCGAATTTTAAACTGTATAAAATAAATAGTTTTTATAATATTTTGGAAAGAAATATGCCATGTTATATACCGAAATCCTATCTCATTCCGAGTGTTGAACACAGACTTAAGATATCATACTGAAAAATAATAATAATAATAAAAACTATTTCAAATATAGGACTTTGTATACGCATATATGGAGATTCACTACACGTTTTGCAAGACTGCTCGAACCTATGTTAAATGGACGTGGTGGATTTTGATACTAGGCCCCTCATTTAACAAATTTCATAGCTCCCATTTGAAATTTTCGAATGTGTCTAAAGGTGCCCTTTTGGTAGAACCTGAGGATAGCAAAATGCTTCTTTCGGTGCACTACCTGGCACTTTCCTGTCTTAGGTTTTTTTTTTTTTTTTTTTTTACTCTTTTATCTCCAGTTGTTTTCGATTTATGGCACTGGATGAAGTTACAGATTCACTCTCTCTATATAAAATATAGTTATTTGCGATCTTTTATCTCCACTCGTTAGAAAAATAACCCATATTAAGCAACATTCTTTCGGACTTGGCACTTTGTAGATTCCTTCTGATTTCTAAAATTCAACACAATTTTCTAAGTGTTGTCTGTTGCAGCAAAGTAAAATTATTCTATTCGTCACTCAATGGGAAAATTTTCCTTGTTGTCGAATCAGAAATTTGGCCTAAATGATTTGAAATAAATAAACTCTTTAGATTATCACATGTAGAGAATACTGTTTAACGCATATTACATGTTTGTTTATATTTATGTCACATTAATATTTAATTTTGGAAACGTAAATATACTGTAAATCAGTGTTTGATATATGATACTGAAAACCACATCAAATATTGCATTAATTGCAATGTATTTACATTTAAAAGTACAAATGAAATGTTTGTGTTTATACAATGTGCTTGTTATAATGATTACGAATAAGTGAATAATAAATAAACAAAACTTGTTTAGAACATTATTGTTTGGTCAAAATTCATATTTAGAACGAAAAATAACAGTAACAAAATAACATTTTGCAATCATAAATATGATAGAGGAGGTAAAGATAAACAATTTTATAAATGAGATCTGTGTCCAATTTAGCAGTTGCGTATGGTATAAACACATCAAAATTAACAGTATCTGGAGATGAATGCAATGTATGCATTCAAAATGTCAATATTGTCAAATAGTTAACAGCCCGAAGAAACTCATTAGAATCACGTCCCCAGTAGATTTTTTTTTTTTAAATATCTGAATTACTCTGCAAACTATAGTGCTTTGAATATTGTATTAATAGCCTTAATCTTGCCTTAACGTTGACTATTTCATAAATTATACAAGATAATGAAGTTAACCCTGCAAGCATAAGTTGGTGTCTGAAGAACTCCGACCACAATTTAAATTTTACCTGAATGAAGGACGAAATTTAATATAAATTCAGTTCCAGGTATCAGCTTTCAATACCATTATTCGTAATTTGTATAGGCCTAGTGCTATGCTGAAACGTTGAGAGCTGTAACTCCACTTATTATACATATTGGGTGTATCAAAAGTATAGAGCCATAGTCCAACTCCGTTGTTTAGGAAACGAAGAGATGGAAACAGATGGAAGTTGTTTAAGGTAGGGCTTTTCAATATAAAACAGTATATTTTTTCCGATTGCATCAGTCGCTTGGGTTCCACATTGGTAAGGAATTATTTGTTAACTGGAAACGCAAGTTGCCAGTTCAACAAACTCTTCCTTGGGCCCTCTCTATAGCAAAAAATCCACCCAAGCACACTTGACTTCCAAATAATATTAGAGCCATACTTTAACCATTTCTCATAATACTCCGTAATCAATGTGGTTAACCACAATAATGATAACTTCACTTCAATTCCGACTACAATGTTGTTCATTTACAGTGATTTAATAAACTCACAGAAGACAGATTTAACCGACTTGATAACCAGTCCGAGACCTCGTTCACTTCGAATTCCAAGTAGAATATTGGCCACACTTGGTGCTACTAGTATGAAAAACGTATAAGAAATATTACTTTATTTTTACACTTTCTTTCTTTAACTCAATACAGTTTACAGGATGAGGGCTAGGCCATGGTTTTCTAGGAAGACATTTACCTCTCACATGTCTGAGATTGAATAAAGTTGTGACCAATATATTGTTAAAAAAGTTGGAAAGAGAATGTTCTATCAACTGCAGAATTATGTAATGACTCTTAACAGTTGATGTTTCATCACACGAACCTAGCAACGAAATCTTTGTTTATAAGTTTGTGATTTGAAATCGTCTGATTTCTTTTTATTTAAGTTTATGCATTCTTACAAGTGAATAATCGGCAACCATAAATAATTTGATAATAAAAATCTAATCAATATTTTATTAAAGTTTGTTATCAAATTTTCCCATTTTGCCATACCTCAGGAACAGTTTGAGATATCAAATTGTTGTAAATAATATTACGATTTTTATGTATGTTGGAAATCATCGACTTTGAGGTACTTCCGATGTACGTTACAGTATACTTATCACTCGTGTTATTACTGTTGTTTTTAATATTGTATATTGTACTGTCCTTAGTTTGCAACGCTTCACAACATGTGTAGTATAATATGATTTTAGTTCATGTGTAGATTTGAAATATGTAATAAAGTAGTGCCGATTGAAAAAAAATACTACTTTGTGATAGGTTAGCAACACTGCTAAACTTGTAGTATCACAGAAAATATCAGACACTGTCCCCTTGTTGATATTTGCATCGTACAAAATTTTAGATTTTTCGTGTATTAGTTTAAAGGTTACGAGGGAATGTCAAGTTAAATGATCCCCTGTGTATATACGAGGGTTGTGGATTTTTCAATATATAATTTATTTTCTAACATTCATTTGTTAACTATACATACAAATTTAGGTCCTTTCTTACCTTTCCACGTGATCCACATTGAGATTCAGGCGTTTGTCTCGCCGTTACTTCAATTTGTCCAAACCCTTTGCAAAATATCATTGTCTAGTTATTTAGCACTATTTTCATATTCCACTTCATTGTTTCATCACCAGTTCATAGGAGACAAGTTCGCTTATGTCGAAAATCAACTCCTCCTCAGGGAAATACAATTCGACATAAGCGACATCGACTTTTCTTCTTGGCGATTCACGTCCAACTCCACTCAGCACGGAAACAAAACACAAAATTTCAGAATTGGGGTGGGAGCGCCTGTCCCATTTTCCATACAATCTCAATTTAGCTCCAAATTACTTTCATCTTTTCCAAATGTTAAAGTTTGCATTGCAACGTGAACGTTTCGAAATAGATGAACAGGTGAAGCGCAATCTAAGGAGAATGCTAAATAGCCAGAGCTCTAATTCTTTTTAAAGGTTTTGGACAAACTGGTACATCGGTGAGACAAATGGATGAATCTTAAAGTGGATTACGTGGAGAGGTGGAAAAAAAAAACCGCCTACTTATGTATGTGTAATTTACAAATGTATCTTTTAAAAAAAAATTACAGGTTAGAAAAACGTATACTGAATGACCTATATCTAAATATCTATCTATCTATCTATCTATCTATCTATCTATCTATCTATCTATCTATCTATCTATCTATATATATATATATATATATATATATATATATATATATATATATATATATATATATATATATATATATATATAGTGCGTTCCACGAATAACACTAAAACCTGTCTTCTGAAGAAACCAAGGCAGGTAGAAACATGAAACCCTTTGTAACCTTCAAGGGACATAAATGACAACATTATTCTAATAAGGAGAACCACCACGAGGGGAAGCTAAGGGTGTTACGGGGGGTAACTACAAAATTTTAAATAGCAACCTCCACCGAGTGGTACCTTGTTTGAAAGGTAATCACGCCAGTTTTGGAAACTACATGTCGCTAGCGTGTCCCTATCCAAAATGGTGGTCATCCGTTAAGTACGTTCCACACTGTGTAGTTACCTCACGTAACCTCCTTAGGCCTCCCTCTTGGGGGACTTTCCTTATCAGCTATTTTTTTATGTCCTTTGAAGGTTTCAAAAGGTTTCATGCCTCTATCTGCCTTAGTTTCTTCAGGAGGTGGTTCTTAGTGTTATGTGTGGAATATACTTCGATATACTTTACGGATGGCCGCCATGTTGGATAGGGACACGCTAGCGACATGTAATTTCCAAAACTGGTGTCTACACATGATTACCTTTCAAACGAGATACCACACGATGGGGGATCGCTATTTAAAATTTAATAGTTACCCCCTTAATCCCCTTGAATGACCTCACGGGTTCTCCTTATCAGCACAATGTTGCCCTTTTTTGTTCTTTTAAGGCTACAGAAGGTTTCATGTTTCCATCTGCCTTGGTTTCTTCAGGAGTTGGACCTTTGCGTTATTCGTGAACGCACTATATATATATGTAGCGAGCGAGAGAGAAAGGGGTAAAAGAGAACCGTTTCTGTTGACCAGTTACTTTAATTATTACATTTGGGGTAAATGATCATATTTTTATGAATACTGAAAACATCATTAATCTGTGGAATGCATGTGAGGAACTTGGATGGGTCATGTGAATTACTGTGCATTGTTTGTTAATCTGACACAATTGCATTACAGCTATTTTATTAAAACTATTTTCGGACGAATTTATTTGTGCTAAATTGGTAATTATTTGAATCACCACTTGTTTCTGTTCGTTGCTTACCATTTATTAGCTCCACCTACTCAACCCTGTTAATTACAGATTGGCTCCAACCAACCACTTGCACTCCCTTTCATTTTGAATGTACATTTTGGTCGACGAAAATATATTTGGATTTGCTCCTCTTATTGTCAGTGCTAATGACCCTATTATTCTTAACACATAGTAGTCATAGTAAATCAACAGGGGGTAGACCTAATGGTAAAAGCGAGTCAAGTGATTTTAGATTACAGAGAAGCTGAGAGGATTAATGAGCACTTTTAAACATGTGAATTCTACGCATGTGCACATTGCAATTAATTCTTTTTCCCTAGCAAAATTGTCTGTCAGATTTAGCAGAAATCTTCACTTACACATCTATATTCGGTAGGTAATATATTATGTAAAGTATTCATGCACAGAAGCAGATTCGCTCTAAATGTTGGTAATGTGAGATTGAAATGAAATTAACTTTTTTTTTCAGTTTTACGTCCCACAGTTATGGCGGCTATGCTAAAGGAGACGCTGAGGATGAGAAACGAGTGAAATGGTGGAATGAAGAAAGTGGGAGGAAACGGGAGAACCCCGAGAAAACCCACGCACACGGTGTTTTTCCACCACAAAGTTCACTTGGCGGGAGCAAGGTTTGAACCCGGGACCTCATGCAGCAGGGATGAATTTGTAAGAATGAATATTTATTAACATTAATAATAAATTATTGTCATGAATACCTTTCATGTCATGATTTAGAAGGATATGTATTTTGGTCTATCATGATTTAGACAACAATTTTAATATTATTATCAAGAAGAAGATAAACTGATTGCTACATTGGTTAAGAAGAAATTGTATCATGAGAAACATGCTAGAGGGTATGGTGACGGAAAAGGGAGGGAGGGGGAAAAGGAGACTGCAATTAATCGACGATATCAAAACAAAAAGTCGTATGTGAAGACGAAGAAGTTAGGGGAAGATCGTGGAGCATGGAAGTTTCTCGGTTGCAGCAAGTGACCTGCCAATAATGGCAAAATACCTATGGTGGTGATGGTGATTGTACGAATTGGCACAAGATTTTCACATTTTGAAAGATAAACCAAATAAACTCTAATAGAGAGTAAAAAAGGACGCACTTAAGGTTCGTATTTTGTCCGATAGATGCAGTCTTGGGAAGTAACGTAAAGCAAGTAACGTTTTCTAGTAACGCGTTACATTTTTTCCAAAGTAACTGTAACGGTAACGCGTTACAAAATTTTAAGTAACGTACCTAGTTTGCGTTACTTTTTTCGCGATACATTTCGGATGAGTAGCTACAATATAGACCTATGTATTTTTTTTCGGAAACAAATGTTTCTTTCCTGTAAGTGAATTTCTCAGAATGAAACAATGGAGCATGAACTACGTATGCCAGTGACCGACAGTCACCGACACACAGAGAGACAAATAAGATCGTAGTGCCACTTGTTGTTTTTGGAAGATGAGGACAACCTCAGGGAAATCACGTGTGCTGATTGCAAGCACCTGGAAGATTTTGTTGTAGATTTTGACAGCTCCAAATCAATACATTCAGTGAGTGAACTAGGAGTGCAATGGTACCGGTAGTCTATTTTAATTTGATTGGTGTTGTTTTTATAAAGATGGAGAACGAAAATATTTTACCGTTCGAACATTTGAAAGAATACTTTTTTTCTTAAGAGCTGAAGATGATGGTAGATAGAATTTAAAAGTAAAGTGTCTGAAGTGTCTCGCCGGGAAATATTATCAACAACTAGGGTACATAATTAACGATATACAGTAAGGAGTTAATATGAATAAACTATGTTCTGATGAGCAGGCCTACTTTATTACTAGAAAATAGTTTGCTGATGGTATGTAATATTGAAGTTCTTTCAGATCAGTTTTCTTATCCTAGAGTCCCGTTGATTACACAGTTTGAAACTAGCTTTAAAAAGCATGTATCGATTTTAGAGTTACTGGCAAGTTTTGATTCACTCCTAGTTCATGTGTTCTCATTTTATTAGTTGTAGTGTAGTGTTTCTCTATATTCTGTATTTTTACTTTTACATAACAACATTGTTATTATTATATAATTAGTTTAGCAAAATAATAATAAGCAACCGCATAAGGATGAGCTCGAGTCAAGCTAAAACTCGACTCGACTCGAATTCAAGTCGAGTTTCGAGTCGAGTCTAGTTTGATAAAATGGCTCGTTCGTTTTAACTCGTCTTGAAATCATGGCCTGATTACACCGGAAACCGAAAGCCATGAGAAATGTAAGCTAAGCAGTAATATGGAATACTTTTAGTGTTGCTTACGAGAGGCGACACTGCTCGCATCTCGTCTTATCTCGATAGCAAGATCACATGAGATTTTTATAATAAGCTCAGCTCGGCTCGGCTCAACTGAAATGATAGCTCGAGCCAGCTCGCTTGGGGTGAACCATCGGCTCAAGCTGGCTTGGTTGGGATGAGCCATCTGCTCGGTTAGGCTCAAGTTGGGTGAGCGGTTGGCTCGGCTCACTTCTCGGTTCGGGTTGTTAGTGAATGAGCTGTGAGCCGAGCTGTTCGAGTCGTTGACAATTCTAAACCCGGGCCGAGCAGTTTTGAAGATATTTGACCAGTGCCCTATAACTTTTAACAGTGTTTGGCTCGAGCCTGAATACTCAACCTAGACCCTTAACTCAAATTCAGAAGCTCGTGAACACTGTCCTTGACTCCTAGACTTCACGACTACCGAGATTGGCAATCAACTAGTTTTTAGTATCCAAATACAAACCACCTACCTTTCGTGTGTATATAGAGTGTTGTTTTAATTAATTAATTAATTAATTAATTAATTAATTAATTAATAATAATAATAATATAAGTTATAGTAGTAGTAGTATTGGCATTGATAATATTAGCTATATTGTCTATGTAATGTATTTGAAGAGAGTACTCGAAACTACACACCGAATTTGGCTCGACTCGACTCGAAGCTCGATCCCAATTCGAGTCGAGTTGGAGGAAATTTTTCGAGTCGAGTTCTCGGGACGAGCTCAAAGCTGTCTGTTTCTAGTCGAATCGAGTGTCAAAGAAAACTCTCTCGTTCCCATCCCTACAAGTAACGCAGTATGGCGCTTTATCAATGTTACATTATATGAAAATGTTCATATATCAAGTAAAAACTTGTCCCTGCATTTACATAAAGCGATTCAGAACGTGCAATAATAATAATAATAATAATAATAATAATAATAATAATAATAATAATAATAATAATAATAATAATAATAATAATAATAATAATAGCGGTAATAATAATAGTACGGAAAACTGAAGTAATAATTTTTTCACATATTTAATGTTTTGGACCTAAAAGTAACGCGTTAGTAACGCGTTACTTTCGAAGTAAAGTAACAGTTGTTTTTTGGGGCAAGTAACGCGTTTAAGAGAAAGTAAAGTAACTTGTACCGCGTTACATTTTTACAAGTAACTTACCCACACTCGATAGATGTCAACAACTTCACGATTTTCGTTGCTACTTAACATATCAATGTGTATCTTCTACACTCTTTGTTTCAGTAGTAGATAACGAAGTATATGAATAGGCGTTATTAACGAACATCACGGTCACCCGTGAAAACATGAAAGGATTGGTTTCATTAACGAATTTGACCGATTAAATAGCTTTAAATATCTATTTCAGAAAACAGAATTCGAAAATTGGCCTATATTCAAGAGTTATAATGTGGGATAACGGATGAGTTAAAGCTGCTGCTGTTATCCGTTAAGATGTTAAGTTACTCTATTACTCTGACTTACTCTAACTAAGTCTATTAATGAACTACGACCGAGATAATCTCATTCCAAGCTCAAGCTTTCCATTGCACGAAAAGGAATTCGAGAATTCGCAGTAGTTGAAAAGATATCGTGTGTAGTAATGCTTTGAGTAATCGTGTGTAGTAATATAGTAATAGTCTTCTTAATATGACTAGAAAGACTAACTGTAAGAAGCAATTCTTTGCATCAAATAATCAAAACAATTAGTGTACGAATGGACGGGATGCATAGTTTCAGATGTAAGGCGTCCACGCCACGTGTTATATCGACCATTAGGAATCGTAAAGTTGGAAGTCCCTCACCCTTCCGACTTTCGCCAATCTATCCCGTGTTCATTGCATCCTTTTCTTCCATTTGGACTCACTTTCAATTCGAGCATATCTGGGAATTCTTTATTTCCTGTTGGGAATCTCATATACACTCACTGCACATTGCTGGAGTATGCTTCTTCGAATGAAATATGTGTGTGATTCCCTTTATGATAATGTCGTCCGGAACTGCATTAATCCTCATGTTTGAAATAATGTTTGTTGCAAAGTATTTTTGCATGCTCTTCTAACTCTGAAACTTTGCACTGGTTTGTATTGACTTTTTGATTATTTGGATGTGAAAAATGATCTCTTTCAGTTGGTCGATCTAGTTTCTGAACATTCTTTATATTTGCCACCGTTAACAAAATAATGGACAGTGCATGGCGTTCCGTGTTCGATCCCATCTTTCATCAACTGAGATTTGTGGTGACCAACATCGTCTACGTAAGTTTTTTCCGGTTTTCCGTTTCTTTCCCCCTTTCCATTCAACAATTTCATTCACTTTTATCATCAACGTCTCTTTCGACCTACAGAGACATAAAACTGGACACAAAACTGGAATATTTCTTTCCGTTTATTTCAAAGTAATCGAAAAGCCTCTTTAAGGTATGTCAGTAAGATATGTGTAGGAAGTAAGGTATATTAAGTGGTAACATTAAAGATATTTGTGTTGCACCAAGTCATTGCTATTGCTGTGTTAAGTAACTATATGTAGCATGCTAGGAGGGATAGTACGGAGGTGTATATTGAAGCGGGAGTACGGTGCTCATGCAGAAAAGGAGACTTCTTTAAGTTTGTGGAAGACTGAAACGTGGGAGTTCAGGCTAGTTAGCACAAGTGATTTAACCCTAGATTACTAGACTTATTTTTTGTCTATTAATATTAGGCTGGGTGAAGATTCACCCAAATCTTTTGTTTACCTCTTGTCTTTAGGAATTACTTACTTTATTTGATGCTAATAATTATATTTTAGGATAGATATATTTATGGTACTCACGGATATTTTTTTAAATAAATAATGCCAAAGGAAACCTGTTTAAAACATGCACGAACTAAAATCCCACTTTCACTACAAAAGTATTAGTCAGCATTTGTCTGATCACTAATAATAAGACTTTTATGCTTTACCCAAAATGTTTATGAAACAAATATATAAATGTTTTCACTGTGTCTATTTTATTTCTTTCGACATATATTCAAATATAGTTTTCAAATAGAAATATATTTTTTGACAATATGAGAAAATGTAGGTTTGAGAAAACTCTGAGAGATTTTCTTTACATTCAATACTAGACTCGGTGAAAATTCACCCATTTTTCTATAAAAATGTAAAGTGCATATTATGAAAATATTTATTTCTTGAGCACTTGTTACTTTTACAGCATGCGACTTGTGACTACCTGTTATGCAATCATTGAAACATGTGCTGAATTCAATTTTTGTTAGCCAGAATTGCTTAATCAAAAGTAATGCAAACTCTACACCGGGTAAAAAATAATCTACCCGTCTGTATTTGACGCTGAACTAAATCTCAAATCATTACTCTCAACACTCGGTCACATACTGCACAGAAAGAAAGGAGAATACCAGGAGCTACATGAAAGTAGGTCACGATATCTTCTAGTAACACGCTACGGAAACAAATTCTGGGTGAATTTTCACCCAGTCCAGTAATCTAGGGTTAATATGGGAAGCGTAATATGTGAGTTGTGATAAACGCTAATGTCCAAACCAATAACGATTTGTATAACTCATGGCAGAAGAATATTTGTAAAGAGAAATAAAGTTAGTGAAAGGAGATTCTCGATTAGTCTCAATGACCAGTTTGTTGAGCATTGAAGATGATTTTTAGCAATGAACGTGGTGCGAATGCAACAGAAGTGATTGAGAAAGTCAATCAAGACACTATTGTGCCAATCACAGTCAGTCACGAGATGTACAGGTTGTCGCAAAAGTCACCAAACCCGTATAACTTAAAAAAAAAACTAAATGGAAAGAAAAGGAACGCTCTTTGCAACAGAAAGCCCTATGTGTTAAGAAAATTTTCAGATACAAACATTTTTCTTGCCATGCGTGATTTAATAATAAACATTAAAAATGTTGCCAGAGTCGGATTTTATTTTTCAAATCGATTATACTGAATCACAGAAACCATACCCTAAAATTTTTCAATATTTTTCAATATTACCGAGCAATCTGAATGACCATATATTGAATTTGACAGAAAAAATACGTTGATGAAGTCTTACAAACATTGCACACATGTATTATTGAGCTATTCACACAATCCATGCTTTTACAATAATATGAAGTACGCTGGCAACCCACTGCTCTTGTCAAATGTCACTGACAGGCGGGTTTGACGTCTAACTAGCACACTAAGTTTCTTTTTTAATGAAAAAGAGGAAAATGCATTTTTAAGGAAAAATATGATTATGTACATACACCTTGCAACCATGAAATAGCTATTAGTTTTTTTTTTTTTTTATTGGTTTCGTGTGCCTAGGGTAGTTGCTATCCAGTTAGTTGTTCGTTGTTTGATTTGTTTGATAGGTGATGGTGTCCACTTGTGCTGAAGTGCTTTGTTTTTCAAAATGAATTTCTCTACGCAGGAAATAGTATATATTGTGGCTACGCATAAGCTCTATCTTCAGGCGTCTACGCATAAGCTCTATCTTTAGAACAAACCTCCCGTGTAAGGTCACTTTCAAAACTGTTCATTTTAATATAAGTTTTGCAGTAAAAACAATCCTAATGGGTCGTGCCCTATGGTGCAATACCTAAACTGTGCTATGAGTGTAAGATCAAAAATCTAAACTTTGCTTTCTTTCATTAGATTTTATATTATTGTATTTTAACTCATATTCGGTAAGATTTTTTTTCTCATGGCTTATTTCTCTCATTTTATTCATTTTATGACCATTAAGTAGAAAATTATAGCATAATAAAGTTTTTCTTATATATGATTGTACCAACAAAAAGATAAATTCTATTTGAAATTGAAACTAATGTACGTTATTAGTGGAAAGGCATTTAAAAAGTAATACTTAATCATATTTATAAAAGAACTCCGATTAAATAATATAGTATAAATAATTCAATTTACGTAGCTTCTGACAGATAGTAAGGACAACTGAATCTAAGGCCTGTAATGTCTCTTTTTTTTAAATAAGCAACTTAAGTTTCATTATGGAAAAATGGTTTGCCAACTAAAATCACGAAGTAGTTGACATCAATTTCGGGCAATCAGAAGCAAGTATTTATTGCCGCTTAGAGCTACTTCGGTGAGCAAACTGAACGTCAACAAATTCTTGCTGTAATAGGCCAGATATTCCTCCACATTTTAAATTAGAACTATTCTATAAATTACGTAGAATTCTCTAATGGCTTTCCACTAACGAGGAAGGTCCATAAACCGTGAGAGTTGAATTTTGATGAAAATTAGTGACAAGATTCAGTTAGAGTTGCTATGTAACGTAGTAATAGTCACTCGATGCGCAAATGCTTCGTTGAGCTGCTACATCGACGCCATCTTGAAATCCTGTAGGCAATGTCCAAGAATACCCTTTTAGCACAAAAATGAAAGAGCTTTTGATATATCTGACTTCAGTATTGTAAACCAAGGTAAATCATCTATATGTGAGAGTACTTCCAGTGCATGACCGCCATCTTGAAAGGCGCCATATTGAATCGTCGTCAAATATGATAAATGGCAAGGGGGTCATGTTGGGTACCAAATAGAACTGGAATTTACTCCTGAATTCATTTCCGTAACCAAAGTTTAGATATCTGTTTTCACTTCAGAGTTAAGAGCTCTCTCGATCACAGGAACATACAAAAGCTGAGCAAGTAAAATTTGTGATATGAAATGCGGTCGTGCAAACACTTGCATGATTTTAACTAATGCAATAGTAGTTATTTGATCTACAATAGCCACTATACCAATCAGATCTTGAGACTAGTGAGAGATATCGTTAATTAAATTGAAATGCCTGTAGTGAAAAATGGAATAGCAGCACTGTAACAAATTATACCTATTTCAAAATCGCTATATATGTGAGTCTGTGTGTGTTGCAATTATGCATAGCATTTAAATGCTGTAATATAAGTTAGGTGGAACGGCACATATGGTTTTAAAGAATCTGTCTTGAAGTTATTAGAAAATTAATAGAAAAAAATATTAGAAAAATAATATAAACTATTGCACATAAGCAAATATTAACCTACTAACCTTTTGCTCTTCAATTGTGATTATGGAGATCCAATTAGCACACAGCATCATGGAGCCGTGCAAACACTTAACAAATGCACTTTCGTCACAATCTTCATGACCACGGACACTATTTTCTACTAGTCTTCAGAACATTTGTAAATGAACCAACTATTGCTCCTGTTACGTACTCACATTTCTGACATGCATATGCAAGCATGTCCTCTAGGATTGGCACACAAAATTGATGATACACAACAGAATGCATTTTCTTTATGAAATTTCTGCCATATAACTTGTATACCGAACAAGTGAACACCTGCTACAATCAGTTATTTATCACAGTTTTGATATGAAAACTAGTCTTGCCCTTATTATAAGCAAGTGTTTTATTATTAAAGGTGGAAAGATGCAGATATTTAATTATTTTATATTGAAGGGAGAAGGAAGAAAGAGGCTTGTTTTATGGATTGCAACTTGGAATTGAATCTTGTAATAATCTTTACTGCCACATATTCTTAGCAGTTGTGCATGCATTCTCTTATCACTAATAGCAGAACAGACACAAGAAAAGTAAGTTCTAAGTTTCCAGGTGTATCTTCTAAGAATTGGCTGTGAACTGATAATTTAAATCTCCCTGATTGTTCAATGTGGCAGCAATAAATCGATTGTATTTAGAGAAACTGTCAATAAATACATTAAAGTATTTTAACTTCGTAATATGCACGGTAAATTATAGGTCGTCAAATATGAGTATTGGAAAGGAACGCAATATTCTGCAACAATGATGGTCTTTGCGTAAGGTTTCTAGATTGGAGAATAAAACTTAACACACTATAATGGACCACGTAAAATTGCCTAAAAGAGATTTTTGGTTTGATACAATTCAACGTCTCACACGCCTGCTACGCTAAAGGAGACGTGGACCTATTGATTATAGTTGAATCCGAACCATTTTGGTCGTTCAACTAATATGTACCAGTTTATATAATTTTTCTAATATATATTCGAACAATCCCTATGGTATTCTCTGCTTATCAGTACTATTATGCATGTGTTTTATCGACCAACAGTCTATTCCATCGCACTTTGAAATAGGTATAACTTGCATCATGCTGATATTCCATTTTTCACTACAGAAATTTCAATTTAATTAACGATTTCTCTTACTAGTCTCAAGATCTGATTGGTATAGTTGCTATTGTACTGCATTAACTACAGAATTAGTTAAAATCATGCAAGTGCTCGCACGACCGTGATTCATGACACAAGTTTAACTCGCACAGTTTTTATATGCTCCTGTGGGTAAGATGGCTCTTAACTCGGAAGCAAAAACAGATATCTAAATTTTGGTTACAGAAATTAATTCAGGAGTAAATTCCAGTGCTATTTGATACCCCACATGACCCCCTTGTCATTTATCATATTTGACGGCGATTCAATATGGCGCCTTTCAAGATGGCGGTCATGCACTGGAAGTACTCTCACATATAGATAATTTACCTTGGTTAACAATACTGAAGTCAGATATATCAAAAGTTTTTTCATTTTGTGCTAAAAGGGTATTCTTGGACATTGCCTACAGGATTTCAAGATGGCGTCGGTGTAGCAGCTCAACGAAGCATTTGCGCATCGAGTGACTATTACTACGTTACTTAGCAACTCGAACTGAATCTTGTCACAAATTTTCATCAAAATTCAACTCTCACGGTTTATGAACCTTCCTCGTAAGACATATATATCATACTTATTCTGAATAAAATTTATTATCTTTGGTGTTAGTAACGTGGGGAAAATATTTATAGCCCATTATAAATGCCGCATCATAGTGTACGACTCCTTACCATTGCTTTCACTTGAAAGTCAATATTACAACTAACAGTTTAGCGAGTGTTTTCCACGAAACTTAAGCCACTATACATATTATGGTGAGTCGAAACAAACTCATTTCTTCAAATACCATCCTTATTACAAAAAAAGTACACTCAACTTGTGTAATTCAGAATTAATCGAAACAAACCTAACAGTTACTCATGGTTGCAAATAACACGTCTGTCTAAAGAACTTTTGGACATAACCATAATTAGCCACATCTGACGCACTTGAACAGGTATTTTCTCCATGGCCGCAAATTGCGCTTAACAATACACTAAGAAAAGTGCGTGAGCAGTAAAGGAAAAAAAAAAATGACAAACGGAAAAATAGCAACGGAAAAAGGAAACTGATTATCAAAATAAACATTGAGCATAGACCTCTAATATTGAAATAGACTCTGAAGAAAATATGTCATCCATCACGTAGTCGTGTCAATCATACTCAATAATTTGGAGTGGGATATGCCTGTTTCGGTGTAGGACGTTTCGATGTACTACGTTTCAATGTAGGATGTTTCGCTAAAGAACGTTTAGGTGTGAGGCTGGTTCGGTGTAAAATTTGCAGTCTTTCACCGAAACGTCCAGTCTTTCTAACGAAAGCTTTTCAATAGGAAGAAATAAACGTACCGTAATTAGCGCCTCTCATTATGGAAGTTCTTAAATGCCGTTCTAAGATATGAATTTCTACGTGCTATTCAAATAAAACGAATGGCGGACATGAAGTCAGAACAAAGAAGCAAAACAAAACAAAAATGCTGGCGTTACAAAGAGGTTGACAAGTAAACCTTACGTTTGAGTGAATCGAGTTGCTAACTGAGACACATATGAGAAAGTATTATTAAATGTGGTCAGTATTTCAATGAAGTTGTAGGTGCGAAGCTCCAGGGGTTTAGGAGATACAACTACCAGAACATCTCATGGAAGTACAGAATAGTCTTCATACAGTTGGAGATAAAAGCCCTGTAAGACCTCTTGTAACGACAAAGGGTGAATAACAACTATATGGGTACATATTAGGACTAGGGGGAAGTCATATAGTAAGGGTATACCTAACGGTGGCCATCTCGAAATCCGCCATTTTGAATTAAGGTTAAGTTTTTAAAATAGGAATAGGGTCATGTGATACATGATTTAAGACGCAAATTTAATCAGAACAACAATGGTGACGTTAATTTTGACTTACACGCAATTGGTAAAAAGTTACAGGGAAATTAAATATTGTTGCAGCATATGTCTTAGTCCTTTACCCCACCTTGTAAATTTTGTGTTAATGATAATAATTAAATAAAAAGGAGGTGGATAAATATTAGGTCTACGGTAAGAGTTGCCTTGATGACGGCCATGTTCAAATCCGCCATTTTGAATCAGACAAAAGTTTTAAATAAAACGCATAACATTGACACCTTATTAATAGCAAATTTTACCATAAATCCAACGGTATAACTATTTTTGCTTTATCATTAACCAGCAGAAAATTAAATGGGAATAGAGTAATGCAATAGATGACCGGGCTAGAAGTTAATCAGAAATACAATGGTGGCGTTACAATGTTAGTTGTTTGATTCTGTACTTGCACGCCATTTCGTTGTTTTTTCTTGTATCCTGTTCACATCTTTTCTCGCTCGCTCTTGTCCTAACTATACTATTGCTCACCTTGTCTGTGCCACGCACACACGACAACATCTCTTTCGCTATCAATCAGGCTGGATATTTGAATGAATAACCTGGACGTTGGATCGCTCCTTACGACTATTGATTTGACGGAATTGTTAACGACAAATGTATCAAGTGTAACTCAATTGCCTCTGTCAGGTGTGCTCACTGTGAGCAGAGCATTTGTGCAAGTCATGCACTCTTTTCTGAACTACATATTGATTGTATTAATTGAGGACTTTTCTGGAAGTTCACCCAAGTTCAATTACGACTCAATTCCATTTTGGTCACTTTTCCTTAAATTAGCAACTTGTTTATGCGATAACAAATGCTGGTTAATAATAAAGCGAAAATGGTTATACCGTTGGGTTTATGGTAAAATTTGCTATTAATAAGGTGTCAATGTTATGCGTTTTGTTTAAAACTTTTGTCTGATTCAAAATGGCGGATTTGAACATGGCCGCCATCAAGGCAACTCTTACCATAGACCTAATATTTATCCACCTCATTTTTATTTAATTATCATTAAAAAAAATTTACAAGGTGGGGTAAAGGACTAAGACATATGCTGCAACAATATTTAATTTCCCTGTAACTTTTTACCAATTGCGCGTAAATCAAAATTAACGTCACCACTGTTCTTCTGATTAAATGTGCCTCTTAAATCATGTACCACATGACCCTATTCCTATTTTTAAAACTTAACCTTAGTTCAAAATGGCGGATTTCAAGGTGGCCGCCGTTAGATATACCCTTACTATATGACTTCCCCCTAGTCCTAATGTGTACCCATATATTTGTTATTCACCCTTTGTCGTTACAAGAGGTCTTACAGGGCTTTTACCTCCAACTGTATAAAGACTATTCTGTACTTCCATGAGATGTTCTCGTAGCTGTATCTCCTAAACCCCTGAAGCTTCGCACCTACAACTTCATTGAAATACTGACCACATTTAGTACTACTTTCACATATGTGTCTCAGTCAGCAACTCGATTCACCCAAACGTAAGGTTTACTTGTGAGCAATATTTATACAAATGCAAACTTAATGATACAACTACTATGTTAAAGGGAATTGCTTACAATTTTAAATTCTAAATTTGGTGATTCTCAGGAAACTGGAGCTGTTCAGATTCTCTTCAAGAGAATTCCTATGAGGCAAGCACATACGAAGGAAATTATTTTGGCAGGGCTCAAATTCAATGTGAGGATCAATTATATTAAAATTTGTAGAATCATTCCTAAAATTAGACTAAATCTACCGAAAAGTTAGGATTTCGGGAAGGCACACCCAGGTCCCTCTCCCACCTGTAATTCAGTCTGTCAAGAACCCTCTCCCTCCTAGGGGCTCAACCCCCCGAAATAAATTTGTGTAAGGCACAATTTCACTAAAATTTGTCGGTTCCCAAAAAGAAAAATATAAGTGATTATCCACATGTTGTGCACAGTTCCCCCGAAACAAAATCCTAAATACGCTACTAGTTGCAATACAATCGACATGTATAAGCAAAAAAAAAAAAAAAAAAAAAATCAACATATGTTGCTAAACCACTAATGTATATACAACACATAACATGTGCAAAAACAAACACATATTCATTCAGGGATGTGGCCAGAAAGTTGTTCTATGGGGACATCACTCAACGAGTTACTAACGAAAAAAAAAAGGATGCTATATTCCTTTCTGACAAATAGTTATTGGAAAACTGTTAAGAAAACAAACTTATATCAAGTAAAAAAAAAATACAAATATTTTTATAAGATCTATTTAAATATCGTGAACAGGCATTCCATGAATCAGAGATAAAAAATTGTTTTCATTATCTAATTTTGGCCAATCAAAAACTGGCATTTGTTTTTATCTTTCAGATGGATAATTATTTTACCATTGAGCAGTAGTTTTTTTTTCTCGATAGTAAAATACTACATATTATAACACTTAAATTCCACAAAACTAAAGAGTTTACTATATACCACCTTACTGTGGCTATAGTAATAACTGTTATTTAGGCTAAGGACAGAGATCGGTAAAATAACCACACAGTAAAAGAAGGTTGTACATAATTGTTTATATAATATGCGACCTAATCTGTCTGGTCATATTGTTCCAATTTATAAATTTTTGCTACCAATATTCTTAAATTTGAACTTCTGTAGGAGGAAATGTTGACTGTATTACCTTAATATCAATAGTCACTTTCTATTTTAAAATACAAATTATCCTGCTATTATTTTTAAGAAATTTCCATTTGATTACTCATGTGAGAGAATAGATCCACGTTATATGTCTTTAATTATGTTACTGTTCTGATAGTTGCACGCTCGCAATCAGAAGAATAAGATCTCGGTGAAGTTGTAGACATCGGTGTAGTTGTAGGCGGTCAACAGATATCGCGTAGATATGCTCGTAATAAAATAATTTTGGTTTATGATTGCTAATTTAATTTCAGAGAAGCTGAAATGATATAAGAAAATCAAGAGATCCTGACAGAAACTGCAATTGTCGGGAAAATAAATAGAATTATTTTATTCCCTTAAGATTAAATATTCCTTTTTACGAATCTTAAGCAGAACAGGAAGTAGGCAGAACAGGAATTAGGCAGGCCTAAAGATAAGATTAGCTAAACATATGTTACAAAGTGCTGGATGGTCGTTAGGCAGAACAGGAAGACACCGTGGGAAAATGCCAAAAATGACTGGGGTTCTAAGGATTAAACTACTACTAAGCAATACGTAGATATTTTAGATTATTACGTACATCTTATGGCCCAGACACTTACACAGCTAATGACGAATATTTCAAGATAACAATTTACGTTACTGATGCTCTTGAGATGTAGCTTCATGAACATTAGTATGAACTACAACCCACTATCCTCTTCTATTCCCAGATCTCAAAGTTAATCGACATGTATGTTAAATTCTGGAGATGAAAATCCGATACATACATTTTTCTCCATGGTCAGTGATAGAACTACATAAGCAAAATTATTCTGGATAGCATTATATATATATATATATATATATATATATATATATATATATATATATATATATATATATATATATATATATATATATATATATATATATATATACAGAGAAAGAGAGGACAAGGAGAGATAATATACTTTTAAGACAAAGCTAAAAGACAGATATGAGATTGTCATGTTGGCGCTACAACCGAAAGAGTCAAATATATACATATTGTAGATATATTTTATGAAGTTTATATTCTTCCAAAAAATAATCAAAATTGCTAATTCATCTTGTGGTAAATGTCACTAAAGATTGGAAATTCATCTTAATCTAAAACCAAGCAATGTCAAACTTTTCCGAAACCCCTCGTATGAAGAGAGATGAAAGTTATTTGCAACAAAATGAACAGCAAAAAGCTAGTAACTAACAATAAATTAACTAATTACTCAAGCCACCGGGTGTATGGTAGAGTGATCGAGTTTTGGAGGGATATTAGCAACAGCATCATTAGTGTTACATCAGCACCATGTTAAGCTTAAAGGCATCCGACCAGGAAGACTTAATGAGGTAGAAAATCAGTTCAGAGACCTCTCTCCGCCGAGTAACTGCCTCACATTACATGGACTTGCTGGCTGGTGTGGACGCTTATGTGATGAACCGACCTGAACTCGCATTAAATTTTAGCTCCATGCTAATTAATATCGCCTTAGTATGTCAAGAACATACGATACCGGTTTGCTTCACAAACCATTGCGTCACCAAAGCTAGAATATGCGAGTTTGTTCTTCTCCACGCTAAAACCAAACCAAAGCAGTGTTCTTTCTTTCTTTGTACGTATACATATATAAAAAAGCAAAACAAAAATGTAAATTCATTACACCGTGTAACCCAACCCCACAAATGGAGTTCACATTAATGAGGGGGCAGGGGGAACAAGACAAAATATGACACACAAAATGTGCAACTCCAAAGATAATTTCGGTGGTAAAAATAAATGTTCTTTGAAGCTACGAATGTTATTTGAAGCTTTTATAATTCGATACTCGTTGTATATTAGTGCAACATTAGTATAATACGTTATAATGTCTACAGTAAGGTATTCATACGAACAAATATCTATACTTATCGTGTGTGCGTTACAAAGTAATAGTTTTAGTAAAGATATGGGCTTATTTTTTAGATAAAAGAAGAAAAGAATAGACCTGACGTTACTAAGAGTGTGTAAAAACTGCTTACTTCTGGAATATTCATTTTATGAAATGTGAACTAGTATATGAATGGTGAATTGTAAACAGTTCCTATTACTTATAAACAACTTATGTCTTTGTATATACATGGTTTTCTAAAGGTAGAACGTAGGCTGAAGCGTTGTCCTGTAAGTTAAATTGTTTTGAGTTAAAATACGAGAGGCATTCAAATTTTCCAGGAATTTTGTAATAAACTATTTATTACCACAATATAGATACACATTCGCATAATCGACTTAAAAATAAGCAGCTTGTGAGCACACAGACTTGTTCCACGGCTCCTGCTATTACTGAAAACAACGCTGAAACTCATATTTTGGCACATTCCGAAACTCAAGAGTCACATTGGTTTGAATGTGTTCTACGGTGGCAAAACGGCTCCCAGAAACTTACATTCCTCTCCTTTACCAGTCTCCCTACTCATCTGATTTAGTACCAGTGGATTTCTGGCTGTTTCCCAAGATCAAAATGTGCATCAACGGTAACCGTTTTGAATGTGTACCTAGGTATTGTGGTAATAAATAGTTACAACGAAATTTCGGGACATTTTTTTTTATTTTCCCTGGTAGTTTGTTCAGGAAATGCTTATACTGCAAGTGGTTGATCTTGTATATTGTGCTGGGGACCTTACAGCTACATCAGATTCAAGTTTCAGTCGTGGTTGATTGATCGTCACAAGGAAAAAAAATAGTCTCGATGCTGACGTCACCATTAACCCTCAATCAATCAATCAGACATGATTCGGAATCCACGTTAAAACAAGATCTCGTCCTTCATAACCTCTGTTCTGTAAGAAAGTAAAACAAACAAATAAATGTACAAACGAATTTCATTAATCCCGTATAATATCCCGTATTAGCACTTATTGCTAATCCCGTATAATATGGAAATATTATTACCTTTGAAATCACTCGATAGCATAATATTAAGTTTGGCATGGTAGTAATTATTTGTTACCATAGGGAAGACTATGGCACATTTATTTTAAATTTCTTTTCAAAGTATTTGTTAAATCGCTATTGCATTTCTTACTTATGTTTTTACATTCAAATGACAGTTATAGGGTGACCAAAAATTTATTTTCAACAATACGCAGAAATTTTAAGAAGATCCTCTTTTCACAATTCTTTGTCTGTACGGCATGTTCTTAAGTATTTGCTTTGCCAAGCATAGCCTCGTCTTTATTTTACTTTCGTAACCTTCAGATTATTATTCAGATATCGAAACGTACTCTGGCTGTGGCTGTGCTGTTTTATCTTTTCTAGATATACCCTAATTATGAAATCAAATTTCCTTGTTCGCCATTACCAGAACAATTTCAGAGTTCTAACAGACTTGACATGTCTAAGATGAACAAGAAATTGCCATAAGTTATGAAACATCCCTTAAACTGTGAACTTTTGTGATCATGCATACATATTTAACCGTACAACTTTAGTGTACAGGCTATTGACGTCCAAACATTCATATGCCGTACCCAGAATTCAAAAGTAGCACGTTGGTGATGTTCATTTGCATTCTCCAGAATAACTATTATTATAGTTATCTCTCTCAGATCAAAATCCTCCCCTTTGGCCTGGTGGCTAGCGCTTGTGCTTTTTGGTGCACATGGTTCGTGTTTGATTCCCGGTGAAAGGACACAAAAAGTAATTTCGAAATTACTCACGTTTATTAGTCAGAGAGGAGAACAATGGATCATCAGAAAAGAATTTATACAGAAATTGCATACACGAAAGATATTCTGGTAATTCGCCATAGAGTTGTGCACTCAAAAGAAATTTCTTTCGGATATATTTCCAATGCTAAGAAAAGCATTTTCAAATCTGTATTTTCCCCTTTCTCTTTTAGGGGCTTCTGGAATGACGCCAGAGCTTGAAAGTTGCAATTAAACCTGTCACTAACATTTTGCACTATTGTCTTTGTGTAACCCTTCCCAATTTTGATCGTCTCTTGTTTGGAGATATCACCAGTAACATATGACCTTTTGGAGAGACCACATTGCTTTTCATGTATCAACAATTTTTCCTGTATTGTAGGAAGAAACTCCCGATACAACTGCATTTACGACTGACATGGCTTCGCAAATGTGATTCTAGTTACCTTGAAGAGCCCTACTCAGTCTTCCTAGTGTCTTCAACAACTTTGACAAGATAGTCAAAACAAACATTGTGGAAGGTTTCTTGAATAGTGGTTGTCATCCTTCTGGCAAACTAGACTATTTCGCACCATCGCTATAAGTCTGTTCGAGGAATAAGCAGATAGAGGTGAAGTGTTTTCAAATAATGACCATGCTACCTTTCTAAGATTATCAGTCTGTCTTTTCTGGCTGAACACGTTTATGTAGTAATTTATTAAGACCCGTTCCAATTTTCTGTAATATACTAATCCTTTCATTGTTGGATCGAAACAATGAAAATAGGTCATTCATTGCACTTATTACTTTCTTGATCGAAAACAAGTTGTAGCAAATGACCACATTGCTACGAATATCCTTTTGGGGAATCGAAGTCTCAAGAGAGTTTGCATACCTTCATGCTTGCCACTGAAGCTAAAAGCGCTATCAAATGATGTTGCAATGATCACAAATTTCATGATAAACCTTGCTGGATCTTCCTGGATTTGCTTTGCAATAGCTTTCGTTATATCTAGGGCCTTTCTGGAGTGTAAGTGTACATCGCATATTAATGTCTCTACAATAGAACTGCCCACGATATGGCTAACATATAAACTTAAAAAATCAACAGATTTGTCTGCCATCAGTGCAAATTTCTCGGAGCTTTTGAAGATATCTCCCTGAACGTAAGTGACAGTAGCTGCAAAGCATTGTAAGATGTATGTGATTGATTTTTCAGACAAATGGTGAACATTCTGTAGAGAGGACACTATGGACGATGCAAAACTGGTGTTAGAAGTACATGATGCTTTCAATATGGATTGAACTGTAAAAGTCATGATTCGTAATATAGTGCATATTTAATATTATACTGATTATTATCATTTTTAATAATCACAATGAAACACATGAAATATTTACTAAATTATCATGCAATGCAATTACAATTTATTAATTTATAATTGTTACATTAATAATAATATTCCGCGTCCTTCATTCATATTTTCTTCTTAAATGCACATTAGTTAGTATACATGAATGCACTCATCAACTCCTTTATGCAATTTCACATCTCTCAGCTTTTGTTTAATGTGAACATAATCTTTTAATTAATCGAGTGTTCAGAAGCATTAATAACGAACTTAACAAAAAGAACAGTAAATTCTTTGTGTACAATACACATTTACTTTTTTCCCCTATTCAACCTGGATGCTCTTTTATGGAGATACGTTTCGTTTTTTTTAATTGTTATAAACCACATAAAGCTGATTCCGGCATTTTCGTTTTAAGGGTTTAACAGTCAAAATGGTATTTCTACACTCAGTGCACACAGTTGGAACATGTCCAAATCTTCCACAAGTAAATCAAGAGTAATGTTTTGTATGTATACTAGTGTACATGTGTGTGTACCCTGTTAAATGTATGAGTATTTGCGTAGCGTTAATGTTCATGTGTGAGTTACTCTAATTTATGTCATTGCGTTAACGAGTGCATAGTTTCAAAATGTGACACACGATTGACAGCTTTCAAATATATAATTGGAAACAAGTGAACATTGACACATTTACGTATTTTTTTTTTAAATGGTGATTTTGATATGTCTACATGGAGTTTTTCTAGTACTTATTTTCAAGTAGATATGAATAGTTCTATAGTATAACGTAGATAAATGTATAGAAAGGCATATGTAATCTTCACACTCTTAGTAGGGAACGTCTGTAATCTTCCCAAAGCACAAAATAGATATAATTTATTAAAGTTATGTAAACAAGCGCATGATACTTATGTTAACTTTCATCCATCCTAATTTATTTCAGTCAAAGTTAATCAATGTGGATTTTTTAATTGAAACTTCAGGCAAAAACTCCTTATTAATTTTTAAGATAATGACTCGGTAGCTTCGTTTCACATTGTGGCACTATAACACACCTTGCTTTGTTTATTGTGTGGTTGTTGCAGTTTAGTATTCGTTTTCAGCAACAACACAATACGAAACGTATATCAACAGTTTAAGTTAGAGTACAAACCAGTGTAATGTACCAAAAAGTTTAATACTCTCTGAGCACTAATCGAACCAGGGACCAAAACATAGAATTTACAACTGAGATATGATCCAAAAGTGTAAATAGATGTAGATGGAGATGGACCCGATTTTTCAGAAGCTCAATCCCCATCAATAAATATTTTTCACCATCTCTTATTGTGTTTGCTGTGAAAACAGTGGATAGATACATGAATAGATGGACAATATCTATCTCCAGGACTGAGGACGCGGTGCTCAGTGGTAGAGCGTTCACCTCCGGTACATGGGGTCCCTGGTTAGATCCAAGCTCGCGTCACGTGAACTTTGTGGTGGACAACACAAAGCGTGGGTTTCCTCAGGGTTCTCTCTTTTCTTCTCACTTTCTTCATTCCATCGTTTCATTCATTTCTCATCTCAGTCTCCTTGAGGCTAACCAGCATAACCGTGGGACATAAAACTCAAAGATTTCATTTTTTTCTATCTCCAGGACTGCCCGCAGTTATATACATCACAATTTTGGGTAGTAATAATAATATGTAATAAACGCACTCGAGACGATGAATTATTTAAACTAAGATGCCTCTGTTTACCACTATCACCGTGTGATTTATTTTCAATGAAGATCTAACCACCCGTTTATGGTTCAGTCTGTAAGAAATGCAGAAATATTTATTACACCTATTTGCGTTAAACGTTTCAAAATGTTTTATAATCATAATTCTTAAAATAGGAGATCGATCATAGCCATATGATCTGAAAACTTTATATACCCCTTAACTTTCATCACAGTCTAAAACTCTGTTAATTTGAAGACAAATAATCGCGGTATTATCTGATCAGGAAACAAATGAAATACTTTGAATTTGTACTAAGTCCACTGGATAATTTTTCTCTTTATTATTACTCAAGAATGAAATTAATCACAAGCCAATTGCGTTGATTTTTTTACCTCATTATCAAAACAGACGTGGAAATTTCGATCACTCTTCTTCAAACAGTTTTGGAAGACGTTATTGCGAATATATGACACAGTTTTTCGACTATGATTCCTCAAGAAAGATCATCAATCATAACTATATCACATTAAAACTCTCTATACCATGCAGCCACCTAAACTCAGTTTTAGAGTTTTTTCATCTGCTGCGATAGGTTCATGGTTCGATTCCAGCTCGTGTCCAGTATGATTTGTGGTAGTCAAAACTGTGAGCGGGGTCAATCCAAATAATATCGACCAATGATGGATGCTAACAAATATTTAGTTTTTGATTAATTTTTACCTAAGTTTGTACCGTATCTTGGGAGTTGAAAACGGGTATTCATTTATTTCTTAGCCACGCAGGTTTTGTCGTAGCAGCAATTTTGTATAGGCTTCTGAGCATATTTTGAATTCTTCAGAGAATTCCGATAAACGCCGTAACCTGTTAGGTTTTAAAGATAATGAGTTCAAACCAAAACCATATGAAAGATAATAGAATGGATAACATTCTGTGTTCTGTGGACGTTGGGACGTACGTACGGGGAAAAAACTCTGAACATTGATGTTGGAAACCTAAAAATGTTAGTTTTGGAATGTATATTTTGAAACGAGATAAGTGAGACTTACCTTCAATTTTTTGTCTACACAGAGACTAGATAATAGATAACGTCTCAAACAAGTTTCAGGTCTGAGAATCATATACTAGTTTTTTTGGAAATTTTTAAACATTGCAAATTTTCGAAAATCGTGTATTTTTACCATCAAATATCTGAAGAAGAATGCCTTGGAAATGAATACCATTAAAAGATTTGTGAGGAAATTCATGGAAATATAGGAATGCTATATTCAGTAAAGGAAAATCAAAGCTGAAGTAAGGATATATTTCCAGAAAACAGTCAAATTAAGAATTGATACTCTAGCAATAGTCACGATAAATATATATACATTAAGTAGACTGTAGAATATATAAATATTTCATCCATATGAAGACTAATTGTATAGGTAAAACAAACGGAAGAAAATAACATTGAGTATATATTAATATAAACTACGCTTTATTTTAAAATTTACTTAATCAAAAATAAATGTGAAAAAAAATGCTGAGAACAAAATATAATGAATTTTATTAAAGCCAAATTTCAACTAAAATATTTAATTCAGCTTTAAAATCGTTAAAAAATACATCGTAATCCGTGTGTTGTATATAACACATGAAATGAAAATTATGGTTGAGAGGCGATAAATGGGAACCAGGTGCGGAAAGAAACCTCTGTTGTTGGACGCAAGAATGAATATATTATTAAATAGTTTCAAATGATGATACATGTTTTTGTTCCACACATGAGAGCTGCATGATAATGGATTCCTGAACTGCTAAACAAATACGTTTAGAAAAAAACAGATTCCCCAGAATCTGCAACAGGGGCAATATCGATCATATATATACGTATATCTAACGTTCTTTCAATGAATTGCCAGCATTTGATAAATGATTTTACTCTCGAAGCTTCCACAGGTGCAGAGTTTGGTGACAAAACAGGGTTGTCAGTGAATTTCCCTGTCAGCTGATGCTGGATAAATATTTGAAAGTTTAGGATGGAATAAAGCAGACTCTAGAGATAAAAAATGTGCAATGAAAAAATTTACATTGTGAGAGATTATACAAATCCATTGGAATATGTAATGTTTATGGCATTATCATTCAAATTATTATTATTATTATTATTATTATTATTATTATTATTATTATTATTATTATTATTATTATTATTATTAACCTTTGTTTAGTTCTAAATGTATAATAAATATAGAATCTCATGTATGCCCTCGAAGACATACATTTAAAAAAAAATACGAAAGTAACATTTTGTTCAATTAATTTTTGTTTTTATGATCACATACCTTACAAGTAACACTTCCGAAGTGTAACTCTCCGATTTTGATAAAATTTGGCAGGTAGATACTACACACAAAATAAACGAAAACGTGTTTTTTTTTGTATTTTCTGCGGAAAAACGGTTTTAGGGGGTAAAGGCCCCCCACCCAAAATTTTGAAAGTTGACGAACGAAAGGCAAAAACAATGAACCGAAGTGAAAGAAATTGTGCACACATATTGTAGACATAAAATGAGGGAATACGGGTTTCATATTTTCCTGGGAAAAACGGTTGGGTGGGACACGGACCCCTCCAAATCTTTGATTACGAAATTTCAAAAGTGCTAGTAACAGTATGTCAGATGTGCAAAAAGGGTATGAAGCATTGGAACAAAACTTTATGTAGGACAATAACCAAAAAATAAACGAATACGGGTTCCTTTATTTTCTGGGGTAAAACGGTTTTAGGGGGCAAAAGCTCGCGTCCAAAATTTTGGAATTTGACGCCTCAAAGGCAAGAAGAAGTGGACCGAAGTAAATGAAATGGGCACAAATATTGAAGAGGTAATATGAGAAAATACGTGTTTTGTATTTTCCTGAAAAGAAATTACTGTTGAGTGGACAGAGGCGTTGAGTGGCGGAAGGAGTGGACCGAAGCGAATGAAATTATATCTAGATATTGGATATGTAAAATAAGGCCTTTCGTGTTTCAGAAGTGTCTCCATCCGATTTCTTCAAATTAAAACACATTTCATTTATTGTTTTGCAAATTGTATATATTATATGTATTTGAAGTTTCGTTGCAATTCTCTATATTCTTTAGGAACTTCTGACGTATGCTTATCTGCACTTTTGATATTTCGTAATCAAAATCCGTGCCTCACTCAACCGCTTTTCTTCCAGGAAAATACGAAAATGAAATGAAATGAAATCTTTAAGTTTTACGTCCCACGAATATGCCAGTAGGGCTAAAGGAGACGGTGATTATGAGAAATGAATGAAATCGTGGAAGAAGATGTGGGAGAAAACGGGAGTAGCCCGAGCAAACCCACGCACACGGTGTTTGTCCACCACAAAGTTCACTTGGCGGGGGCTGGAATCGAACCCGGGACCCCAAGCACCAGAGGTGAAAGGAAAATACGAAACCCAATTACCTCATTTTACGTCTACAATATCTGTACACAATTTCATTCAATTCGGTGCACTTCTTCTTCCTTTTGGAAATCAAATTTCAAAATTTTGTGTGGGGGCTTTAGCCCCCTAAAGCCGTTTTTCCGCAAAAAAAATAAAAAAAAACTTATTCGTTTCTTGTCGCGTATTGTCCCTACATAATGTCTCGTTCCACTTCTTCATGTCCTCTAAGTACTTCTAACATACTGTTGTTAGCACTTTTGATATTTCACTATCAAAATTTGGGAGGGGTCTGTGTCCCACCCAAACAGTTTTCTTTTTCTTTTTCTTTCTTTTTTTTTCAGGAAAATACGAAACCCGTATTCCCTCATTTTATATCTGCAATATCTGTGCTCAATTTCATTCACTTCGATTTATTTTCTGTGGACTTTCGGGCCTCAACTTTCACAATTTTGAGTGGAGGCATTTGCCCCCTAAACCGTTTTTCCGCAGAAAAAAACCGTATTCGTTTATTTTTTACGTATTGTTCATACACAAGTTTCGTTGCAATTCTTCCTGTTCTTTACACGCATCTGACATCTTGTTACTAGCACTTTTGATATTTCATGATCAAAGGTTTGGAGGGGTCTGTGACCCACCTAACCTTTTTTTTTTTTTTTTCAGAAAAATACGAAACACGCATTCCCTCATTTTATGTCTACAATATATGTGTACAATTTCGTTGACTTCGGTTCACTTGTTTTCGCTTTTTGGGCGTAACTTTCAATATTTTGGGTGGGGGCTTTTGCCCCTCTAAAACCGCTTTTCCGCAAAAAATAAAAAAAAAAACACGTATTCGTTTATTTCATGTGTAGTATCTGCCTGCCAATTTTATCAAAATCGGAGTGTTATACTTCGGAAGTTTTACTTGTTTCTTGCATATATATTTATGCAGCATTTTTTTTTTTTTTTTTTTTTTTGCAATCAAACGGAATCGTACAAACCATCGTTTCTACTTATAAAGAAACACCAAATGTTAAACATTTGTTTAATTAAGTGGTGAATGAAGCGATAGGGGTTTCGAAAGTGCTCAACATACAGCGTTTAAAGATTTAAAGCATACTAATTAACTCACTGTATGGGCTAAAATTAGGGATGGTATCGAGACGAGACGAGACGAGACTTTGTACTGTCTCGGTCTCGTCTCGGTTGATAAATAGCTGTCTCGGTCTCGGTCTCGTCTCGAGTCAAAAATCGCCGTCTCGGTCTCGGTCTCGTCTCGGTCAATAGATGCTTGTCTCGATCTCGGTCTCGGTCTCGAGGACCAAATCTCGGTCTCGTCTCGAAAGTCTCGAAAGTCTCGAAATAAACAGTGTGAAATTAAAATTGTGAAAGTATTATTATCGTACAGTTTGTCGTTTCCGCTTCTTATTTTTTGCCTTCATTCCTGACTATTATGGTACGCTGTACCTCTTCATAGCTAATTTGCTAGCGCTAATGTTTTCCATGCGTGAGTTCCAGGTTCAATCATCTGTGGGCAGTGGCGGCCAGTACCGGCGGAAGGGCCGGGCGAGCCGGACGACCGCCCGGGGCGCCAAATTTTAGAGGAGTTTGGGGGGCGCCAAAATCCTTGCTAAATTTATATTATTGTAAACGGTGAACTAAAAATTAACTTTTTCCTAAATTGTGTAGCAACATTGGTTACTACCTCATGCCATAGGCCTCACTCATTATAACAACCCCGGTTTCTTCTTGAATCTGCTATAAAGGAAATCCCTTCATCCCTTCACCTTATTTGTCTATATAAAAAAAAATCTCCGCTGGCAAAGCTAAAGGCTATTGTTGAGAGTTGGGAGTTTTGAGCAACAATAACACGCTCTGACACTTACAACTGCCGCGGTGCCGACAATTGCACTCCTTGCGACAAAGCTATGTCGGCCGCTCTAACAATACACACAAACAATACTGAGTTATCGGCAACCAAAAAGAAATTAGTCCTGTTTGTACTGTCAAATGTCTCGTGAAAGAAAATTATAAATCAGAAGTCATGTACATGTAGTGCAGGCTTCGTGGTGTGCGTGTTCTTCTTTTGTCTCCTGAATTTCGACTCTTAGTAGAAGAATCGTTGCGTTAATGTGTTCTTTATCAACATGTCGGAAAAAAAGAAGCCTTCTGAAAATGTAGAAGAGCACAATTAGCGGCTGAAAATGAGAAACAGGCAGCAGCATTAAAGAAATCCTTTCGTACTCCTGGAACAGACAATAATGCAAATGAAAACGTAGAACCAGAGAATGAGGAAACCAGCAAGAAATCAACAAATATTCCAGAAGATAACATCACAGTACAGGTAAGTAGGCCTACATTACGTAACGTATTTTCGTTTTATTACGTTTAATAGAGAAGAGGTGTTTACACACGTAGCGTCTTAGCAGGCTGGGGTGGGTAGGGTAGCGACCTCTCAGATAGACGGCGAACTTCAGGCTCAAAGAAAGTTCTTTCCCCATTGATATAAGTAGCAATAATTACATTCTATACCAACACTGATGCTTGATACATGTACCAAAGCGATAAGACTTACTCGTTAGATGTGTATTAACCAACTTTAGCTGTATTTCAAGCATTCATCTATTAATTAAGTAGAGGGCCTCCATAGTCTAGAGGTTAAAGCGTTGGACTCATGTCTACGTGTTCCTGAATTCAATCCCCGGACTTTCCGCTTTTCAACGGCAGGAAAACTGTGGAGTCACATAAATAAAGATATGAAATATTTGGGTTTTTGTATGACATCCATCCAACAACGGACAAAGAGTATTTACTAAAGTGTTGCAAGGACTTACAACTATCTTTAACAGACAAATATCACTGTGATATTGACGGATTTCAATTATATCAAGAGCTCTTACTTTTACCTTCATTTCTCGATTCTGAAAGTGGGAGCAAACCGTTGCAAGTACTTACATATATTTGCAAGAACTTCCTTATTGGGTTATTTCCAAATGCAACTATTGCTCTAAGAATCTTACTAACTATTCCTGTAAGTGTAGCTTCAGCAGAAAGAAGTTTCTCCAAGTTGAAACTTATAAAGAACTACCTACGATCAACGATGACGCAAGAGCGTCTTGTAGGCCTTTCTATGATGTCTATTGAATGTGATGTTCTGTGTGAGCTTGACACTGATACTTTAATTAAAGACTTTGCAGAGAAAAAGGCACGAAAAGTTAACTTTACTTAGCATTGTAAACAGTCAAAGGACAATTTGCATTAAAACTGTATAAAGATATAAAATTATATTACTGGTTGTATTATTTGTATTACGAAATCTTTGTACAATGCTGTTACGAAATATATTTGTATGTTCTTTTGTTCATATACCTGTATGTGTTCTCTTTCGCAGTTAACAAGGTTGTTTATGTATATATGTGTAAATAAATGCTGTATCGCATCATCAATCTTAATTTTATATAAATCGTTGTTTCTTGAATCGTTCTGTAAATTTCTAATCAGTGACGTAGAATATTTTGCATGCTCATGTGTAAATAATTGTTTCGTATATCGTTAACCAAAACTTACTCTGTGTATTTAACTGACAAAAGTTAAGATCTTACTCAGTTTGATAATTGATTCTTATAGTTATAGTTATAGAGTTCAAGGAGTTATTCTTTAAAAGCAGCTATCTGTAAGGTAGCATAGCAAATTTAAACTCAGTAATACCAATGGGTTGTAGGGGGCGCCATATGGATTCTTTGCCCGGGTGATATTTTCCCCTTCCGCCGGCCCTGGTGGCGGCGGTTGGACGTTAAAAGTGGGGGGGAGGGGCAAGACATGATCTGAATATTTGATATCAATGTTAGTTTTCCTGGTTGCTTGTAACACTTTGTTTGGCGAAAGGTTGTATAACTAATAGGATACTATCTTTTTCAGTTAAAATACTGTATATCGTATTTCATATTTTATTAAGTAAATTGACAAGAGAAACGCAAGTAGACACTAGCCCTTTGTACTCTTAAACAACGAAGGTGTAAGAAGGGATTTGATTCCTTGCTCATGAATATCTGTGTGGAAAATTGTGTGATCAGATTAGAGGCATATTTAATAAATTTGCAAAACAAATAAACAGAAAGGATAATATTAATCAAATAATCATAGTAATGAATAATGGGGCTTGTTTTGCAAAAGTTATATTAAAACTGGAAATTAATGAACAACTTGTTTTTAATTCCACGCATGCTATTATATAGTTATTACTCTTAGAATGACAGTGAATACTACAAGCATATGCTACGACATTTAAAGAAATACTTTTGCAGCTTCCCGAAGCAAGTTCGCTGCCATTAAGTACAGTCTTCACTTTATTGGAATATATCAAAACTCAGCAATACTTAGTGACTCCACATTTCAGTTATACAAAATAATTCTAAAATCTAGAATTATGCTAAATTTAATAAATTGAATTGTATATACAAAACTGTATATGTACACCCCTAAACTCCTATATTATACTGCAAAATTAATATTCCTTACTGAGCTCCTTCGTGGCTAAGCGGTTAGCGTACACGCCTTTGACGTGGGAGACCCGGGCTCGATTCCCCGGGGGGAGCTCACGTGGTGCGAACTCCACGTTGATAATTAAGTCCACGTCTCACATAACTTCCCTGCTAAACAGAATGTTAAACTGAAATAAATCAAATCAAAATATTCCTTATTATTAGAAAGAACAAAATACATTTTAGGAACTGTCGATTTTTGTGCAATTAAAGAATAACTTGTGAAGGACTTCTTTTCTTGCGAAATGTTATCTCAATTAGTAGCTGACTAACATATCGAGCCCTTGCAAGAAGAAATTAAAGTACGCTCTAATTGTGGCGCTCCAATAGGTTAATTTTTGGTCCATTTTTAGTAGCAGTTCAAACGCAATTCCTGTAGCTTTCTTAATTCCACGGGAAGACAACCAATAAGTACTCATGGAACGACAAATATTTTATGGCACCATTTTTATTCTATGAACCAATAATACATACAAAACTTTATATTTCCAAATGAAACTATATACATTAATGGGTAATTTCGAAAAGGTGGGGGGGACAACTGCCCCCCTTTGTCCCACTAATCGCTGCCCATGTCTGTGGGTATATCATATCTGGGATAAAACCCTAATAGTAACCCATATTTCACTTTCTAGCAATAAACTTTGTCTCAAATAGCCTCAGTACTGTCTATACAATTAAACTCTATTAAATTAACTCCAGTACTATATAGTAGTTTATTTCCTTCCTTTGAATCAGAATTGATCAATACCTCCTAACGGATAACACAACACATAGCAGCACGAAAGTATTAAATCGGACCGAAATTGAAATTTTACAATACCTCATTTATTGTCCAATACATTCTGCTTTGACTGTCATTTTAAAAACAGAATATAACATTCATGATCTTAACAAATAGGGTAAATTATTACTACAATATATTTTTGTTTCTAATTGATCAAATGCTTTATTAGCGTTTCATATATACGTATTTAATTTACACTTTATAACACGGACTTACTGAACCTTGTGGTGGGAGCTAAGACACTCACCTTTGTTATGTGTGGTCTTGGGTTGAATCACCAAACAAGTTAGATTCAAAGTCCGATATTTCGCATAGTTCGCGTCTCAATTTAAGTACATTCTGTTTCTTATACGAGATCGTAAGGTCGTAATGCATTACTATGCATATATCCAGAGCCGTAACTAGGCAGGAGCAACTGGGACAGTGTCCCGGGGTCCTCACCCATAAGGGCGTCGAAAAACCCAGTCAGGCTTACAAAATTTCTACTCTGAGAAATAAGGAAAGGATAATACGTAAGAAATGGAAGAATTTAGTGCTATAATTTAAATAAATTGGCATGAATACTGCAGATCTATCTCTTTGTACGCTAGGAAAAATGTCGCCTCTCGGTGGCGACGAAATCAGCTTTGTGGGTCCATAGAGTTATTGTTACTCATCTAACTAGGACAAAACAAAAATTTGTTTCCTTTTGGAAATATCTAGTTTTACTCTTCGTACTACTCTTCCCAGTAGCTTATGTGAAGTATAAAAAGTTTTAAAAATTATTTATTTATTTTTATTTTATTTTATTTATTTTTGCTCTGATTAACCATAGAATTTCAATGATGTCACGCAGAGACGTAAGCAGACTGCAGCACGTTTGACTACAGCAGAGCCGTAAGCAGCATACTTAACTACTATTCGCATGGTCCCAAGTTCGATTCCCGGTGTGGGTACAGTTGAACGACCAAAGTGGTTCCACTATAATCAGTAGCTCCACGTCTCCTTTAGCCGCCCTAGCATAACTGTGGGACGTTAAACTAAAACACGTTAACCCAAAAATTAACACAATGAGTATTACTAACTGTAAGTCTTTGAATAATTGCATATACACTGAAGAAAAAACCCGTCCAGATTTTAGGAGAAAACGAGGACAAGACAGTGGTGTCAATCTTAATACTGGGTGAAACGCCCTCATTTCTATGGCGACATAGTCAGTAAGTGAGAGCGATGCTTACTGTTCTCACAGGAGTAATTGGTGCTCTCACTTACTGACGTACGTAGCCACATGAAATAAGGGTGTTGCACCCAGTATTACAAATGACGCCTGTATATATATAAACAACATCGACAATTGGGAGGTGATTCCTAACACCAAGATAAGAAAAAATGCTTCCTTTCGGAGTTACACGCTGCCAAAAACATGAAAAAAAATGAATTTTAATGTTCCACAGCTCCAGTGGTGGAGCCAAGGGAAGGTCAGGGAGGCCAGGCCCCCTTGCTCAAAATCTTGCCCCCCTAGTGCCCCCCACACAGTGATATAGCTATAGGTTTACAAACGCTAAGTGAGTCGTAGCCACAAGTGAAACTACTACCAAAACATCTCTCCACAGCAGAGTTACCAACTGCAGAATACCGTATGTTGCAATAGTCTGCGTTCCGAAATGAAATCAAGATTTACGTCCCACGGATATGCCAACTAGGCTAATGGTGACGGTGACGACGAGAGATGAATGAAATGGTGGAATGAAGAAACTGAGAGGAAACGGGAGAACCCCAAGAAAACCCACGCACGTGGTGTTTGTCCACCACAAAGTTCACTTGACGCGAGGTGTGATCGGACCAAAGGTGGACGCTCTACCACTGAACCACTGCTCTGCGTTTCGAGTAAAATAGCTCTACTAGTTTATGTTCGTAGTAAGCAAGATCTAATTCACTGAAATCTGTAGGATGCATGCATTGATCTCACCACCTGAACTACCTTTTAACCCTTATATCTTATTAACGTAGTTATCTCCTTTGTTTTCGACAAAGAGCCAGAAAGAAAAGCAAAATCAGTCGGCATTCTCATTCGCTTTAATGCTGAAATTTATACTAAAATATGAGACACTTACTTACAAATAGCATACACTTTAGTAAAACATTACACTTGAGTTGGACGAAAGAAGTGTTCGTACATTACCTACTACAATACGTACAGTAAGTGGTTAATTCTCATTGACATTCTCATGGCGACATAGAACAAATGCATAGTAATCATTAAATAATTTGGTACTACTACTACTACTACTACTACTACTTTTACTACTACTACTACTACTACTACTACTACTACTACTACTACTACTACTACTAATTATTATTATTATTATTATTATTATTATTATTATTATTATTATTATTATTATTATTATTATTATTACAGTTTATCTACATAATAATATAAATAACTACTTATATTATTATGCGGTATTAAAACAAATCTGGAACTTGTGATATTTATTCACTTCCATCATTCCATCAGGCAAACTGGTCTGATGTGTGCAAGAAGGAATGTTTTCGAGCTGGTAAAATTTGAGATGACTACTGCCTATAACCTTGAGCTTCGCCTTATATCCAATTCTATTATAGCAGTCAACCTCCGCCGTCACGTCTAAGTGGAGTAGTCACCTGACCCTTGCTCATGTTCGGCAGCAATCACGAGCACTAGGTTTACTCACAAAGGATGTCGCGGCATGTTCTGCGAACAGCTTGTTGTTTACAGTTTCCATTCAACTTTCAGAAGTAATGTTCCTCTGTATAAATATGATAAGCAGACTTGTTTCCTAGTTCGCTTTGATTTTCTTAACGACTACTAAAAAAGAAGTAGTTATCATATTTCTGTTTTTAAAAAATAGTGCTTTGGATAGGATAGGCCTAATGGATAGAATAAAATATGCATATTCAATGATTTTTAAATTATACAGTACATTTTAGCTTGTGATTGAACCTTACAAGTTTTGTGAGTATATGAATCAAGTTTTTCCGTTCATTGAAGATGCCCCCCTCAAAATTTTCGTGGTCCCTTCATTGGCCCCCTTGAAAAACATTCTAGCTATGCTACTGCATAGCTCCAATACTATGGGATCTACCGTAGTCAGGTCAAGACTTCAACTAAGAAGTAATATGTGCCCTAGCCAAATATCCATGTATCAGTATCTTGCGGTATTTCTGCAACAGCTATTACAGAGGTATTTGGTGAGTACTTAAAATTATATGCCCTTAGCCAAACTCCTACTATGAAAATTGTTGCGTGAGTACAGCAGGATTCTGAAACATGTATTTTTGGATAGGTCACATAATAGTTCCTAAGTAAAGTCTTGACCCGACTACCGTAGATCCTATAGTATTGGAGCTATGGACCATTAAAGTTCATTTTTTCATGTTTTCGGCAGCCTATAATTCCAAAAGTAAGCATTTGTGCACCCAGTTTGGTCTATACTTTTTGTCTTATCTTGGTGTCAGAAATCACCTCCCATATATATATATATATATATATATATATATATATATATATATATATATATATATAGATAGATAGATAGATAGATAGATAGATAGATAGATAGATAGATGATAGATAGATATAGATAGGTAGATAGAAAGAGAGAGAGAGAGACGGACAGAGAAGGCTACATCAGCAGTGGATTTTGTTTCGGGAGAGGTTTGAGAAACGGGTAAGAAACATTTGTGCTGTACGTGCAGTGCAAAAAAATGGTCACAAATTTATTTCGGGAGAGGCTTGAGCCTGATAGGCACCCCCTAAATATAGGACTGTACATCAGTCAACCGTTCACATATTATCTAACACTGCGACGAAAGAAATTTTGAGTGAAGACAATTTTAATTTTTATCAATATTCGAGACGAGACCGAGACTTTCGAGACTGACCTAAGTCTCGTCTCGATTTATAGAGGCCTGTCTCGGTCTCGGTCTCGTCTCGGTTATATAAAATCCGTCTCGGTCTCATCTCGGTATATAAAAGCCTGTCTCGGTCTCGGTCTCGTCTCGATAATTCGAGACGATACCGAGACGATACCGAGACTAGTCTCGGTCTCGGTACCATCCCTAGCTAAAATATGTCACGAATGAAAATTTATTTTCCTGTAACTTAAAAAACATATATATATATATATATATATATATATATATATATATATATATATATATATATATATATATTTCAGCATAAGGCTCATAACAAAAAGTATATGTTTAAATTTCAAATGTATCACATATTTCCTTTGAAGCTCCCAAATTATTCCTATTATATGGAGTTAACATTTTGGAGTTCTCTCTAATTTTTTCCTCAAGTTTGTACAAATAGGTCAGAATTAATCTGATAGCTCAAAATGATTGGTACTAAGTTTTCTTCATAGATTTTTACCATACTGTTGGAAACAGTACGTTAAGCAAGACTGAATATCAGAAAAAATTAAATGTCTAGTCTCACTTGACCAAAAGTCGCACAGGTTAAACCAATGAAGAATGAAGAAGTGAAATTAGGGCCTCCCTTTAATGAAGAAATTTGTATGGTAACTTCTGAAAAAGTTAATTATAGTAAATGATAGCTTAAGCCTTTGTGAGGCACCCCAGTTTCTGGATTTAGGACCAGTTGAGAATAAGGAAGTATATTTAAGTTTCTATCCGCATAATTTAGGACAAATTATTCGTAATAACTTTAGTAAACCTATTGAATTTTAATAGAAAAAAATAGTGTTTTCCCACAATTCCTGCTGCATGTGATTGAAATCAGTCAATAAAGAGAAAGTGAATTCTCTTACTGCTAGTCACAGTGAAATTGATAAATGCTAAAGCAATAAATATCTCCCGTTCTAAAAGGAATACAGAGACTATCGCTCACTTCTTAAAAATACACTATAATTGCAATCACTTGCCATAATTGGAATTAACAGAAGTCATCAACCCAGCTTTTCAAAGTGCTTTAATAATAGAAGTAGTCAATCAGTTTTCGGCAAACACTGTACTATTAACGAAAGTCGTCAATCAAGTATTCGGCAAACATCTTACCATGAACAAAAGTCGTTAATTAAATCTTTTACAAACAATATACTATTAGGAAAAGTATATCAAGTTTCTGATAAACAGTATACCATGGACAAAACTCATGAATCAAACTTTTGGTAATCAATATATTATTGACTTTAGTAGTCAATCAAGCTTTCGACAAACTGAGCAAGTTTTCGGCAAACATCTTACTATTAGCAAAATGCGTTAATCAAGTTGTCTGCAAACAATATACTATTAGGAAAAACCGTGTACCAAGCTTCTGGTAAACAGTATACCATAGGCAAAAATCGTCAATTAAACTTTTGGTACTATTGAATTTAACAGTCAATCGAGTTTTCGACAAACAGTGAAGCATAAACAGTTAAACAAACAGTGTATTATTAACAAAAGTATTCAATCACAAAAGTATTCAATCTATCTTACAAGAAACAGTATATTGTCAACAAAAGTAGTCACAATCAAACTTTTACCAAATGGTGTACTATTACCAGTAAGAGCAGTAATCAATGATAATTCTTTTGATAAAGTGTAATACTAACAAGAACAGTCAATCAAACATTTTCCAAACAGTGTGTTACTTGCAATTGTGTCCCAGAACCTTAATAAGAACGAAACAAGCATTATTAAGTAAAATGAAAGAAACTGTTAGAACATAAGCCTCAGTATAATGAGAATATATAGCACGGATCGTTTCCCTCCGCTATTGCGTCAACACGTTTTTGTGTCTGATATAATGTATCTGTGGAGGGGAAAGGAAAATGACATATGTGCATTGCGTTATTACAAAGTAATTAATTAAAAGCATAAGGGGGAGGAAATGGATTTTGCTCTAGTCTCTACGCGTTTTCAAGGTAATGTAGCGGAATGGGGTATATAGCTCTATGGAGTGTCTAATGGGAGGAAAGCCTGAAAAACATCAACCACCACTAATTTGAACATTGCGCTGGAAGCCGAGGGGTCGATGCATTCTACGTAAGTAAAACTCTTCGCTCTTGCGTTGGGAAAGAAGGGTGGTTTACTAACGTCAAACCGGTAGTTTTAAATATAAAATAATGAGGATTATTAACTAAAACGATTTATATCTGCTAACGTTTCACTGCACTGTTTTGTGTATTATTCTATCAATTAAACATTTATCGCTAAATACACATACACAGCAAAAAAAAAAAAAAAAAAGTAACAAGATTTCGAAGTTCTTGAACTCATCATTAACTGATAAATCTATACGGGTAGAAAGTAATGTGAAAGTGACTTTTTTTAAAATTAAAATAGTCCATAATAGTGACTGTCAGGCCCGCATTTACGCACCGGCTACAAGTTTCCGAGATCAGGGCAATAAACGTCCATGGGCAGCATATTAACTACTATTTTTTTAATATGCACTCTTTTATATATACGACTATTTTAATGTGGGATATTCCTGATACCTGTACACAGTTTTGGAAAATAAACACAGTCTTCTGGTCAGACCAGACAAGATGGGAGAACAACATGTATTTTTTTATGAATTTTCTTAAAACAAATTCGCATCGATGTTTGAATTATCTCCATGGGATACATGTATCCCGTTGTTAGTCAAAGGGTTAATGTTCACGTCGAAAATTAATTATAGTATGCAGAAAAGGGAAGCTGCCATTAGAGAGAAATTTGAAGGAGATATATACTAAAAACAAAGTTGCAAACACACCGCGACGACTTTTCTGGCCTTAGAAGGAGCAGAGGCTTCGAATGCAATCTGTGCATTTTGATGCGTATTTCTCTTTCATTTACTTATAGTTTAATGGTCTCATATTTAGACATACACTGGATACGAACATAATAACAGGAAGTGGGGAGTTAAAATTTTCCTGAGACCGTGGATGTTAAATACTTAAATACGAGTCTCTGGATATATTTCAGAAAAAGAACCACGGCAGTCCAGTTGCTAAGACTTTTACCTATTAAGTGTGCCGCCTGGGTTCGCAAAAACAAGTGTTGACATGAAATAGTAATGATTGATGAGCAGTGTCCATAATTACATTGGTGATGGTATATGGGTTATTCCTTGCCTGTTATCACTGCCTTTATCAATTACTGTTATCAGGGCATAGGTTTCCTGCCAGCCTCTAGCCCATTCTGTGTGTTTCACTGACAATGGAAGTCCAGTTGCTAAGACTTTTACCTATTAAGTATGCGGCCTGGGTTCACAAAGCAAGTGTTGACATGAAATAGTAATGATTTATGAGCAGTGTCTATAATTACATTGGCGACGGTATATGGGTTACTCCTTCCCTGTTATCACTGTCTTTATCAATTACTGTTATCAGGGCATAGGTTTCCTGCCAGCCTCTAGCCCATTCTGTGTGTTTCACTGACAATGGAACACCAATATATGTGGTCACAAACCATCCAATTTGAAATGACTGATCTAAAGCTACTTATATGTATGTTGTTTGCTTGGATTAAATTTTAACATCCTTTCCACTTTCTATACTATATAAGAGATGAACCGACAGATTAACGTTCAATAGAGATTACAGTAAAAATCAAGCCCGGCTAGCACGTACCTTAAAGCTGTGGAGTTTGCGCGTCATTATATATCTATTAAACTACAGTGGAAACTGCATAGTATTGTGGGATTTCATGTACTTCTTTTGTTCTTTCATGAGAAATTGTTCGCAAAAATATACCAGAGCATGTATTGTTTACATTTCTTGATAATATTGGTAAATAACTTACACTATTACTCAAACCTCACTGAGTTTTGTTGTTTACACAATCTTCTCTAGAAAAAAAAATCAGTCACACGATACTATTGAGTATTTTGTTGTAATCGAATATTATCTCGGTGTAAAATTTGTTACTAAATTCAAATCTTTCAAAAGTACCTGGATATAGTATGCTCATTACATAACTTCTCTTATATAAACCAACTTATGAAGGAAGTCAACATATTTAATAATGTTGATTTGAGTGATAAGTAAATTGTTTTATGTAAGTTGTGTAGCGACCATATATACTAAACTCTCTCTCACAGACCATCTTATCAATGATAAGCAAAATGTAGAAGCACATTTCAGTCTCGTAGACATACATAGAATATATTTAACCCTTTTAAGATTTCCACTTTTTGAGGCAAATTTTAGACTTTCACTCAAACAGCTACTGCTTCCTTACTATTTATTATAGAATCATGGACCATACCTTGATTTGTTTTCTAGGATAAAGCATACGTTCTAACAGTACCTTTCGCTTGTCCGCATTATACACCAGAAACGGGAAAATCGAGTAAAACCGGGAGATTTCTCGAAAAAAAAAAAGTGAAATATTTGCGCCCTCTAGCCCGAACCTAGGTTCACGTATTGATTTGATATTTTTTTTAAAAAAAGAATACGCTGCTATGTATCTACTACATGTTCAAAACTTTAATCTTTTATCTTGAAAACTAACGACGGGGAAAATGTTTGAAAGTCTGAAATTGATCGATTTTTTCAAATGTTCTGCGTCATTACTGTTTGCCTTGAGTCATGGTTCAAACAGCATTTTCTTCAGTATAACGAGCCCCTTCTAACGGTACTACCGGAAAAATAAACAAACGATTTTTTTTTAAATCACTCCCTCGGAACACTTGCGCGCCTTGGTCCCGGCCCTGGTTTCGCGTAGGAATCTCAAAAATTTGAGAAATACCCAAAGGTACAAATAATCCGTATGTAAAGTCTCAATCTGATGTTTTGAAAACTAAAGGTGTGAAAAATTTTGAAATTTGCTTTAAGAAAACAATAAAAAGTCACGCCCCTCCGTCCCAATTCGGCGCCGCCAAGTTGACCATCGATTCCAAAACGAATCTGGGGTGTTCTGTGGTCCATCCTTGACTTGAATAAAACTACCTGGTTTAAATACCTGTTATGGAACCTAAATAAGTGGTCAAATATATACTACGCCATGGTAACAAAAGTTATCAAAAATCCTGAAAGGGTTATTCGTAAGGTACAAAACATTTGTTTGAATGAAAGTACTGTGCCTAAAATATAGTGTTTTAGTGAGCAATGGGTGGATGTTTATGTCTCACTACAACGTGTTGGTCTCAATCTGATCCACACTTAGAACGCTAAGTGATACCAAAATTACTTGTTTGGTCTATGGTTGCATCTGTTTATTTAGACAGCCTCTGAAACTAAATTTTACTGCAATGATAAATTACAAACTACGTTAAGAACAACAATGAGAAAGGAAACCTGACATGGTTCGTAGAGACAGTATGTGTCTATTCGTCTGCTGCAACTGATTGGAAATCTTAGTGTCTTCATTGTCTGATGTTCAGAAAGGCACTTCTCTTTGCCAAACCTTTATATGTCCTGCAAAAGAAAAAAAATATCATAACACTGCTCTCAAATGATAAACATGTTCCCGTCATTAGAAGTAACAATTTATCAACATCAGTTCTTAAACTTTATTGCCAGACTTTCAATTTATTTAAAAAACTTACACGGAACTGAATGATCTCTCATTTTCTTATAAATATTGCACAAGTCAACTTGTGTAATTTTACTGCCAAGATCATTTTGTCCATGTTTTATTGCGATTTGTTTCTCCAATTGATTTAGTTTAACTCCAACGTAAAATATTTTCAGAGTTGTGTCTGGAAATGTTTTCAGTAAAATAAATATTATTATTCAGTTTTGTATGTGTTTTCGTTTCTGGAAACTACATCTTGAAAAACAATAGTAGAATAAAATATAATGAAATATTGACACATAAAGTAAATATAACAAATGTTCAATAGTCCTAGGATTTTGTCATTACTCACAACAATTTCGATAACATTTAATTCATATTTGACCTGAATTTTCAATTGTATCGCCTGATAACTTAAATGTATGCTATCAATATCTTACATGGTATGAAGATATGTTTATTAGAATCTATTACATTTTACTAATTTCTTATTTTTATAATTTTCAGAGAAAGAAAAAAACTGAAACCGTTTTGGGATTCAGCACACTAACAAACATAAAATTCAACTGATACGAAGAAAACTTTTTTAAAATTATAATTTTCTTGTCCTTGGTAACAATCAAGAAGTTATTATTATTATTTTTTTTAAGAGAGAAAATTAAAGATAGGTATCGTTGGTAGCAGATGTTGATAATGATTGAAAAGAACAACACTGTAATCTTAGTGATATCAAATGCAAGCAAATTTGAGTGACATTTCACTTTTACACGATAATGTATTTTACAAAAAAAAAAAAAAAAAAAAAAAAAAAAAAATCCTAACTAGCAATATCAACTTCCTTTCCCCGTTTACATTAACAAGCGGGGAGGGTTAGGGAGATTTCCTTGATTGCTTGCCTATCAGCTCAGGTGGAATGAATAATAGAGTTTATAGAGTTTATACTGTACAATATCTGCACAACTCATCTGACTTTGACGAAACTTCGGATGATGATAAATCTTGATCTGCTTATTTAAAATATAATCCTGTACAGATCTTTCTGGGTGGTAGGTGATCATTTCTAGGATTTGCGATTAGCCAATTTTTGATGAATATTTACTAATCGCAATTTAGAACAAAAATTGAGCAAACTTATCTATGAAGTGTTAATTTGAGACTAAAGAAAGTACATAATAAGAAGGTAATAGGAATTTTATATAGTTCCATAGTTATAATAAATATATATAATTTACATAACATGTAATTTTTCTGCAGTAAGCAAATTCGCCACTTCCTATGAATATACTTACGTAAGTTGATCACAGAAGGAATGAAAGCTTAATGGTTTAGATGATTTTTTTCGAATTTGAGTAATAACCAAAATTCATAACTTAAGCTTTTATGATTAAGTTCTAGCGTACGAAATAAAATATCAAATGTTTATACAAGGTGAACCTGAAACATGTGTAAAAACTCCGGGAGGTGATTTGTGACATTAGAAAAAAGACAGAAAGTCCTCTTTCGTATTGTCGAATTCTGCGTCGTGTAAGAGTGACACGGGTGGCAACTTGGAAATGAAAGTCGAATCGAGACAATTGGAATGAAACAGAAAGATGTGCACATATTTCGGGAGGTGGTTTGTGACACCACACGAAGACAAAATGTCCTCTTGTATGTAGGAGAATTCCGCGTCCTGTACTTGGAATCAAAACTCGAATCCTTACAATTGAAACGGACAAGAAAGATGTGCACAACGCACACGACGCGGAATTTCACAACATGCAAGAGGACGTTTTGCTTATTTTTGATGTTACAAATCACATCCGGAAGTGAGTACACCTCTTTCTGTTCTGTTTCAATTGTTAAAATTAGAATTTTGATTCTAAGTTGGCATCCTGTCACTCGTACACGACGCCGAATTCCACTATATGCAACAGGACATTTTGTCTTGTTTTGATTGGAATGACCACAAAGTTCCGGTTCCTGGAGATTCGGTTTTCAGAATCGGTTCCGGAAGCAGTTCTAGACCTGGATCGAGAAACTCGGTATCGGAACCGGATCTTCGGAACAGGTTCTAGACTTGGGTCCGGAAACCGGTTCTTGTAGAACCAGATCCGTTCACAGGCGAAAACCGGTTCCACTAGGAACCGGTTCTGGCCATCCCTATTTTTGATGTCACGAATCACCTGAAAGAGTTTGTGCACCTCTTTTAGATTCACCCTGTATAAGTGGCACTCTTAAAAATGTGAAAGGTAGAGAAAGAAAAGAAGAAAGTTAAATAAAATGAACTTCAAAGAAAATACTTTAGTGTGATGGTAAGCGGGCTCCATGCACTTTTCGTTGTCTGTTGAGTATGGAGAATAAGAGAATAAACACCTAAATAATTGTAACGGTATATATATATATAATCTGCAAAGGAACTTGTATGGATATTACAATTCAAAACTGAAAGTTAATAATACGAACCATACATACGTCATACCAATACTCTCTACGACTATGCAGTTCGAAAAAAGGAGCGAAAAACGTTAATTGAAGATGAATCTTTCAGAATCTAATTTCACACTCGTTGATACAGCTTTAATTTCGATTTCGAAGTAAAAACAGTCAGACCGTGAGTACGCATTGAGTATTCATAAAAGTTCGAAAGCAAATGACTTTTCAACCCCTTGTTTTTCGTGGTGTGGTGAGCGGAAACAAAAGCGACGTGTTACGTAATGTAATGAGGTTTATATCTCTAGAACACAGAGGGTACGAACAAATTGCCTGCAACTCACGATGTGTCAGTTATAAATACCACTTAATTGTTCTATAATGCGCCGTTTGCATTTTCTTAGGATTGTAAATGGGAACATGGTATGTCATGTTGTTTATCATTATCCTCGAAAATCAAAGGAGGAAACTGCCACTTAAAACATTAATGAATATAATCAACCATAAAAGGAATTCTTAATAGCTAGGAATGTAGCACACATAACAGATTAAGAATCGTTTTACACCAATTAGTGAAACAACTTGCACGAGAATTCCTATTACGTTCCAGAAGATCTATTTTATTTTTAGTGATAGAAACGACAATCTCAAATACACTATTTCGCCTATGAAAATGAATCATAAATTGAATGAGCGTGCTTTATTATAGTAATTCTTTTGAGTGCACATACTTTAATGGAATCTATATTTGAACTTATGATCACCAATTTCACACTAAATTTAATCTTATAGGTCAATGTTATAATTATAATAAATAGTTATGTATTATATAACGGTCAGTGTAGCAACGCAAGTAAACACCAATTGTACTAGTTATTTTTAACCTGAAATATTAGAGAAAATATCAGTTCATATTTAATGTAGCTATCATTAGCCTCTTATTGCTTTATCTCCTTAGAAGTTTCGACATACAAAAAATCGGATAAATGTTTGATGCGATTTGGAACAAGAGTCTAAAAAAGATAAATTATTGTCTCACTGGACGTCGGATTTGTGTTACGTCGTTGATAGATACTCCTTCTCGAGGTCTATATTTTCCAATGTGACTCCGAAGTTCATCAAATTTCTCTAAAACTGGTTACATGGGACAACCTTGGGAATTAAAGCGTCTGGAACATAGTTCCTCCACGAGCACCAGAATGAACAAAATGAAGGTTTTTAGCTCAATACACAACACTTTACTTGAGGCTTAATGGTCTCTTTTAGAGTAGGATGACTTACAAATATATTAAAGTTTAGAAGTGACTTTAACTTATGTTTTGGAGAAACACTATTTTAACATTCTTTCTATTTCAATTGCTCTAACGAATTTTCTAAAAATTTTCATTTTTCATTTTTTTTTTGTAAGTTAGTTCATGATTTTTTAATTCTTGTTTTATAATATGATTTATTTAAATTTTACATTTACTGTATAAGAATCCCATTTTGACTTCTGTGTTCCTTGTAACATTTGCTTGTGCTTTTATAATATTAAACTCATGCAAGTGAGTCTTATAAGAAACTAACGTTACTATTTCAGTCTGTTCATTACTCCAGATGATAACTCTTAAACGAAAGTGAATTTTTGAATCCTGCTGTTTGCAAAGACAGCAAGAGCAATTATTCTGAATGAGTAATTTTTATTGAGGCCAATTCTTAACACCTTCACTGATAAAAATGAATTTAACAGTGACTATTTATACTTGAAGATATGTCCTTAACCGTTTCACTGTGGAAGGCGACGGAAAAACATTTCCCTAACCTGCGAATGTCAATTATAGTCGACGTGTTAAAATTTGTCTGTATCTTGGTTTTGTCGATTGTAGTCGCCAAAGGTTTTCTGTGTGATTTCTTTTGTTTATCGAAAACAATAGAACACAAACAAAAATGAACGGTACAACTTTGGCGACTATTCTCGACAAAGCCAACATACGGACAAAAAATAAATTTTAACACGTCGACTATAATCGATATTCGCATGTTAAGGAAATTTGGTTCTGTCGACAAAAGTCGACTTCCTCTGTGAAAGGGTTAAATCAGATTTTTTTAGGTTAAAAGGTTTATTTGAGGTCAAAAGTATTTGAAATTTAACCTGAAAATATACGAATGAGGTTGTTAAATACCTTTCATACTTGTTGCATGAGGGATTATTTAATATTAATCACATCAACTACCGGCAAAAATTCATTCAAAAATGTAAGCTTCTTGTACTTTTTACTGTCTTTCCCAGAGATTGTTCTTACTTGATTTTGGGAATATTTCGTCAGCAAAAAACATACAAGGAACGGGCATAAACGTGTCATCCGGACATCCGATACCGGCCTTGTCCATTCGATGTACGAAACAAAGATACGTTCAGGCGAAAAAAAAAATAAAATAAATAAATGTCATGGACAACGGAGTAAGTACCTGGGGCCTATTAACGCTGTTAGTTTAAAGAAAATCGAAGAATCGCAGTGAAATAGGTATTGCATCAACACTGTTCATTATCGGAAAAAATCCCTTCAGAAATCCCTCCTATCAACTTTGAACCCCTCTGGTGTGGCCCCGTGTAAAATCACAGAGTCCAAATATATCTCGAAAAATACTATGCTGATAAGAAATCTGTGTACCAGGTTTTGTATAAATAGACAGAATAGGCATGAGGGAAAAGCGTGTACAAGCTTTTCCCTCATATCTGTTCAAACATTAGGGGCAATGTGTTTTATACTCATTCGGCGATCTTTCAAAACAACTTTCTCCACTTGATCGATCATGTCGTCAGACCTTGTTCGAGACTGAGTTTGTTTTGGTTTGTTGTCACACGGCGTTCTGCCTTCTTTGATCTGTCACACACATGAACGCACATTAAACACATTTATGATACCATCATCACATGCCTCACTGAACTGGGAACGAATTACACGCTAATGTCACGCCACACAAATGGAGAAAATGACGAGTATCGTATCAACTGTCGTCATAGCTCTCACTGCTGCCACTGGAGTTGTATGGTGTTATCAGCTCTGTCACGTATTGAAAACAAACAATACTTCTATGTTACCAGTCCTGAGAAAAAGATTAGAGGTGTTATAATTTGAATGGACCTCGTATATACAATCGGCCCCTAATGATATGTAAAAATGTATTTCTAAACTTGAAACTCTGTCGCAGAAGTAGAAAAGTATTGAATTTATTCCAGATATGTGTATTAGAGACTTCGATTCTAATAGGCCCAATATATGTTATCCGTAACTCAGCATCGTCGATTACAACGTAAATGAAGTTACGGTGAAAAACGTGGAAATCAGTCTTTGTATTCGGTACACTGACCATGTGTTCGGGACATTGTTTATATTTATTTTCTTTTAAAACATATTGTCCATTGTGACAACTAGCGACACAAAAATATTAATGCAGGTACGTTCAGTGGCAAATTTCTAATGATACTAGAAAACTTAACCGTTTGATCGGATATGAATCTTCCTTTCATTTACTCTAGTGTCTCTGGCACTCTATGAAATGAGAAACAAATACAATAATAAACAAATGCATATTGGTATGAGATGAATAGAGAAAGTACGACGCAAGTTGCTCACTGCGTCTCTCGGAACTGCTCTATTGCTTTAAATCTTGAAATTGCGATGTATATCGATGTCTAGAAGCGATGTTGAGTTTTCCAGGAATAAAACTTCACGGATTATGCAACGGAAAGGGTTACATCATAGCATTCTTTTTGATTGAGACTGTAATATGAAACTTTCTATTTCCTTTTCCGGATACATGTAGATTTTTCTAATAATATTTGCGTTGATTATTTTCATACGTTTGTGTTAATCCTTGAAGTTTTCCGATTCTTCATTGCGGAAAGCAGAAGCAATTGAATTCTATTATTGTTCTTAAAAGAATACATTAATAGAATAAATGTAATATTTTTTACTATTTGTGTTGTTAAGAAAATAAATTAATACTATGAGCGAGATGGAATGAATTGATTAATATTATTAGTGTGATGAAAAGTAGATATTTACCCTATAACTGAGATGTAAGTATTAAATTAATACTACAATTATGGTGGCAATAACAATAATCATCATAATAAGTATTCTGCCAGTATTTGGAGGTCACTAGCCGCAACTGAGAAGTTTTCATTTCCACGATCTTTCTTTTCATGTACGATTTTTCTGTTTTGATATCGTCCGTTAATTAAAATTTCCTTGGCCCCTTTCCTCTCTTTCCTGTCACCATACAATCTAACAAGTCCCCGATGAAACAGTTCCTTCTTAGTCAATGTCCAACAAGTTTCTCTTTCTCTTCTTAATACTGACTTAAACTGTTATTTTTCTCCTCTACCATTTCTAAGACAATCTTATTCATTTTCCGATTGACCTAGCTAATTCTCTCCATTCTCTTCCAAAACCCACATTTCGAAAGCTTTCAGTCCTTTTTGATCATTTTTGAGTAAAGTCCATTTAACCCACAGAGAACAATATTCCACACAAAGCATTTTATGAGTCATTTTCTCAGCTCTTTATTCAAGGCTCTACAAAATAGTATTTTCTTCCTCCTATAAGCTTCTTTCGCCATTCCTATCCAAGTTTTTATTTCACATTTATTTTCATCCCATATTATTTACAGATTGTTTCTCAAGTTTTCTAACTACTTATTGACTTTCTCTTTAGATTCTGCAACAAAAGTCATATGATCTGCAAAAAGTCTACACTTAATCATTCTTCTTTTTACTGAAATACCGTCTTCATTACGTAGGTTCTTCTTCACTAGCTCTTCTACATAGATATTAAATAATGTAGGCGAGAGACAGCATACTTGTCGACCTTCCCTTTCAAATAAACTCTTCTTTGTAATTTCATCCTCTAGTCTAACAATTTATTGTTGATTCATATATAAGTTTCTTATGAGTCTTGAATCTTCCTATTACAATCTTACCTTCTTTAGAATTTCCATCAACAATTCCCAATTCACACGGTCACGGTATTGGTCCTTGATCAATAAATAAAACATATACCTCTTTCCCTTCTTCCATAAACCTTTCACCGGTCACTCTTAATTCAATTGCACATTTTTTTTCTCTTACCTCTCCTGAACTCGAACTGTTCCTCCTTAACTTTTTCATTTATTCTAGCATACAACCTTCTGTTTAGAAATTTTTGCTGCATGAGATATGAGAATAATACTGTAATTCAATAATTATCACATCTCTTTGAGTCCGATTTTTATCCATCGATAATATGATCGTCATCAGGGAGTCTTTAGGCCACTCACCTGTTTCATATATTTCAGTATATATTCGGAATAATACTTTCTTGCCCATGTCCCCCAAATTGTTAATGAATTCGATTGGTATATGATCTATCCCAGTTGCCTTTGCATCTCTAATCTCGAATATAGCTTTTCCAAACTCATCCCGAAGAATGCTAAACTCTTTGTTATCCTCTTCTACTTCATTTTCTACTTCAACATATAGATCTATGGTCTATCGCTACTCTCATACAAGACCTGAATATATTCTATCCATCTTCCTAAGACTGCAGTTTTCTCGCTGACTATTTCCATTCTTATTTTCTACTCTCATCATAATACCCCATTGTTTCCTCCGAAGTTCCATAGATTTCAAATTCCTGTACATTTCTTCACATTTCCCACCTCTTTCTATTTCTTCTATGTTCTTTCATTTTCTTTTGTAAAACTATTCCTTTGCTCTGTTTCCCTTCTCAACCTCTTGTTTAACACCTTTATATAATTTCGCTCTTTTCCGTACCAACCTATATCCACGCCTTTGTCTTCTTCATTTTCTGCAACATCTAATTTGTAACCCTGGTTTCTTAGACGTTTTGTGTTCGCGGTAATGTACTACCTCTCCTGGAGACTGTACAAAAAGTATGAGCTAAAGAAACAACAAATGCTAGAAGTGTGATGAAAAGAAGTAAAAAATGCTACAGGGCAAGTCGAAATGACTAACCAGATTGAGAAATATATTCTGTGAAATCTAATAAACATATGTTATTCGTAAACATTCGCTTAGAAGGGTTAATTCTCGAAGTTCTATTTCCACGTATTGTTTCCACTAAGTGTCAGCAACGAGCAGTTAAGGAAAATGGCGTTGAATGGAGAACATAGATCTTTCTATGTACTCGATTATCATGTAAACAAGTCTGCGATTAGTGTACACATATGACTTGACTCCATGCGATTTCTTCATGTGGGATTTTGTAAAGGATCATATTTACTTACCACCACTTCCAACAACATTGAATGACCTGCGTGCCCGCGTTACGGTAGTCATGGCTGATACTGACCACAACATTCAACAAAAGGTTGACAGTTTACCTTTCTCAGTACATGCATCAGAATAACATGGTTACTAGATTTCACAGAATAAATTTCTAAAATAAGGTCTATCATATTTGACTTGTCAAGTACAAGTGTGCGGAAAGGAATAAAATGTAAGTATAAATGTGAGGAAAAGACTAAATTAATACTATTAGTGTGAAGACAAAATAAAATTAATACTTTACGTATGATGAAAAGAAGGAATAAATAATATAAATGTTGTAAAAAAGAAGAATGTATAACTATTCATATAAATGTGATGAAAAGACTAAATCAGTGTAAGGAAGACATAAAATTAAGAAGTGTGATAAAAAGAAGCAATATATATTATATAAGAGTGTGGGGAAGAAGAATGTATAACTATAAATGTGAGGATAAGACACATTGGTTTTAGGAAAATATTAAACTAATACTAAAACCGTATAAAATAACAAGTAAATTAATACTTTAAGTTTGAGGCATCGTCCTTTATTACCTATGTGTTTAACTTCAGATACATACTGCATCTTTACCTTTTAAGAATAATGTATAAACAAGCTACAATCCTGGAACGTAAACACTTTCTGAACCTGACTGTACAATAGTACATAATTGGGAACAAAGTAAGTAAGAAAATTTCTTGTTAAAATTTGAAAGTAATCTTATACTTAAGAGTTCATTTTCATCACAAGATTCAGGGAAATTTTATTTCTTGTTCTTCTTTCTTTTGTTACGGAAATATCACGGAGTTCGCGAGTACCAGGTAGGTAACAAGTGGTCTAGAGAAAAAAAAAACTCAACGAATAATAAAAATAGCAGCTGTTGTTAAATAAAATATCCATAGAGAGCAAAGTTCAACGAAACCATAGTCAGTCTGAATATCTGAGAAGAAGAAAAATATCATTGTAAGTGGCCAAATGGAACTTAGCATGATTATTGCATAGAGTTTATTATATATCGTCCAGCACATAAATTCCAAGCAGTCTCCTTCGCAGACTCTGAAAATGAGAAGCCACGTTTCGTGTAACAGAAGTTGAACGTTCTTTTTGAATACATATTGTTTTCTTTTGTCTCTAACATTAGTTTTTTTTATATATCAACCCACATTCAAAGTTAAATGGAAACAATAAAAATTCGCTTTTTTTCCTTTTAGCAATATTGATGTGTTGAGGGAATTATAGCATAGGAGAAACTTGAAACCAAATTGTCTCTCCACGAATAACGCGTTGAGAGCCAAACTGAACGCAAAATGAAACCACTTCTGCGCACCTTTCCATTTCCCAGGATTATCGACCATATCTCCGAAACACAAAACATCGTTTTCCTCACATATCCTGCCATCCTGCCCCCAAATTGAGGCTGGAAAGACTTTCTATGTGTTCATATATATATATATATATATATATATATATATATATATATATATGAAGCTTATGTCTATAATTTTCATTGAAATAATATGCATAGATATCAAAAGCAGTGAACAGTACATAGTGGACATATGGGTACGACTTTAGATAATGAAATAACGCGATTAAAAAGCAGACACATCACTTGCATAGAATAACAGCGTATATGTTACAAGTATATCAAGCAAGCAGGTCCCATTTGCATACGTTTAACATAGCTGTTTCTTCTACTAACGATGTTTTTGTTTCGCTAGTTTGGTTTAGTTGTATATTACCATAAATGATGGTATATGGGACGTGGTTTCAAGTTTAAAATGGAACTGGAAACACACATCTTTCTTCCACCAATGACTACACCAAAGAATTAATATTCACTTTAAAAAAAAGTTGCCGCATTTCAATTCGAATGTGTTGGCCTTTTGCTATCAAGTGGCAAAAGCATTTGCTTTCTGTACAAGTGGTTATAGTATAGATTCTTGCCTCGAATTGAAACTAAGTATTAGCTCGAACTCAAATTTAAACAGCAGGTCTAAGCTTAGGGAACGGGTGTTATAAAACTAACGTTGCGTTTAATTAATGAATACATTATCTTTAAGGTAGCAGAAATAGCGACACAAATTGCATAGCAAGGAAACAATGAAAGAGACTCTGGCTTGTTTGTTACAATATGTGCATAATTCAGTACACAAATGGAGCAGAGTTAGAGTGTCAACTTGTCTTTATTCTCAATTTGTTGCAATTTCTTACAGATGGCGACCATCAAGCGTTGGGGATGCTTTTTAATATATTTGTCACATTATAAAATCTGTAGTCGAAACTCTTTGGTTAACATTGCCGCCGAAACATTGGCATACAAAATCGCGATAATATTGCCCAAATCCTTAGAAGCTTACTGCATATTGAACGGATTGACATGCTTTGACACAACCGGCATATCACCCAAAACAATTCAACGGGAGTGGTTGCCTTGTACGTAGTGTATAATCTCTGGTTTGTGATACCATTAGTGTTTGCAAACGAAAATTATATTTTGTTGTCTGTATTGATACCATTATCGCCCTTCTGCACTGTTTACCGTAATACATGACCTTTTTTACGACGGGTTCTTCCAATTGTTTTCATGCATATCGGCATATCACAGTGCGGCAGTATCATTTCGTGTATCTTTTAATTTTTCTCAAAACGTGACAGATGTTTTTGATGCCCGGAACTTCCATACCACATTAAGAGCGCTAGCTCTAATACAATTTTCTATTGCTTTCTTTAATTCATAAATCTTAAGCTGGTTCGAAAGATTGTTTCTTTTAAGGTTTTTTCTTATTTTCAGAGACAATGTTCCTTTCGTACCTCACAAGAATATTGTATTTTGTTCACCGACTGACACCTTTGTTGAGAAACTGATGTAAAACCTGCATTTTACTTTGATTATCCTTCATAGTGTTTACAAGTTATCGTGAACTTATTTGC